>NC_092039.1:2019181-2619181 GCF_003086295.3 Arachis hypogaea | reverse complement strand
GTACAATCCTTCTTCATGTGTCCCGCCTTCTTACAGAAGAAACAGGTTGAAACTTGATCCTGTTTCTTAGCCTTTTTCTGCTGAGAAGGTATATCCGCAGTAGTATCACGCTTTCTTTTATACTGAGAAGATGAAGTCATGTGAGCACTTTCAGTCTTATCTTGCTGTAGCCTCTCTTCTTCTTGCACACAGTGAGATATAAGCTCATTTAAGGACCAAGTGTTCTTCAGAGTGTTATAACTCACTTTGAATTGCCCAAAGTGTGTAGGAAGGGAAATCAAAATGAAATGCACGAGTAAGTCTTCAGACAACTCTAACTTTAGTGCTTTCAACTTTGAAGCAAGATGAGACATTTCCATAATGTACTCCCTTATGTTCCCTGTACCTTTATACCTCATGGAGACAAGTTTGCTCAAAAGACTACTTGCCTCCGCTTTTTCATTCTTAGTAAAGAATTTTTCAACATCCTTTAGGAACTTTTTGGCATCTTTATCCTCAGTAATTGAGCCCCGAAACGCCTCGGGAATTGACCGTTTCATGATCATAATGCTCATTCGATTGGATCTCTCCCACTTCTCTATTTTAACCTCATTGAGATTTTCCGGAGTGGAAGTGGGTTTCTCCTCTCGAAGAGCTGTGTCTAGATCCATACAACCAAGGACAATCTCCACGGTATCCTTCCAAACTTTAAAGTTTGAACCATTCAGCATAGGAATACTGCTAATTTGCGCAGAAATATTGGTAGCTAAAGCCATAGTTTCTGGATTAGAACAAAAAGATCATGCAGTAAATATTAGATATTAATGGGTAAAAATCCATATTGAGATATCTAGCACAACATTAATTTTCAATCTTTGGATAGAAAAATTAACTGTAAGTGATACTCTCATTGCAGTAATCAAATATTGTCAAAATTCCTGTCACACATTAAGCCTTTCTTTGGACCGACTTAATGCGCACATGGAAACTTAAACTTCACAACCTATTTATTACCGCATATATTTTCTATTAATTGGCCAAACAATAACCTTCCTTTGGGCCGATTATTGACCGCATAATTAATAGAAAATAAACAGAAGTATGCAATGCTTATTATTTGGCCAAACAATAAACTTCCTTTGGGCCGATTATTGTTCGCATAAATAATAAGTATTGCTTTATTCTTAATTAGTTACCCAAACATGTATTTACCATCAATATGTGTATGTAATTCGGCCAAATATAGACCTTCCTTTGGGCCGACCAATATTCGCATGAATTACATATCACCATATTCCTAATGTTTTGAATAAATCAATTTTCACAAAAGAGGCTACTTTGGCAGCATAATGTTCAATCAATTTATTCCAAAACCAAATTTTTATAATAGATGGGTATAATAATCCAAATTGTTACTAGTTTCCTTATGTAACAATAAAAAAAATATTTAAATTCTAAAAGAAATTAAATTTTAATAGTGTCTTTTCAGACCTTAAAAAAAATGATTATTAATATTCATAAGTATCAATTTTATATATATATAAATATATATAAACTAAAACGTGCTCGGCATACACTATAAGCACGCAATAATATACATATATATACGTATCGAAATAATAATAATAATATATATGTATAATAAATTACCAACAGTATATATATATACGTATGCTTAACGTGTGATACATGCATATAAAAGCAATCCAAAACGGTATGGAAGGAATACGTTTCATATGTAAAGCATATATACGTATTGATGCACACACAATCAGAAATAATTTTATTAAGTGTGCAACAATTTCATATATAATGTAAACAACGCATATGTATATATATTGATCCAATAAAATCAAATATTTTTGATGACTAAATTATGGATGGCTCTGATACCACTTGTTAGAATAAATTAATTTTCAATAACCCAGATCATCCATATTGAATCACCAAAAATATAACATAATGCGGAAGCGTACCTGAATTCATAAACATAAATTATGATTGGAAGAGTTTGGATTTTGTGGTTCTTTCGATCTTCCTCAACCAAAGCCTTCTGTATTCCTAGGCGGCTGAACTGTAACTCTTTTGATGGGGAAAGAGCAACAAAGGCGGCTTTGGTATATTGGGGACCGAAACCCTGAAAGTCTATTTATATTTGAGCATGGCACCCATTAAACCCTTAAGCCCAAATAAAATAGTATCTAAAACCCAAAAGATAATATATCTAAAATCCAAAAAGATAATTATCTAAGGAACAAAAGATAATATCCAGTTTTATTCTCATTTAATTCCAAATCAAAAGTAATAATGACTTATTCAATTAGCATTTATAACAATAAATGAGATCATCATTATATAAGTCATTTAATTTGAAATAGCATCATTTGTGATTATAATTGATATATGTATTGCCCACAAATAAGTTAGGAAATCAAATAATTTCCTAACAACTCAACTATTGACAAATAGGTTATTTAGTTTTGCTTCAAAGGATAAAATTGTCTTTAAGTTCTTCACTACAAGACAAATATATAATGGAAACCGGATAGTACAAAAGAATATGATATTCCATGATAGTACGATGGAACATGTGATAATTTTCCTAAAAGTTTAGATAGTGCCGAACTTATTAGCATATATTAAAGTTGAATTAAAATATGTACTATAGGAAAATTATCACATGTTCCATCGTACTATCATGGAATATCATATTCTTTTGTACTATCCGGTTTCCATTATGTATTTGTCTTGTAGTGAAGAACTTAAAGACAATTTTATCCTTTGAAGCAAAACTAAATAACCTATTTGTCAATAGTTGAGTTTCTAAATTCCTGGCTTGGCTAGCAATGGAGCGTGAGCCACTATTTGTTACATTGAGAATTAAATTTTTATGCCATTCTTAAAATACACACCATTAGCAATATATCCTAGCACATTTAGTTTTATATTTATTAACAAATCATTCAGTTTTTTAGTAAAAAATTATAAATATATTCAGCAGCTACCTTAGTAAAAATAATATTATATAAAATAAGTAAATAATATATATCAAAATGAAATTTAATTTTCAAATATTAACATTACAATTAAAATATTGAACTCTTTTTGCTAATTTTTCTTCAAAATCAACTCTTTTACTTTTAATTTGTCTTTTGAAAAACTTAAAAATACAACTTTGATAACATTTTTATTTAAATATTTTAAAATACTTGTTCGATATCTAATTTTTTAAAAACACAAAATTCGAACGAAAAATGTACGTCTAATAGATTTAATAACAAAAAAAATATTTATTTTTTTAATGGCTTCACTGAATCTAATTTATAAACTTTGAATTGATTTCAATCCATATATTTTTAACTTTAGGTTTACAAAAAAAAAGAAAAAATTAATTCATTGCTTTGATACTTATATGAAGATTTAAATTTAGTATCTAATGATATTAGATTTTTTTTATTCTATTGTGTCCAAAAAAAATATATTTGACTATTTTAATATTAAAAAAGATTATAATTATTAAATTATCGTAACTCAAAATTCATTATTTATACCTTCTCTTTAATAATTTATATATAGATAATAATATTTTTATTCCTAAATCTTGTTACTCTACCATGATTTACTAAGAATTTTATACTATATTTTAATACGTAAATTATGAGAGGATAATTATTTTACAAAAATACACAAATCATGATATATCTTATCATTGTTTACTTGTAAATTTAATAGTATTCTTTAATACATAAATAATGACAGAATAGTAAATTTTTAAAATTGTACACAAAATTCATTAAATATAATTTGCTAACACAATTGTTGCTAAATATGATTCATGTCCATCATGGATTTCAATAATTTTTCCACCATAACATACTAATAAATTTATTTTTTTAATACATAATTAAATTTAAATTACTAAAAATGACATTTTTAAATTTTTTAACGATGTCTCTGTGTATATAAATTTAGTCATTTGTTTAATATGGAGTTAACTACTAGTTTAGTCCTCACACAACTAAAGCTGTGTTCACTTCTTTTTTATGTTTCGCTTTCTTGCGATTCGTGTGTGATGCGAGTTCTGATTGTTTTGTTTAATTTTTTTTTAAGGATCTTAGTTAAATTTCTTTTCATATATGCATATGTATGCAGTCTTATTTTTAAAGACCCTAATATCTCGCCACCTTTAATTTATGAACTTAAACGTAAAATTCTGTATGGTAAGATGTTACACTTTTTATATCATATGATATTGTTTTAACTTTAAAATAATTTATTTTGGTATAAATATGATTTAACATTTATTAAATTTAATTTTAAAAGTTAAATTTGTATTAATATATTATATAAAATTTATAAATTTGTACCTTCTAATTTTATATCTGGTCAATCCAATTTAATTTGATTTATTTTAGATCAATTTAAGGTCGGGTTAAAATAAATTCAGTGAGATATTAGAGATCCAAATCTAATTGAACCATGTTGAGCCCGACCCATGTGCAGCACTATTTGGGTTGTAGTATCAATATTAGGATAATTTAAATGTTAGGAGCATAGTTATCAGAATCAAATCGGTAATCGAATTGGTCATACTGCTACCAAATTATTGATTCAACTAATAGATTACAAGTTGAACCGATTAATCCATTCATAACTAAATAATTATATAAAATTTAATTTAATTTTTTTATTTTCATAATAAATATCTTTTTTAGTAATTTTATTTTATATTCAATTAATTATTAATTTTAAATTTTAGTAACTCATCAATTAGTTTATATTTATTATAACTCTTCAAGTATTTATAAATTTATATTTATTATACTATTTAAATATTTATAGAAAAAAATAACAATCATAGAAATAGAAAATATATTATAGTTAATAAAATATTATTTTTAAATTTATAAATATAATTTTATTTTATTTACATAAAACATCTAATAAAAAAATTATGTATAAAAAATAATATTTTTTTAGTTTAATTGAGTTTGATCAAGTTTGACCGAATCCGTTTAACCAATTTTAAATAAATTTGACTGAATTTTATTATATTTAACTAAGTTTGACCGGATTAATTATTTGACTAATTCAAATAATAATCCAATTCGAACTAATGACCGAATTTCAGTTCGAATTTGATAACTTTGATTTTGAGTATGTTTAAATTTTATTATAATTTTGGAATAAAAAGATAAATAGTAAAAATGAGTAAAATAAAATAGTTTTATAATTTAATTTACACCTATTAAAAATAATAACAACATAAAAATATATAATAAAGTAATAAACTAAATAAAAACAAATGTTAAAGAGAGACTGAAATAAAAAATAAATCTATCTAGATGACTTAATTTATACCAATTCAGCTAACTTATAGGCTACTTTTAGTAAATTCCAACACAAATCTAGCCACCTTCTAACTAGCTTGGACAAACAAGGAACTCCAATTCTCACAAACGGGCAAACTGATAAACTGGTTGTATGACTAAGGTGGGCTTCTTTTACATACTGTCCACAGAAGTTATTTTTTTTGAATCTAGATCGTTTACATTTTTTAAATTATATCTTAAAGGTTTAAAATTGAGGAACAAAATGTTCCGTGTTCGTACAGCGGAACACGTGAACAGCTTCCCTATACTATATTATTAGTACACAAATCACACAGAGCAAAGTGCACAATAAACTAAAGGGCAAAAGGAATGAGTATGACATTTGTCACCCAGTGATCTAAGAAAACAAGATTAGCAGACACAAGAAAAGGATTAGCCACCCTTTCCTAAGTGCCAACTGCCAAATGGCCACATCCCCAATTCCCCTCACTTCATTTTTTGTTACAGGTTGATACTATTTGAGAAAACACTTGTTGAACTAAGCATCCCAATTGCCAAACCATGTACCTACAAGAATCAGAACCTCAAATGGTTGTCTTCTTCTTAGAGTAGCATCGCTCCCCGGCACAATAATTATTAAACTTAAACTCTATTTATTAATGAATTAGGGTAGTTAGTTTTTATTTTCTAAGAATATGTTTTTTCAATAATTAATTCTTTTGTTTCGAATTATTCACTTAAAAACAAATAACTAACCATCAAATATTTTTCATGAATCATGATTAAAAAAATAGATGAATAATTTTTTTTGACTTAAATAAACTAAACAAATAAAATAAAGGAACTGTTTAAATAGGAGGACAGTCTCGTTTAAGACTACTCTTAAACTTCTCCCATGGTGAAGGAAGCTCCACATGAAAAAATTGTAATTTTATCGTCATCTTTGTCATAATGTCTGTCACCGTAGTTGTATCTATCATAATCAAACGAAAGTCAACACACCAATTCTAATGTATGATATCTCTTATTTTGAGCACAAATTGATCAATAAACCCAAAATCATTTTGGTGATTAGTAACAAGATTAAACGCTTCCACACAATCAGTTTCACAAATAACATCTTGTTGACTCACATCCAGGCTAAGAGATATCCTCTCCAAATAAAAACAATTTCTCTTGAAGAATACTATTATTCTCCATTATTTCCAAACACCTCATTTGCCAACTCTTATTATAATCTCTAATAACACAAGCAAAACCAACACTATCACCCGAACTAGGATAACTAGCATCACAATTAATCTTGAAAATATCGATGGATGGGGCATTCCAAAAACCATTTAAACTAGAGTGAAGGGACATGCGTTGTAATTCAAAAATATTCCTAAACTGCTTTTCTGAAGTTAATGCGAGACAAATCACTTTTTTCGGAGGCCAAATTTCATGAGAATTAAAGATGTCATTATTCCTTACTTGTCATATCTACCAAAGTCGCGAAAAGAACTTGAACGGATGCTCTCTGCTATGATACAAGAACCAGTTCTTTAAATCCAAAGGATGACAAGAAATATCTAACCTATGCCATACAAGCTGAGTTTTTCGACAATGTAAAACCGATTCATGGCTAAAAAGACATTTTGGGCACCTATCCGATGATGATATTCCTCTTCTAAAGCGAAAACTTGCAGTAAGAAGAGCCTTCTTAAGACCCACGTAAGCCAAAAACTTGTGCTTTTCTAGAACAAGCTGGCGCCAAAGCCAAAGCCAATTCTCCCACTCCTCTCAACCAAATAACTGCTTACACAACCACAAGTAATCATTGCATGAGTCAGACTTTGACAGCAGACCCAAACCAATACCAACCCACTTTTAAACTTACTTACACATGTAGAATGTAAGAGAGAATATTACCTTTAATTATATCTTAATAAGTTTGTTTCGTGAATTTTTTTTTGAATTTGAGTAAATTTTTATAATTTTTTTAATTTATCTTACGTTAAAAACTTTTTTCAAAATCAATAAATATCAAATTTTAAATTTGTAAGTCATAGAAATTCTGATAAATTATTTTAGTATAACTATATTATAGTGACTATGGTAATTCGATAACTATAGTGTTTTAAAAATATTACTAAAATATATAAAAAAAATAATTTAAATTTTAATAATACTTACATAATCATATTAAAACTCATCAATTTCGATACTATATTATGAAACTACTCTTTTTAAAAACTAAAACGGATAAAAAAAATTTTATTTTACATCGCTGTCGTTTTTATAACAACTATGAAGTAGAGCATCATTCCTTAGACTTGTCTCATTTACTCACTTGTCCTCTGGATTCCTCTATCCTTGTTGCACAATAAAAAATAAAATAAATATATTTATTCATAGATATAAGATGGAAAAAACACCATATGGTACATCTCAAAAACCATAAATTGCCTTTATTTTCAATTCTACTAAGTACTTTGAATGGTTCTGCTGCAGCAGCATTGAATCGAATCGAATGGAAGAGAAAGTCGCTAAGAAGAAAAACGTGGGTGCTTTGTGTTGGTGGCTAACAGTTTCCATGATTGGAATGGTGGTAGTAGGTGCTGCTGTTCTTCTTTTACTCAAAAAGCTTCGTCACCATGCTTCACCGCAAACCTTATCAACACTCCCCACCAACATTGTTCAGAAATATGCCTCAGCCCTCGAATTGTCTCTGCAATTTTTCGACGTCCAAAAATGTAATCAAATACATAGAACATCGTATTATGCTGTTCATTCTCCATTGCTATTCTATAACCTTGTTTGTTACAGTGAAGTTAGAATTTTTGTGGATTCAATACCTTTGTAACACCTTAACAACCAACAGTTCCGACCATGGCAGTAGCGATGGGCCGGGGAATGGTGGAGAGAAACGGCAACAGTGGCGGCGCCCATGGCACCGGTGGAGACTCCTCCTTCCCCAAGTTCCCTGACTTCCTCTCTCTCGGTTTGGCGACGGCATAATTAATTGGGATCAATTAATATTATTTAGTATATCTGAATATTTATTATAGAAGATTACGTCTTATTATTAAAATTCTTTTACTACTTATAAATACTTTTTTATATTGTATTATTTTAAACAACTTAAATACACAATAATATACCATTCTTTTTTCAATTTAATCTCTTATTTTTAACAAGACCCAAATGGCACCTTTGGTAGCCACGGGAACATCCCCATTTCCGTCGCCGTCTTCTCCCTCTGGTTCTGTTTCTCTGACCTCATCTCACAGTCTTGTTCCTAACATTTTACATGAAGTTAATATATGAAGTTAATATTTAAGGATAATTTTAAATAAAATAAAAAATTTTAGAGACAAAAATAGATATTTTTTAAAAGAATCACAAACATTAAAACATAAAAAATATACTTTACCAACAATTTTATTATTAGATTATTAGTGTTGACATATTTAATTGAAAAATAATGGTATTGCATGCAGCTGGGAAGTTACAGAATAACAGAATTCCATGGAGAGGGGATTCAAGTCTGAAAGATGGAAAAGAAGCAGGTTTGGATCTAAGTAAAGGAATGTATGATGCGGGTGATCTCATGAAATTTGGTTTTCCAATGGCCTTCACTGCAACCATGTTGTCATGGTCGATTCTTGAATATGGGAATAGAATGGAAGCTGTGAAGCAGCTACAATATGCTCAGGATTCGCTTAAGTGGATCACTGATTATCTTATCAATGCTCATCCTTTTGAAGATGTTCTTTATATTCAGGTGAATCATTTTTTTTTTGTTGATTGATTTCTTAGTTTGAACCCTGTGTTTTACTTTCATATAATCTTGTTTAATTTGTCATAATCCCATCATATGCTGTTGTTATAATTAAGATTAAGTACAATTTTGATCCTTATAATTTAAAATGAGAGAGTGACAAGTGACATTTTAATTGTAAAATTAGTAAAATATAATAGATTTTTGTTTTGTGATTGAAGGTTGGGGATCCTGGGGTAGATCACAATTGTTGGGAAAGACCTGAAGATACAAGTGAGAAAAGGCCAGTGATTGAAGTAAATTCATCATATCCAGGAACAGAAGTAGCAGCAGAAACTGCAGCAGCAATGGCCTCAGCATCTCTTGTTTTCAAGAACCTGGATCCCGCTTAT
This sequence comes from Arachis hypogaea, assembly GCF_003086295.3. Taxonomy (NCBI): domain Eukaryota; kingdom Viridiplantae; phylum Streptophyta; class Magnoliopsida; order Fabales; family Fabaceae; genus Arachis; species Arachis hypogaea. The sequence continues at coordinate 2,609,714 of NC_092039.1, read as the reverse complement.
TCCGGAATCCTCCTCGCTCATGCTCAACAGCTCTTCACCTTCGCTGACACTTTCAAATGTTCTTACACTGTTAGCATTCCTCAAGTGAACCCCTTTTATAAATCATCTGGTTTTGGTGATGAACTCTTATGGGCTGCTACTTGGCTCTACCATGCAACAAAGGATCCATCATATCTCAATTATGTCACGCTACAGAATGCAAAAGCATTTGCAAATTTTGGTGCTTTCTCATGGTTTAGTTGGGATGATAAGCATGCTGCAGTCCAGGTACAAATTATTATTGTGTCACTTTCTGAAACATTTGTGATATAAAAATGTCATTCCTACACCAAAATTTGCCACCAATATATTTATAATGTATTTATGTAAAAATTTATATATGGTTTAATTTATTTTCAATGTGTATTATACTAGTGTTAAACCCGTGCGATGCACGGGCTTATATTTAAATTTAATAAGTTAAATTAAAAATAATATTTTATACCTATATATTTTTTAAAGTTAGTATAACACTATTATCGTCCTTATATAATAAACGTGTTAAATATGTTGTTTTATCTTTATTCAAAGTAAAATATAAATAGAAGAGTTTGAAGTTTATAATATTCTTGAATCATAAGGAGGGAGACATGAAAAAAATAAAAACATATATAATTGTAATAATAGCATGTTAATTTTACACTAAATTTTTTTTTATCAAAAAGCTAATAAAAATTTATCGACAACCTAGTATCTTACTAACTTCATTAGAAAAGCAATTGGCATAGGATGTTGTGCTCCTTGTTACACATTTCATTTCAAATCTGAAAAAGGAGTTATAAATAAATTAGTTATATTTATAGTAAATATTTGTACAAAAGTATAAATCATAACATGCTATTAAAGTGAAAATAATATTATTCTTACCTAAATATTATTAAAAACCTCTTTGAATACGACATTTGTTGTTGATAACTTTGGATTACCGTCTTCGTCTAGAATTAAAACCCTGAGGCCACTGCGACTCTTAACTCTTGACAAAGCAACATAAAGTTGTCCATGGGTGAACACTGATTTTGGCAAATAAAGTCCTACATGTGATAATGATTGACCCTGACTCTTGTTAATGGTCATTGCAAAGCATACTGTTAATGGAAATTGTCTCTGTTGGAACTTAAATGGAAATCCTGAATCTGAAGGGATCAAGTTCATTATTGGAATGTACACTTTATCTCCAAAATTTCTACCGGTCACTATCATCCCTCCAATTACGTTGCTGCCAAGTTCGTTAACTATTAATCTTGTCCCGTTGCATAAACCCAAAGTCTGGTCTATGTTTCAGAGTAGCATTACAGCGACTCCTGTCTTCAAAGTCAACTTGTGATTGGGTAGTCTCGAACATTATATCATTTAGGAACTCTGGTGTGAACCACTCTTGTTGTACATCTTCATTCTCATCAGCTTGACATATTGTGTTAGAGCTCAAATACTCCTTTTCTATCCCTGGAAAAATTGTCAAGACAAAATCGTTTACCTTCTCGACACTCTCAAGCGTGGGTGCAAGAATTGCCCTACTCTAAAAATACCTGTAATCTGACATGTTTTACAATAATTTGGATATGCAAAGTCTACCAAATGGTCATCAGTAGTTGTAATCAATAGATCATCTGAAATTTCAACTTCTGATTCATCACCAACAATAGAGACAATATTTCCATTTCCAACATCAAGTATCCAATTAGCAAATCTCTTCATTTCACCTTCATCTTGATCCGAAGAAGACATTAGAAGCCTCATATTTGTATGCAGTTTCAGAACCTTACAAAATGACCAGAGATGGGATGAGTTAATAACGGATGCCAATATATCGTGTCTACTTCCTTTCGGAATCACCAGAAGTATCTGTCTGAAATCACCTCCTAGAACAACAACCTTACCACCAAATGGTTTATGTGTCTTATGTTGATCGGTAACTGACATAAGATCCCTGAGCGTCCGATCAAGTGCTTCAAAGCACATTTTATTGAGCATTGGAGCTTCATCCCAAATTATTAAGCTACTTTGGATGAGCAGCTCAGCCTTCAAATTGTCATGCTTGATGTTGCAAGTAGATTCATCAGTAATTGTAATGGGTATTGAAAATCTAGAATGAGTCGTTCTGCCACCAAGTAGGAGTAAAGAAGCAATTCCACTGGATGCGACATTTAAAATAATCTTTCTTCTAGACCGAATAGTAGAAGAAAGTTCATTTCAAATAAATATCTTACCACACCCACCATGCCCATAAAGAAGTAAAAATCACCAGAGTATGTAATAACAGCGTTGAGTATCTCATCAAATATTAACCTTTGCTCATGAGTCATCTTTTGTTTCGTAAATAAGTTTGTATGAGTCAACTCATTTGTGTCATATGCTAAATCCTTCTCTATTAGCTTATTCTGAAAAAGGCGAATATCAGACATCTCAGGATATGGCATTAATTGATAGTCTCTTAAAGATCTCGCATTGCTGTTGAGTATCTTCTCATCAATCTCAATAAGGCAGAGATTTTTCAATTCGTCATGAGTCATGTTTAGTCATAGTAAAAGCACATGGTGATTTTATGAAATATTTAATAAGTAATTCCAAAATAAAACTATTAATATTATTAATAAAAATAAAGATAATAAGAGAATACAATCTTGATATAAAAAAAAGACATAGTAAAATACTTTGGTTTTTCAAAGCTTTTCTCCTCTCATATAGTATTCCATCAGCTAATAATGTCCAAGTTGCATTCCAAACACGCTCTGGATTGCTATTGCTATTAGATATCAGTAGCATCGCAAATAGTTTTCTCAATTGATGACCAGATGCGAGTTCAGCTACCTCATTAATAGCTACAATGAATTTTCTATCATCGCACAGTAGTCCCATGGAATAGCAAGCATCTTGGAAGCTAGAATATATAATTCCATTAACTGTCCTAATATACTCATATGTTGTGCAACCTCTCTGAACAGCTAACAAAATTCTCATATAATAAATATCACATGTACCCGGTGGAACATAATTTAACCTCCCGATAGAATACCCTCTTTTGCATGGATGCCATTCCCTTGATACTCTATCATAAACAAATTGATTTGGAAACTCACCATACGTCAAAGTTTGACCTGCTTCAAGTTTTTTATTGGCCTCCATCCATGCTAAGAATATCGTACATTTTTCTTCCTCTTCTTCCACGATTTCTTCAAGATCGTCATCATCTTTAAAGATAATATTTTGCTCTCCAGGAAAATGAAAGGTTAATCTCATCATTGAAGGCCACCTTTGATGAATATCATACGCTAAGGTTCTCCACACAGTCTCACATGCAGACAAATACTTGTCAATAGCTAAATAATATATAGAGAATATTGTATTTTATGGGCTTTCATTCGGCCAAAATACTCATGACATGTTAGTTATTTTTTTGTATAAAATCTACCTTAAATTGTGCTCCGTTTTATATTTTCTTTGTCTTTTAATATCAATTTTCTCTTCAATCTTGCTTGTCTTTGGACTTCTTGCATCTTTCAATATATACTTGAAAATACTAAATAAATAAATTTTTTAACCAATTAAAAATATATATACATTATACATAATACATTTTTATTATTAATTTTTTTATATTATTAAAAAAATAAAGTACACAGGAGTACACATATGGTAGCGTTTATTTTTGGTATACATGTCCATCAAAACATAGACACGGGAGTACACAGAGTACATGTATGGTGTTTGTTTACTGACACAAAAATAATGAAAGACATGGTCATACACAAACACCTATTAAAAATATGTATTTTGTGTCTCTTTAAAATACTGAGACACTAATTTTTTTACAATTTTTTCTCATGTCTAACTTACCATATAGAATATGAAATTAGTGTCTTCTCATGTCTATGTAAAATCGCACAGCTTTTATTTTCATTGGTTGCTTTAATTTCCTTTTTATTCTCATTTATTTAGTTACGTAAACATATTTTACGAAAAATAATATATATATTTTTTATAAAAGTATCTTTTTTTCAAATAAATATAAGTTTAATCTCATGATCAATAAATTCAAGTTATAGTTAAAATTTTTTTTCATTTCCTTAAATAAAGAGATTGAGAATGAATAACTTATAAGTAGAAAGAGAGAAAAAGATGAAAGTACATCTATTGTTGTGCCGAGATAATCTAAAAAATAACAATGTAAACGAAGTAAATAGAAAAAATTTATAAATGTGACAAATAAAAAAATTTAAATTTAAAAATCAAAACGGTTAAGAAGCCACTTAATTAGGAATTAGTATTAGAATTTTAAATTTCAAATTTTTAAATAGAATTTCCTAATTAGCTAGTGCAAATTTAAAATTTTTAAATAAACTTTTTTAATTAAACGTTTATTGTTCATTAAGAATATAGGAATTTGTTAATTTAAAAATAATTTTTATTAGTTTCGTCATAAATAGTATCAATCCTATTATTTATCTATAAAAATAAATAAAATTAAATATAATCTAAAAATTAATAACCTTATAAATTAGGTAAATTTAGAAAAAATATTTAAAAAGAGAGAAAAAGATGAAAATACTTCTATTGTGGAGAGATAATCTAAAAAATAATAATAAAAATTTATAAATATGGCAAGTAAAAAAATTTAAATTTAAAAATCGAAATGGTTAAGAACTTACTTAATTAGAAATTAGTATTAGAAATTCAATTTTCAAATTTTTAAATAGAAATTTCTAATTAGCTAGTATAAATTTTAAATTTTTAAATAAATTTTTCTAATAAAATGTTCGTTGTCTATTAAGAATATAGAAATTTGTTAATTTAAAAATAATTTTTTTTAGTTTCATCATAAACAGTATTAACTTTATTGTAACTTTTCTAAAATTTAAACAATATTATATTTTTTTAAATAGTATAAATAACCTCACATCTTAATAAGACTGGTAATTATATTTACTTTATTATAATCCTTTGTAATTAGCGTAGTAGCTTATAAATTATATAAATTCTTAAAAAATATTCTCAAACCCAATTGCTTACGTAAAAATTTAAAAAAAAAGTATATTTGAATTTAAATTTAAAATTCTAACCATAATACTTTAATTAAAATTATAATTAGATTTTTTTTAAATAAATACACATTAAAAATTAATAACTAACTTAAGTGTATCAACAATAATTCAAAGAAAAAATTTATAACTTTATGACATTAAATATTAAATTAGATATTATCAGAATATTAATGGTGAAAATTAAATTAAAAATAAAACCACAAGTAATAACCAAATAACTTCAATTTACATTTAAAAAAATTCTAAATTCCAAACATAAAAATTGAAAAGAACCAAAAGAAAAATAACAACTCAAGAAAAGACAATGTTTCCACCAAAACAAACATATGCTTGGCATTATTCTATTAGATAGACTCTAAAAGGGATTCCAAAACATGTGCATCCAAATTCTCAAGTTTCTTTCTCAATCTTAATCTTCTTGCAAGTTGAGGTATCTCCTTCCACCTTCGATTCTTCCGACTCCGAGGATAATCGCTTAGTTGGTGTAATAGCATTTTCCAACAATTCAGATTCATCATTGGCCGCAACTTCATTGGAGAATTCAAACAATAAATTCTGTATAAAATACCACGTTAAATTAAAGACTTCTTTCTAATCTTTGATTTTATCTCACTAATATCTTTTGAATAAAATTAAGATCTAATTTTGAGAGAACAAACAAACAAAAAAAATTATTTTTTGAACAAATACCTTAGCACCTTCTACTTTCTCCCCTTCAATGATTGAGAATGTCTTTGAAATTGGAAGCAAACCACGGGTGTAGTCAACATCCTAAAATTATAATTAATTATTAATTATTATTTATAAATTAGATACTACTAATGACTAAGGAAGCAAAAAATATATTAATTTTTAATAGAAAGTACACTTATAATTATACTCACAATTTGAATAGGGTGAGTCTCTTTGAATTTATTTATAAGGTCCACATTATCAGTCATCTTCTTAACTTTATAAGAAGGTGAAAAATGTAGATTATCAGATATTTGAACTTCAACGATGAAGAGAAAGGTCTTATCAATTAGGTTGAGCAAAAGTGTAGGTGTATCCGATAAATTTCCTTTCTGAAGGGTATTACATAATATATTAATAATAAATAATATAAAAATTACCAATAAAAATATCTTCACTATGTTTTTAGAAATAAACATTGGTTAGATCTTATCAATAGGAGTGGATCAAGTATCTTCACACAGCTCTTTTTCAAAATTTTTTTTACCTACTTGTCAAAGACTACAAAACATGCACAGTCAGAATCATCAATGATACCAAGCTTTATTCGGTACTTGCTTAAAAAAGAAAATAATATAAGAAAAAGTTAAATATAGACTATTCAATATCTAATCCAATGTGCATAGACTTTAATTTAAAAAAATAAATAAATAACCTTGGAGTTATGGAAAAAGGGAGACGGCCACAACTTGAACATTTGAAAGTTTTTGTAAAAACATATGTGGACGTGTTGCATTCACATTGGTCGTACCACCAGTCTGGAGTATCCATAATATGAGTTATAGTAGCCAAGACAACACAAATAGCATTCTAAATAAAAAATTAATGATTAAATCCCTAAATAAACAAATAAATAATATAAATTTAAAATAAAATAGAAAAATATTAGTAAAAAACTCACGTCTTCATCGAGCCAAACCATCTCAATTGAGTATGGCAATGGAGAATTTTTGTAACTTGGTAGTGTCCATAACCGTAATACTCGTATACGTACACACAAATTGTCAATTGTAGGATTGATGTCAGCAATTTTGTGAATACCAGCCATTGGAATAAGTAGAGAGATTTTGGATATATGTAAAGAAAGAGATTGATGTACTTTAAATTGTGGTGCTTTACATCTTTCATCACTTATACTTTTATAGTTGCATCATAACTAAATTTTTTAAAATTTGGTTGACTTTAATTTAAAATTTTAAAAATAACAAACCAAGTAAAACAACCCAAACTTAAAATTTAAAAATAACAACCTAAACAAATAATAATTTAAAAAATCTAAACTAACGTAAATCGTTATAGTAATATTAGTATGTAACAGCCGAAATATAATTAACGTAAATTTTTTTAAAACTCTAAATTTTTTTAAAAGAACGTATGTAGTTGCAAATTTTAAAAAAATCAACAAAATTTTAAAAAATAATAGTAAAAAGAATTAACAAATTTTTAAAAAATAACAACCTAAGTAAAATAATTTAAAATTTAAAAAATAATAATCTAAGTACAATAATCTAAAATTTAAAAAATAACAACTTGAATAAAATAATTTGAAATTTAAAAAATAACAACCTAAGTAAAACAACCCAAACTTAAAATTTGAAAATAACAACCTAAGCAAATAATAATTTATAATTAATAAATATAATTCTAAAAATTTCTAATGACGACACCTAAGCAAATAAACTCCCAGACTCAACGTATGAGCGCCACGTCAGTATATGAGCTTCCCATTTGTATACTATAAAGATTTTAATATATATTATACTGGTGACTGACTTTGGTGACTAATTTTAGTGTAAGCATAGCATAATTATTTATGATAAATTAGAACATCCAAATGATTTTAAGTAAACAAACAGGTGAATGCTATGGTGTCTAAAAAGTGATACCTATTTATTAAAAAAGGTTAAAAATTATTATTTGATTTAAAAAATAAAAATAAATAATTTAAAAAAATCAAAACTTATCACAAAAAATAAGTTAGGCAAAGTTTAGGCAAAAACTCATAAGCACCGTAGAATTGGCCAAACTGTTCTAGATTTGCTTTCAATAAATTTGTAAAGTAGAACAAATTTTTCAAGCATTATGAGATGATAATAAATTAAAAAAACTACCTCTTAAATAATTTTATCTTTAAAAACTAAAATGTTCTTTAATGTATGCCTAATGAATTAGGAAATACATAGATGAATTAGGCACATTTTTTTTTTTTGGTAGTTTAGGCACATTTATTTTGGATAAATCTTCTGTTATTACTTTGAACATAACCCAGGTTTTCTGTGATGTTGAACTAGGTTCTTTTGTCCAGAATTAACTTTTTTGGTGCAAAAGACATTACAATTGACGAGGACCTCGATCTTCAGATGTATAGAGAAACCGCTGAAATTGTTATATGCACTCTTCTGCCAGATTCACCAACAGCTACCACCATGAGAACTAAAAGTACCATTTAGAATTTTCAGTCTAATTAATTCTTTCATATTTTTTATTAATAAAATTTCTTAATTATGGTGGGTTTCCTATCTTCCTCGAATTAATATCTTATTTCCTTTAAGTCTTTAACATAGCCTGAGAATACTAGGGTTACTTTTGATAATTTTTTTTTTAAAAAATAACAATATAGTAATACCCTAATAAAAAGAAGAATTCTATTATTTTTATTATTTTGCCATAAAAAATATATTTATTATTTTACTTATATGTTTTCTAATAGTATTCTTAATTATTTAATAATTTAATAATTTTTTTATTTGTTAAATTTCAGACTTTCTGATAACTTTCATTCAAGTTAAATGTAGTACCTGTAAAATAATTTATAACATTGGATAGAAGATGTTAAGACCACTCAAAAATATTGCAGGTCTATCTTATTATACTGTCATGACAGTTTTAATTATTCTACTGTAAAATATTTAATTAATTTTGGATTAACTACTTTTTAAAAAAAATATGAAATACTATGTATACGTATACATAAATATATACTGATTAACTTTTATATTCATAGAGAATCTTTATTATATATGTATACTCTCTTAGTCTATTTTCGAAATAGAAAAATATTATATCGTTGTTGTTTTTTTTTCACAATTATTTATCTAATATCTCTAGATGAAGTGAAATGACTTAATTAATAACAAAGTATGTTTTGTTATTTAAACACGTTTTTCCTTATTAACTTTGCTACTTTCTTTATTACACAATTTATAACTTGAACGAATGCAGGTGGATTGATATGGTTACAACCTTGGAACTCTCTGCAACATGCAGTGGCTTTTGCATTCTTAGCTGTTGTTTATAGTGATTATATGCTGACATCACAAACTGAAGCTCTATATTGTAGTGGAAAATTGTATAAGCCTTTAGATCTTCGCAAATTTGCCATATCTCAGGTATGGTATGTATTTTTGGCAAAATAAGGTTGCATTTGATTTATATTTTTATTTTTTATTTTTATTTTTAGTATTTTTTAGTTTTTAAATTTTGTGAAGAAAAAAATAAAAATAAAATTTTACTATTTTTACTTTTTTTTTATAAAATTCAAAAAACAAAAAATATTAAAAATAAAAATAAAAAATAAAAACACAAACCAAACGCCTTAAATTTCATATTTTTCATTCATAATACTAGTAATTAATGTGCATTTGAGCTTGTGATTATAAATTGATACTTCATTATGACCCAAATCACTTTAATTTAGAACGGAAGTTAATTTTTGCAGTATATGAAGTTTTTTTTAATCAATCTTATTAAGATATTTTAGCCAATAGTGTAAACCACCAAAATTGTCTTTGAATTATTTATTCATTGACTTAAGTACTCTTAATTTATTATAACAAGAAGAATATTTTCAAAATATGCCAAAAGAGGGTAGTTTAAAGAAGTTTCCAAATTATGATTTGATCGCTTAAGTTCATAAAATTTATTTTTAATATTTACCAAACGTTTATAATAATGTATAACCATGCAATGCATGTTTCTTTGTTTTCTTTTTTATATTTAAATAATTTTTCATATTTTTTTTACAAATACATACTTAATCATTGCTTATTATTTCAGTCAAAGAGATCTCACTAATAAATGAGATAATTTTAGAGTCATAAATAAATAAATTTAAACACCCAATCGCTCTCTCTAGATTATATTATAACTCATGGTCCATTAGGATCTCTTAGATTGTTTGCACATTAAATAACTTACCTTCTTTTAGTTCTAACTTCTAAGTGAGATTAATTGTTTTAAGCTTTTCTGCTGGTGCAATGTTACTTCTTATATTATATGATTCTTTATACTACATTTTTGTTTAAATTTTCTACTTTAGCAAATAATTTGATATACATATATACATATGGTTTAATCATTCTGTCGAAATGTATACTTTTATCAAAATTTCAATTAAGTTTTTATATATATTTTTTTAATTAGATCCCTATATTATATCAGATTTTGTAATTAAGTTCCTATCGTAACAAAAACATTAGAATTAACGAAATAATCTATTAAACTATACAAAATATTTAGTCAAGTATTAAACATATTTATTTTATTTAATAAAATATTCTATTAATTCTAATGTTTTTATCACAGCAGAAATTTAATTACAAAATTTGATACGGTATAAAGATTTAAGTAAAAAAATATATAAAAATTTAATTAAAAATTTAGTAAAACTATAGAGACTGAAAGAATAATTAAACATATATATAGATCATACTTTATAGTACCATACTGAATGCATATATGTGCAAAGTAGCTTATAATATGATTGAATGAATGCTGAAAATAGAAAATTCAAAAATTTCAGGCAGAATATGTGTTGGGAGAAAATCCATTGAAGATGAGTTATCTTGTAGGATATGGAAGTCATTATCCAAAATATGTGCATCATAGAGGATCTTCCATTCCAGTTAATGCAACAGAGATTGGATGCAAGGTTGGATTTAAAAAGTGGTATGCCTCACCAAAACCTAACCCTAATGTACCATTTGGAGCTTTAGTGGGTGGACCCTTCTTCAATGAGACGTATAATGATTTAAGGAACAATTCAATGCAAGCTGAACCAACCACTTATAATAGTGCACTCTTTGTTGCTCTCCTCTCTGGTTTGGTTGCCACTTCTTCTGTAGTTACGTCTTTCTAGAATTGTTTCAAAATATGCGTTGGTTTTTGCTTTTTGGATTATTAAAAATATTATTATATCTAAAAAGTGAAGATCACAATTATTTTGAAAGGAAAAAAGTATCCAATATTCAATATGATTGTAGATATGTAAATTCTATATAAATTTTTTTCTCAAACAAAAATGATTTTGATATAGAGTAGTTAATGTTTGTTATAAGATCTAATGTTTCGACAATCATATATATATCCTCTTTATTATGTTTGGTTTTCATAATTAAGGTTTTAAAAATCGAATAGGTCATTAAACCGTTCTAACTATTAATTAATTAATTTATTAATTTATTGATTTAATTGATTTAATTGTAATTTAAACAAAATAATTATTTTATAATAAAATAATAAATAAAATATAAATAAATATACTACAATATAATTATATTTTAGCATAAATCTTAAAATGTTATCTAAAGTAAAAATATTACATCACTCAAAACATTATAATTAATCTCATTTAAATATAAACTAAATAAATATCTAAATATTAAAAGATAAATATTAAAATTTGTTATTAATCATCAAAATCAAAAGAGAAGAACTATATTAAAAACTTTCAACTACTTATTGGAGTACACACTTTCAAATGGTGATTTATTCATTTTTTTCAAATATCTCTTTTAACTTTGTTAAGAACAATTCTTTAATTAAATAGTCAAAGCACAATACAGAGAATGCAAAAAATTAAGCTACACAAAGTATAAGAATGCAAAAACAGCATAAAAAACAGCAACACGGTTTTCGTATATATATTTTTGAGCTGATAAACTTCTTCCTCATTATCTTTGGAAAAAATTATACAATTATCCACAAAGAGAAGGTCTGAAATAGCTGGTGCAGTAGGGACAATTTTAACTCCAGAAATTCTGCCCTCTTCTCTAGCCTTGTCCATAAGGATGGGGAAAACCTCAGCCGCTATGATAAAAAGGTATGGCAATAGGGAATCTCCTTGTCCAAGTCCCCTCTGCGGCACAACGTTCCTTGACAAAAGTCTATTAATTTTAATCTTATAACTGACTTGTCTCACACACTTCATCATTATCTTGACCCAATGCGAGTTGAACCCAAAGGCCTTTAGAGTTGCTTCTAGGAATGACCATTCCAACCTATCATAAGCTTTATTCATGTCAACCTTAATGGCTAAATTCCTGGAAGCATTCGTTCCTTTTTTTATTTAAAGCATGGAATATTTTCTACACAATTACCATGTTATCTTGAATCAGGCGTCCCCCCACAAAAGTATTTTGGATGGGTGATATAATCTTATCTATTATTCTTCTAAGCCTAATAACTATCACCCTAGAGATAATCTTGTAAATGAAGTTGTAACAGCTAATCGACCTAAGCTAATTAAGGGTTTTCGGGTAGTTAGTCTTAGAGACCAATGCCAAAAAGGTTTCTCTAATACTGCTTGGTAAATTTTCGTTATGAAAAAAGCTATTAACAACTTCACAAACCTCTTTCTCAACAACTGTCCAATGCTTTTGAAAGAACAGACCATTTAATCCATCTGGTCTTGGTGTCTTGAGACTTTCAAGGCTAAAGGTAGCTTCTTTGATCTCCTGATCAGTAACCTCCTTCATGAGCTCCCTATTCATATCTTTAGTCACTAGCTCAAATAGGAATATTACTTATGCATTCAGTCATATTTAAATTCTCTGAAGTCTTAAAAATATTCTTAAAAAGATCTGCTGCCAACTTTAGAATATCATTCTCCCTACACACCCATTCTCCTCTGAAATCTTTTAATCTGTCTATCCTATTTCTATCCCTTCTTTGGATGGTAGAGGCATGAAAAAAAGATGTATTCTTATCCCCAAATTTCAACCATTTCATTCTCGACCTTTGATTCCAATATTTTTCCTCTTGTCTCCATAATCTAGTAATCTCCATTTTTAGTCTGTTGATCTGCTGTTGCTGTGTCTCTGTACATTCTCCGTCCTATGCTTGCTTGAGACTGTACTTCAGTTTTTCTATTCCAACATCTACCCTCTTAAAATTTTTTCTACTCTATTTGATCAATTCCTTCTTACAATTTTGTATCCTTCGATCCAAATTCGTCCAATGACCAACTCCACTATTACAATAAGAACTAGTCCATCCCTTCCTTATATCAGTGTCACAGTCAGCATGGTAAGTCCAATAAGCTTCAAATTTAAAACTTCTACTCCTCTTTCCTTGTGGCTCAACATTGAGAACTAGAGGAGTATGATCTGAGCTTATAGTTGGTAAGGCTGAAAGTGTCGCATGTTGAAAATCTCTTCTCCATTTCCAATTGACGAGTACTCTATCTATCCTCTCTTTAGTAACAAAATCATTCCTTGGGTTACTAAACCATGTGTATTTCATCCCTTATAGTTCTAAGTCCATGAGTGCATTTTCATCTACAAAAGTCCTAAAAGTTTCAATTTGACTAGTCGATTTTGGGTGCAATCCTACTTTTCTCCTCTTGTGAAATTACATCATTAAAGTTCCCAATAAAAATTTTTGGCTCTTCCAAATTTTGATTAGCACAAGTTAACTCCTTCCATAACTTCTTTCTTCTCTTGTGATTTAGATGGCCATAAACAAAAGTTGCTTTCCAATCCTTATCATTGTCACTGCTGATTTTAGTTTTTATAAAGTTGTCACACCAAGTATAAACATGAACATTTATATTATTCTTCCAAAATAAACAGTCCCCCAGACAGCCCCTAGAATTTCACACAAAACATGTCAAAACTTAACTTTCTCCAAATTCTATCACAACTTAGTTTGCTAGCTTTGGTCCCCATAAGGAACAAAAGGGACGGCATGAAAGATTTACAGACACTTTTTAATTCATACACTGTCGAAGGGGCCTCCATCCCTCGACAGTTCCAGCTAACGACAATCATGGCTGTTGGTGGGGCATGTCAAGGCCCGCCTGCTCGGCCGTGATTGTTACAGCTTCGTTTTTGAACTTCTTACCTGGTTCTTGCATACAAAGGTCTTCTGCTTCTTTCATATTTACTTCATAATCTACCTTGTTGCTTGTATCTCTTTTTCTTTTAAGGTTCAGAGTCATCTCTATGTTATAAGCCAGCTTCAAAGCCCACTGATGATCATTCCTCTGTTGTGGCATTGCAATGTCATCCTCTTCCATTTCTAGCTGATCCTCAGCTAGTTCGATGTAATACTTATCCCCATTCTCCATTCTCTGAATCATGGTTCTGCTACTTGTAGTAACAATTCTTTCATTTTTTATTTTTTTCTGTAACTCCACAGCTACCCTGCATTATGCCTTATGATTTCTATCTCTCTCTCTACTTGTTTCAGCATTTCCTTGTTGTCATGTTGAATTTGTTGGGTATCCTTCTTGCCAAAAAGGCTTTCTAGCTCTTCCCTAATTGTTAGACACATGTCACTCTCCCTGTCACCTTCCTCTACTTGCTGGTTTTTTGTTTGGCCCTCAATTTCCTTCAGCCCAGCTAGTTGTAACTCATTCAGTGTTGATTTCGTAGCGAAAATTTAGGCATCGTTATTATCCATGACTTATATATAGTCCTCTTTCCCCTCCTTGTTATCCTGAATATTGCATGGTCTATATACTTCTTGATTCAAAGAGAAAATCACATTGGGCCTGGAAGCCCAATTCTCCTCTTCTAACTCTTGAAGCTTATCCTTTCCTTTTCTCATCCTATTTATAAAGTCTGCTGTCTTCTCACCCATTCTTAATTATTTCTCTTATGAAATAACACACCTGTTTAATAGACTTTCTGAAACCTCCTCGATTTGCTCTCTTGATCCTTGGCTCTTCCTACCTCGAACCTTTTGTTGCTCTGAGTCAGCTTCAAAAGTTCTCTAAATCCCTCCTCCTTCTCTCTTGCTCGTGCCATTTTCTTATGTCCATTGCTCCTTCATAGTGTCTATTATTGCACGCTCTCCCCCACACGCTTGTTTATCGTCTATCCACTCCCTATTTTCGTCTTCCTTTTGCTGCTCTGTTCCCCTGGCTAAAAGGGGCTTAGCTCTATTAACCCCCAATCCCAGTCCATACCTTGGTTTCGTCGAGTCCCAGCTTGCCGTAGCAATTGGATTTTTGCATTCCTTCTTACTATGACCAAGGATTCCACAGTTTAGACAGTAGCTATCCTGAATCCTTTCATATTTGAAATAAGCCCAAAGAGTTTGATGATTTTCTGTTGCTAGCCAGAAGATAGTAGGTAAAGGTTTAGTGATGTTCAACGTTACCTTCACCCTGAAAAAAATTCTCTGTAGTATATTATTCAATCATGGATTCTCCATTTTCATCACGACTCCTATTTTCTTACCGATAGTCTCAACCGTTTTTCTTGTTATATAATTAAGTGGAAGCCCATGTATTTGTACTCATAATTTCATATATTTGTGGTCCACATCATATACTGACTGTCTTCCATTCCATATCTGTAGGTTAACAAGATTTTCTCTAATGCTCCAAGGTCATCCCTTGCGTATCTGGATACCCTTCCTAATATCCTTGAAGCTAATAAGCACTTTGTTTCTGCTGACATCCGAGATCGCTACTCCTTCCGGTTTTCCCTAGATTCCCAAAAGTACCGCTTTGCAAGTCTTGAAGCTAACCTCTTTATCCGAGAGAATCTTCCCCACCATAATCAAATTTTCTTCAATAAAGCTCTCGTCATCCTCTGGATTGATATGGACAACTTCACCTTCAACAGATTGTTCCACTTTATAAGCCATGTCTAGAATTGCAGAGTTAAAGGAAAAAGTATACAAAAATTGTCGTAAAGAAGAGAAAGATGTAACGTATAATCGCAGAACCTGTAGTTCTGAAGACACTCCTTATGAGAGAAGAGTTCTCCCTAGAGAGATAAGGAGGTGAACATCTATCCCATACCAAATTCTTCCTCGCATGATTAAGTCCTAGTGTCCCTTCTCTCCCAGATTGTTCTTTCCTTCAACAACACTGTTTTGGGCCTCGCCTTGGCCTACGCTGCCATCCGCAACTTCACCACCAACTCTGCTCCCTCCGCAAGCTCCATCGCGCTCCTTTCGCCTCTATCTCTGACCTATGCTCGCTCCTCTCGGACTCCGATGCAAATTTTGATGATGGCAGAATTGTAGTTGTGCGTGGCACCATTGGGCCCAAGGCCACCGTCGATGACAGCTGGCTGGAAAAGCTTGAGGCCAAGCCTCTTGGTCTCTCGTGAGTCTTACGACAAAGTCGTCGTCCTTCAAATATAGATTATATTTGGAAATAAAAATTCAAGCCTTTGATTACTTGCTTGATTCTCTCCATTCATATCTTTGTTTCAAATCATATCACACATTAATCTAAAAATTTTCATTAATGATATATAATATATTCTCTGTGCCTTTCTTTTCCTGTTATAATGTTATTGTTGTGGCAGTGGTTGAGGGAGAAGATGTTCGTAGTCATGGTGGGAAAGGTGAGGTGACGTAGGGGATCAGTTGTAAGGGGTGATGATGGCAGTGCTAGTAGTGGTAGTAGTGAATGGTGGCAGTGGAGAGAGGGAAGGGAAACGATAGTAATCAGAGGAGATGGTGGTAGTGGCGAGGGTTGTGAAAATTTTGAATTTAGAGAAAAAAAATAGTGATGCTAAGGTTAAAGATAAAAGTTGAAATAATTTAAAAATTTTAATATTTCTGTCACATAAAATTTAATTTTTATGCATATAATGTTAGATTTTTTTACTTAATGAGTATTTTGTTAGCTCATGAGTACAAATAATTATTTTTAAAAAAAATTAATTAATTATATATATTATTTTAGTACATATTCCAATCATACTTATATATAAAGATAAATATAACTATAAATTTTATATCAAATAATTAATATAAACATCTTTTACTCTTTTATTATAAAAAAATTACTTTTACACGTCATATTCTAATTCACCTATTATTTCACATACAATTAAAAAAAATAAAAACAACCAAAATTGTTTCTGTTTTGATATGACTTGAAGAGATAGAGTAAATAGCCAAACTGGTCCCCGAAAGATAGCCCGATCTCCAAATCAGTCCCCGTAAGAAAAAGATAATAAAAATTCTCCCCGAAAAATTTAAAATTGGTAACGTTAGTCCTTCCGTCAATGTTCCATGAATTCCGTCATTGACGCCGTTAACTCTTGCTTATGTGGCTGTTAGGGTGGCATATCAGCATGCCAGCTTGGCGCAGAGTGGCTGGTGACAAGATATGTTTCCATATGTATGTCAAATTAGTCCTTGGTCTGTAAATCCTAATCCCTTCTTCATCTTAAATGCCATTGTTGCTGCAGCTTGAGATTGATTCTGCAGAGGCCGAAAATTCTTGACCAATTGCACGATGGGTAGTGTAGGTGGGGGTCGCAGTCGACAAGCGTCGCTATCACACGGAAGCCATGCTTCGAGCTCTTCGCTGCGGTGGCGGAGGAAGAACTCCGACCAAGTTTGTTTTTGTGGGTTGAAGACAGTGATCAAGATGTCTGGGACAAGAAAAAATCCTGATAGATTGTTCCATGCTTGTCCAAGATACCGAGTGAGTTATGAATGTAGTCTTCTTGAAACTTCCAATTATTTGAGTTGGATTTTGACATTTTGGCACCCTGATGTTGTGCAGAAGCGCAGCCACTGCAATTATTTTAGGTGGGCTAAGGACGACGAGTATGAAGCATTAGAGCACTTAGGAGAAGTTAAAACTGATGCAGAAATGGAGAGTGATGCTGCTTTCTTGAACCATAACATATCATGGAGAATGATGACCTTAGAACCACGGTATTTTGGATTAATAGTTGTGATTGTGTTTTTTATGATTATGTGTATGTTCTTTAGTGGGAAGTGAAGCAGTTAGTGTGAAAAAGATGATGTTGTGAACCTTGATAGTTTTCTGTTGTTGTGAAAACCTTGTATGTTCATGTTTATTTACTAGTAAAACCTTTACATGCAACATTGTTGTTGATCATAACATAATGTAAGCAAAGCAGAATAAGCAAAATTAAAATTAAGTGAAGTAGGAATATCATAACATCACCAATGATGTACTAGTTTCCATTGTCTCAGATTCAAATTACAACAATTTTAACATGATAATAACACAAAAGCTAGTAGCTGACAGTTGAAAGCCGTAAACCATAAAGGGCTATACAAAAAACAGGACTATTGAAGATACCACAACTACCACATTGTTTATAAATGGCAAAATTTGGCCCTGACAAAATAACAGATACTAATTGCCCTATATTTTATGTCTTCAAGTCTTGAAGTCTTTCCATGTCCTTTTTTTTTTTGGAGGTTTGAAACCCGAAGTTGGAACAAATGTCATGAAGCTGGCAAGTTTCTTGGTTGTTGCGGAGCTGCTACCCTTGATGGTTTCAGCAGATATAGCAACTGCTCCTGGAGAGGCATTTCCCTTTGCCCTGGCCCTGGTGACATGGAGTTTTGGAGGCCTTCCTCTACCTCTAGTCTGCATCAAATAGTTATCATCATTGTCTGAATTAAAAAATAGCTACAAGTAAGTAATGCTCAATTTAAAACTCTTTAAAAGATAACCTGAGTGACATTGGTTGAGGTCTGGGATTGTTGTGTCAGTGGAAGCTGAGCATGCTGAGTAACAGGAATTTCAGTCTGTTCATCTGGAGCAGCTACTACTACTACAGGTAGTATGGGCTGAGTGTGATCTTCCTTTTCTGCTTCTGGACCAGGTACAGGTTGTGGTGGTTGAACAGCTGCAAGCTGCAACTGCATAATCCTTGCTTTCTCCTGAGCATCGTCTTGCTTTTTCTTGCTGCAAGTTCTTTTGTTGTAGCCCACCTCTCCACAGTACATGCACCGAATTGGAGCATACTTCCTTTTTATTTTTGTCTTTGTGCCACTGGTCCTTCATCCTTGTCCTTCCTTCTATTTGTTGTTGGTCTGCCTGGTTTAGGTTTGATAGGAGGTGGAACAGGTGCAGGAGAACTTGTTTTCTCCCATAGATCTTGTCCCTTGACAGGGTTAACATTGAATTGGTATGTTCTTATGTATGCCTCCATGGTCAACCATTCGTGGCAATACTCCTCAGGCCTCTTATCATTTTTTTCTTGAATGGCTGATATTGCGTGCATACAAGGCATCCCTATGTATTCCACACAAAAAAATTCCATTCAGTTAAGTATGTATCATGTTATGCATATGAAAAAAGAAATCAGTTATGAATTCAACCTGTCAACTGCCAAAACCTGCAGGAGCAAGTATGGTTTCCCAAATCTACCACCATATTAGTAGCCATCCTTGAACTTCGTAGACTTCCTCTTTCGCATCACCCGACCAGTAGGGAGCCCAGTTTCTGGATAACTTAATAATAGATTCTAGCCTACTTTGCTGAACTGGAGCAAGTATTCCTTGATAACTCAGAAGCTTTAGTCTATTGTCAGACATGCTTTTCATAACCATTCTTCGTACCTCCTCTGCCAAACTCAGAATAGGCTTACCTCTGTCATGCTTTGTCTTTGCATTGAAGGATTCACAAGTGTTGTTACAAATATTGTCGACCTTTGGCCCTTCACTGAAATGGGCTTTCGTCCAAGCTTCCTTCGGCCACTTGGCTAAGTATTCCCAAGCTTTTTCATTAATCCTCTTGACTCTATTCATATTCCTTTCGAACTCAACCGGGGTCCTTGATCTTGCACACTCCCAGACCAAGTCCTTAAGCTCGACACTGCCCATTGTTTAGAGAAGTTCCTCCACAAATGCCAGACACAAAATCTATGTGAAACTACTGGGACGAGTTCTTTGACAGTTGGTATTAACCCCTGCACAAATAGTTAAACCCGACAAGATTTATAGTCAGTACAATCCTCAAAGAAACATCATTAAATCAAAAAAGTCCTTAAAAATCAAATTGTGACTCAAATTGGTCCTCACCTTTTGCATGTCTGATATGAAACACAGATTCTTTGCCTCATATTCAACCCGTATTGTGCAATCTCATTCCCTTCAACTATCTTCCTAGATGCCTTAAGAGCTCTAGTAATGCATGAACTATTTAGCTTCACATTGTACTTCCTAACAAACCACTCATACACCTTCCTATGCTTCATCTTAGGGTGCTTCCTGAGTTTTGGGTATAGCTTATTCACAGTCCATTCCAATGTAGCAGCTCTGTTTTTTCGCTTTCTTGCACAAGTGTGATTGTCAACCAGTGTTTTTATCTGCCAGGAACCATCACCGGGGTTGTGTCTACAATATACTACCCATGGACAGTCTTCACACTTACAAACAGCCCTGACCCTAACCTTGTCATTCTTACAGAACCTAATATTCATACCCCACTGTATAGTATAATCTCTAGTGGTAGCCATGAAATGTTGCTTGGATTTGAAAACCATACTTACCTCAAACTTGAGCTCAGCAAATTTGGCCTTGTTATTGTAATGTGGATACATAGCTGGCCCTTCATCTTCAGAGTCTAACTCATGGGCAGAATCTTCTGACTTCCATTCATCTCCATCTGATGATTCTTCCCACAAAAATTCGTCATCTGAGTCTGAAATTACATGAAAATAACACAAAATTATAATAACAAAAAAAATTAACTCACACACAAACACTAAACTAGCAAATTCAATAACTCATACACAATTAATTATGGAATACCTTCATAAGAGCTTTCTTCAGATTCTATATCTTCATAGCTGGAGTCATCAGTTTCAATAGCTTTGTCTCTTGTTCTGTCAGCGGCAGGCCTATGCTTCTCTCTGTGATCTACTTTCTTAGCCCTAGAAGACTCTACTCCATCAACTCCACTGTCACTGTCACTACTGTTTAAAGAATCTCCTACAATTTTTGGTGGCTTGTACAAACTGTCTTCAACACTCTCATATGACTCATGAGAGTCACTATCATGTTCAACTACAGTTGCCTTCACTTGCCTTCCAGATCTTGTACTGGTTGTAGCTTTCACCTTCTTCTTGATCTTATCAGCTGGTGTAACCTTGCCAGAAACTTTAGCAGCCTCAGGTTTAGTCCAAGGTTTGGGCTACTCGATGGGCTTTTGCATGGGCTTGGTTATGGGTTTTGGAGTGGGCTTAGCTGTGGGAGTACGTGTGGGTTTAGGGGTGGGCTGAGAAGTGGGGTTAGGTTTGGGCTGAGTAGTGGGCTGAGGAGTGGGTTGAGAAGTGGGCTTAGGAGTGGGCTGAGGAGTGGCTTTAGGTGTGGGCTAAGTTTTAGCTCTTTTTGGCTGAGGTGATTTCTTTGTTGTCTTATAATAATCTTGGGACATTGCATCATTCTGGTCATTGTTCAGCTTCTCTGCTTCTTCAAGGATGGTTGGCAAACATAGTACATCATCATCATCATCCTCGCTCATGCAGTCAACCACGTGTAGCTTAGACACTGCATGCTCAAAATAGATGTTTATGAGGTGATGATTCCTCCTGCAATCCTTAGCCATTGCCAACAGATCAGCGTCAGTTTCTAGCCTCCTCAAGCCATTATCCAACAGCGTTCCAGGCACTTTCCACAAGCAATTGTTCATCTCAGCATACCCCAGCTCCTTATAGTATCCCTTCATAAAGAAAACGTCTAGAGTGTCTGAATCTACACCCATTAATATTTCAGTATTGTCTGGTTCATAACACAGATAGCCTGATTCATCTGTTTGGAACTTCCCACCATGGTGAAATACAAAGGTCATAGGGAGACCATCCATCGAAACCAAAGCAGCAACACACACAACTGATAGAAATTTTTTTCATCAACAGGCATAGCATATTCAACATCAACAACCAAAATAAATCTAACACACATGCAGTTACACAGAGCACAAACATCGTTCTCATCAGTCCAAAAACAGGGTCATTCATTCATGGATCATCATCAAAGCCATATGCCTGAACACATTCTCCTAAACCCTAACATTGCAAACAGTAACACTTGATTTCCAACGACAATACAAACACATTGATCAGGAGATAAAACCACAATCACTCTCACAAAATAACAAAAGAAAGGTAACCTACCTCTCACGCAAGGCGATGGAGTGCTCTTTTCTGCTGACCAACGTCGTCGCAAACCAAAACCTGCAACTCCAGCACAATGTCGTCTTCAGTCAAGCCTGGTGGTCACCGTTCAAAGCTTCATCTACCTGGACGAAACAAGTAGGAGGAAGGGATTACAGAGGTTTTTTCTTCTCAGAAGAAGGATGTAACTCGAGACGTGTGCAAGGAAACAGGGATGAAAACCCAAACGTTGTAATGGGGAGCAAAGAAAACGATGCCGTTTAAGGTGTTGCTAAAAGCGTTATAATAGGGAGTTGCAAAACGACGCCGTTTAGGTTCTTGCTAAGGTGTCACACTAACGGTCAGGTCAGCAAATGTCCACGCCGTTACTCAAACATTTGACGGAAAGACTAACGTTACCAATTTTAAATTTTTCGAGGACAATTTTTATTATTTTTTTCTTACGGGGACTGATTTGGAAATCAGACTATTTTTCGAGGACCAATTTAACTATTTACTCTGAAGAGATATCTTACTTTCATATATTTAACAAATATGTATCTGATATAAATTAAAAATATAAAGTAACATGTCTTTAAGCATTTAACTTATTTTGTTGATGTGTAACCTACTAAAAACATAATTGTATACGATTATTTACAGATTCACATATTTAAATAATGTTTCAAGCATTAAATTTAAAAAATATTTTGCTCATGTAACAATTATATTTGCAAGCTTTTTTATATTGAGTATGAAAATTAAATTCTATGTATATAATCACTCCAACTTATAAGTTAATAACCTAAACTTACTCAAGTTCAACCCTTATTATTTAATCTATAGATTCAAATTAATATTCAAATTCGACTTACAAGTTCATAAATCAGGTTTACTAAACTATTAATGAATTAAACTCGAATCGACATGTGAGCCGACTCTGGCGGTCCGGCCCTATCCAGAGCTTGGTGGTGCTCATCAACGAAACTAAGTATATTTGGACTTTTACGGGAAGCCTATGTCTCTCTTAATATATTTTAATATTCATCTATTTTCTAAACAAAAAAAAAAACAAAAAATAATATTCATCTTTTTTTTTTATATTCCTCTTCAGAGCTAAAATCCACTATCTAAACAAGGAAAACTATTTAGATATTACAAACAGTACACACCCAATTACAACAAACAAAATTATCATATACAACATTAGACCTGCTAACAGCACTCAGTTCATACATGTATCTACATCAGTACTTGAAAAGTCAAATTCAGACAACTCAAACTACAAAGGACAATAAATATTAGCATTAAAGAGGCTAATGTAAGTGGGTAAGTGCATTAAAGAGCAGTTGTTAGCATGCAAAATCAGAATCAGAAGAATAATGAATTGATGTTCACCTTCCGAACCTGTCTTGGATTGCTTGCATTTTGCATTTGTTTCTATATTCCTTCAAATATACACACACACACACACACACACACACACACACACACACACATATATAGCCTCCTGCAGCTGAAGACAGTTAAGTAAAATGAAACAGGTTCAGAAAGGAATTTTGAAACTCTAAGCACAACACATAGAAGTCCTTTGCTTTGCAAGTAACTCCCTTAGTGCCTTTATCATCTTTGGATCGGAACTTATATAGTCCTGGAAGGACTTCTTCAACTCCTGCAGCAACCTTCTATCATCATTGCCAGGGTATTGATTTAACATCTTGGTGAAGAAATTCTTCCAGAGCGCAACGTTCCAGTAACTATTTGATTCGACAAGCAAATTAAGGGTGCTTCAAATGTAGAATCAAGTTTCCAAATTGACTTTACCAACATTACAGTGAATCACATGACTAAAGATAAACAAAAAGTAAATGGACATATACCGTTTAAAGCGTTGTTTGGGAAGATACATGTAGCCTCCATCAGATGATTCTTCTTTGGCAATCTCCATATAGCAATTATGCAACATCATATGGACAACAACGCAAAGGCCGTATGCGTCTACCTGTTGGTAAGTGATGGAGAAGAACAACTTCAAAGACAGTAAATCATGAAGATAATTACATTTATAGTGTAGTTTTAAGAAGTGGTTTGCCTGAAATTTCCATGGCTTATCCGCTTGCATCTCAATGCAGCGAAATCCAGAAGTTCCGCAATCACCCTTAAATACTATGTCATCTGGAAAGAGATCCAGAACAATCCCTCTTCCCCAGTCTACAAGGCAAAGACCCTATGGATAGAACAACTTTCAACAACAGAAAGTACTAAAACCATAAACGGTTTAGTTGTATCATCATCTGGAGAAAAACTGACCTGATCACACCAAGGACCACTTCGGTCCAAGAACCCTTCTTCTGTAAGGTCATCCCTGCAAAGTAGCAAAACCAGGAATGAGCACTGTCTACAAAAGCAAAGCATTTACAAAGTACTTATTTGGAACATGCATAATATAAACACTAAACAACAAGAAACTCTCTCAGCTCGTATTTGCTCGCATTTGCATGTCGGTTTTATCTCAATCAATATCTAAAAAGTAAAAACATCATGGTCTGGATCTTCAGTGGTAAACATAACAAGGTTGTTTTATCTAAGTGGTAGTTTTAATTTTACTATATATTTGTAGGACTTGTGGTTTTTTGAAACTGAAAATCGCAGTAACAATAACTTCAACGCTGCCATAAAACAGAATATAGCACTGGAAAAGTGTTACACTAGACAATATAAAATTAGAATGGAAAAACATCATCTCAAGTGGTTTGGCCATGCGGTAAAAAAAAAAAAAGTATGTAAAAGTCATGAACTCCTCCAGGTAAACTAAAACAAAACTACTGCTGAAGCATAAAAAAAGAATATAGATTAAAATTATTTATATATACACATAGTTCCAATAAAATGTCATTTTTTTGTTTGTATAACTCGTCCACTTAAAGAGTTGATTGTTATTTTATTTATACTACATAAGTTGATGCTTTGCCAGAGATAAAGGGCAATTCTACACCCAAAGTCCTCCTTAGATATAGAAGTATATAATAACAAGACGATGTACTTAGTCATGTCATCATAATCATTAATTAAGAATGAGAAACCAGCTTTACAATGACATTCTGCAAGTAATAAGGTGCAAGCGAACCAACTAATGGTAACGAATGAGAAGCTTAATTTTACCTAGCATAGCGAATAAGCAGATTATCAGGCTTGAAATCACCATGAATCAAGCCAACACCATGCAAAGTTTCAACCATGTGTAACATTTCTATCGTGTAATAAATACATAAAACTTCTTCCATGGGTTTCCCTTGGACCGCATATGTGTTTATGACATCCTGCATAGTATGTTCATCTTGAATTAACACTATATAACATTGAACAAGATAATAAGGGAAATCAGTAGAAATAACTAACCTGTAGCGTTCCATGAGCTAAATAGTCACAGATGAGTATGCTACAGTCTGCATACAGATGAATTCTCTGAGCCAAACCATAGCTTGACCTCTGATATAGTTAGATATCAGACAATTCAGTATATTTGGATGTTTATAGAAAAGGCAGGCTGATGGTATAAATATTTGAATTTGATATCGATATTAATATCACATACTTCTCTGCCAGTGATCCGCATATCAAGCTGACGATACATGTAAAACTCCCAAGGGAAAGCTGGCTTTTGTATCTAACATTTAAGGTTCAAAGAACAATCAAATGAGACAAATATCACATTTTAAGAGGAAATGATTCTGAAAGACCATCAGCACCTTTAGCGCAACAACATCATTTGGATCACTGTTGACAAAGGCCTTGTATACTTGAGCAAAACCACCTTGTCCAGCGCAACCTTTGATATGGTACTTCCTCCCGCCTTTGGATATCATGATAAGGACCATCAAGAGAATGAATGAAGCCAGTAAAAGAAAAGAATAAAGACTATGAAACTATATGAAATACACTGATATGATCATGTTGTGGTGTCTTACAAGAGATGAACACTAACTGCTGTTGATAATAGGAAAAACCCTTATCCTAGACAAATAAGGAAACGATGACGTAATAATAGAAAGAACCAAAACTACTCCTAAGATTTTTTATTGAGATACCAAAAAGATATACACTCTTTATTTCTAACAATAGATAAACCTAGTTTTGTAGAAACTATCTGCAACAACATTGTCTTTGGAAGACAAGCTAACAACTCTGGGGAGACATCATAAACTCAGATTCAATGGAAATTTCGTTGCAGGGTCAATTTTTAGCACATATCATGAACTCACAATTTTTTAGCATCTCCTATGAAATTTATGGTATTAATTTATATATGATACAACTGTTCCTATTCTGTCAGAAATACAAGAAGATAAGGCAAGTAAATTCATATATAAATGAATTCTTCAGATTGATCATAAAGCTAGGAGCAGTCAGACAATTACGTCCCAATGATGAAGACAAGAGTAAGGATATGAATATTACCTATCTCTATAACTTTGTTCCTTGATGCATTCTTCAAAGTAGATAAGGCCACTTTTCCTGTATAAGATTTAGTGCTCAAGTGATACCCCTGAAATGCATTTATACAAGCATAAAGCACCTGAATCCTTGTCAGATGCAGTAAATCAAACATGTATATAACAAAGCATATAAATATCTCACATAAAATTTTTTAATTGTAGGATTTATCTTCTTCATCAGGTCTTCCAAAATGGAGGAATCCCATGGATTAATGCCAATGTTTCCCAACTCTGTGGATCCCTTATAATCAATCTGAAATTAAAAAATAAAATGAAATATATACAAAAGAATTCTTAAACTGTAAATGCAGTCAGTGTTAGCAAATCTCAATTCAGGAGACAGAACATTGAGGAAATATGTCAATGTGAGAAATAAAATAAACAAATAATGTGTTTTGCAAAGGCAGTGTTTGATTCATCTACTACTTGAACAAACCTATTGGGAAGCAATAAATTACCTACCAAAGATCACAAAGCACAAAGCCTATTCAATAAAAGAGTACAAGGAAGTTGGTGTTTTCTCTATTTTTATTTATCTTTCCTTTCCTGCTAGTTTGGCTCATTTTGCCTAAAGGACTAACTTCTTCGTGAATAGGCGTACCTTCTGCCTTTCAGCAGCCTTCCAAGTTTCAGATATTCTCTGGTGACATAATGCCTGTGCCTTCTTCAACCACTCAATTGGCTCTGCATTCCTATTGAACATTGACCCAAATAACTAAAATTACAGTCAAGGCACCCCAACTTGAAATATCAAAACAAGCAAGTATTGAAGATTCAACTTAACAGAGCACTGACCTGGAAATACCAAGGTGATAGATTGTGAGGGCATCATGGAGCCTCCCTTTCAACTCAAAGAAACATGCAGACCACACATAGAGTGAAGCATTTTTGGTACACACATTGCAGTTCAGCATTTCCATGAAAACACTTCCAAAATCTGAACTAACACCCATCTGCAAAATCAAACCAACGGAAGCATGTTGAGTTGATCTGCTCAACAAAAAGTGCCTCAAAACAGCACCATTACAAAAAGCTTACAGATTTGTTGCAACTAGACTATGTTCTGCTAAGCATATAAGCTTTATGTACACAGATAAAAAAAATCTTTATATCCTATTGTAAAAGACATCAACAACGAAGAACATTAAAGTCTGATATTTTCTTGATAATTTTGCATATAGTTTCTTTTCCTTTCTTTTTTTTTTAAATTAATCTCCCCCTATCTCTCTAGTCATTGAGCTACCTTCCATCTGATCTATATTCTTTCTACTTGCTAGTTTGTTCTACTAACAAAAAAATGTAAAGCAAAGTTCTACTATTACATGATTGATGTAACATCAACTTTCCTAATTGATTCATATTATAACAAAAACAAAAAATATATATATAAAATTCAAAGCTTTTTAAAAGAAAAAAAAAAGGATAAGGGTGCCATATTAAAACCATATTTAAACTTTTCTTTCTTTTCCTTTTCTTTCAACCAACAGAAGATATCACAGCTTCTCTTGGAAGGTTACAGACTAGTCCCCCTTGACCCAGCCCACAAACCCGGGTCCTCTTTCTTTAAGACCTTAGTTCACCTTACCCAAAATCATATTCAAATCATTTTAACATTTGATATCACAACTGCGAGAATCCTTAGCAAGCATAACATTCAAGTAATGTAACCGTACTCTGTTGTGCACTCACTCATGTAGCTAGGTTTTCATAGCTACTATAGCTACCATGGAAAATCACTATTCAATTAAATAATTTTATTCGTCAAAAAGCCCTAACCACGAGATTTGAAACATGAGATAGAACGAGTAGATTACATAGAGGAGCCAAATCTTGAGAAATCTGACGTCGTTTCGGTACTGTTCGCTATCCTTGAAGCTTCTAATGCAATCTCCTAGTAAGTTCAACAGGTTCTGGCTGGAACCGCCGGAACCTTCTAGAGCTTTCTTGACACTCCTAAAATTCACAAAATCGAGAGAATTTTGTCAATCTTATGAGATTTTTTTCCCTGGGACAAGTTTGTGAAAGGCAGAAAGATACCAGAGGAATGGTAAGAGAGGATCGTCCGTGGCGGAGGCGGTGGCGGAGGTGAGGGAGTTAAAAAATGTGACCATTGAGTTTGAATTTGGAGACTGGGAGAGAAATGCAATACTTTTGCGAATTGCGAGTAGCCGAGTATGTAAACGAAGACAGTCGGAATAGGGGATCCAATATGAGAGTGAAGCGCGGAAATTCCAGATTTTGAATTTAGCGGTTGTGTGAAATTGGGTGTCCAATTTTATCTCAGGAAGGTTCTTAAAATCGGACCGGAGTCTCGATATTAGACCGGTCAGTCTACTCAATTAAATAAGAGTCCATTTTTATTATCTTAGACTAATTTAATTAAATTTAATTAATAAAAAAAATTGGATATATAATATTATTAGTGTTAAATTTGTATGATACATAAATTTATATTTTAATTTGACATGATAAATCAAAAATAATATTTTATAATCATAAATTTTTCGAATTTAGTATAACACTATCATTGTCATTATATAATATAAATGTATTGAATATACTATTTTATGTTTATTCAAAATAAAATATAAATAAAACAGTTTGAAATCTATAATATTCTTGAATCAGAAAAAAGATACCTAAAAGAATAAGAACATATATAACTGTAATAATAATATGTAAATTTTACACTGAATTTTATATCAAAAAGCTAATGAAAATTTATCAACAACCTAACATTTTATTAATCTCGTTAGAAAAGCAGTTAACCTTGTTACACGTTTCATTTCAAATATAAAAGTAGAGTTATAGATAAATTAGTTATATCTACAGTAAATATTTATACAAAAATGTAAATCATAACATGTTATTAAAGTGAAAATACTATTTTTCTTACCTAACTATTATTAAAAACTTCTTTAAATGTGATATTTGTTATTGATGATTTTGGATTACCGTCTTCGTCCAAGATTAGAACTTTGAGTTTGAGGCCACTACGACTCTTAACTCTTGACACAACAACGTAAAGTTGTCCAGGGTAAACACTGATTTTGGCAAGTGAAGCCTACATATGATGATAATTGATCCTGACTCTTGTTGATGGTCATTGCAAAGCACACTTTAATGGAAACTGTCTCCGTTGAAACTTAAATCACAATCCTAAATCTGAAGGGATCAAGTTCATTTTTTGAATGTACATATTGTCACCAATATTTCTACCAATCACTACCGTTGCTCCAATTATGTTGTTGTCAAGTTCATTAACTATTAACCTTGTTTCGTTGCATAAACCTGAAGTTTGGTCTATGTTTAGTAATAGTATTACAGTGACTCTTGGCTTGAAAGTCAACTTGTGGTTAGATAGTCCCAAACATTTCATGTCATTTAGAAACTCTAGAGTAAACCATTCTTGTTATACCATTCTCATCAACTTGATATATTGTGTCAGAATTTAGATACTCATTTTTCATTCTTGGAAAGATTGTCAAGCCGAAATCGTTTACCTTCTCAACACTCTAAACGTAGATGCAAGAATTGTCATACTCTAAAAATACATGTAATCTGATATGTTTTGCAATAAATTTGGATATGTAAAGTCTACCAAATGAGAGAGAAGATCATCAACAATTATAATCAGTAGATTATTTAAAATTTCAACTTCTAACCCATGTGTCTTATGTTAATCGGTAACTGAGATAAACTGCTTCAAAACACATTTTATTGAGCATTGGAGTTTCATCTCAAATTATTAAGCTACTTTGAGTGAGCAGCTCAACTTTCAAACTGCCATGTTTGATGTTGCAAGTAGATTCATCAATAATTATAATGAGTATTAAAAATATAAAATGAGCTGTTCCGCCATCAGGTAGGAGTAAAGACATAATTTTACTGGATGCGACATTTAAATAAATAATCTTTTCTCTAGACCGAATAGCAGAAGAAAGTCCATTACAAATAAATGTTTTATCACATCCACCATGTCCAAAAAAAAAAGTAAAAACTACTAGAATTTGTAATAACAACATTGAATATTTTATCGAATACTAACCTTTACTCATAAACCATCTTTTGTTCCATATATAAATTTATATGAGTAACTCATTTGACTCAACGTATGAATGTCGCGTCAGTATAAGAACTCTTCATTATTATTATTATTACTATAAAAATAAAAATAAAAATAAAAGTAAATATTTATTAAATAATTAGATTATATATGCTAGCCGCTCAATAGTTGAGCTGTTTTTTAATTATTTTTATAAAATTAAATTTTAAATTTATATTTCTATTATTATTATTTATTAGTTTGATATAAAAAATGTAAACATTTTTAAATAATAAATTTTAAAATAAAAATAAAATTCACCAATTATTTAATATATAAAATATATTAAATTAATGAATTTAAAATAAATAAAACATGATTAAAAATCATTAGATGGTTACATGTAAAAAAATCAATACGAAGATTTATAAATATTATTTATAATTTATGTTATTATTTTTTTATTTTGGATAAAATATAAAATATATTTTATTGATAGAATAATCCAAAAGCATAAAACACATGAGATAAAAAAAATACAGAGACTATTAAGAATATAAGATAGTAACGTTTTTACAATATCAAATATCAAATATATTTTTAAAAAATACATTGGGTAGTGGCAGACCTTAAATAGAGCTTAGATTCACGATGAATTAGTCATTGACCTGTCGGGTTGGGAATATCATGGACAACTAAAAAATATATATTTTTAAAAAAGACAAATATCTACATTTATTACTTTTTGGTGACTTAAAAGAAAATAAACAAAAACTAAGAACGAGAAAAAAACAAGAAACTGCTTAAGAAAGACAGTCCCGCTGAATACTACTCTCAAATTCCTTCCAAGGCAACGGAAGCTCCACTTGAGGAGAAAGGGTCCTCATTGCCGTCTTTGCCATGATGTCTACTACTGTATTTGCATCTCTCAAGATCAACCGAAGATCAACACGCCATTTCCAAGACATGATATCTCGGATTTTTAACACCAAAGGATCAATAAACCCAGAGCAATCTTGTAAATTATTGACAATAGTAAAAGCCTCCACACAATCTGTCTCACATATAATGTCTCTTTGTCCCGAGTCCCATGCTAAAAGAAAGCCTCTCTAAATAGCAAACAACTCTCCTTGCAAAATGCTACGACTCTCAATTGTTCCTAGACAGCCTCGTTGCCACCTTCCCTTCCAATCTCTGCTAACACAAGCAAAACCAACTCGAGCACCATTGCCAAGATAGCTAGCATCACAATTAATCTTAAAGGGAGGGGGGAATTCAAGAGCCACTAATGGTTGAGGGGATAGACAGTCGTTGCAACTCAAAAATATTTCGGAGCTCCTTTTCCAAGGAGAAAGCCATACCAATCACCTTGTCTGTGGTCCAATGCTCGTGATGATGAAAGATCTCGTTATTCCTCAAACGCCAAATCCACCAGAGACCATAAAAGAATCTAAAGGGGCGCTGTTTGCTATTATGTAAGAACCAACTCATCAAATCCACTGGTTGATCGGAGATCCCTAAAGCTTGCCAAACAAGTTGGGCTTTTGGACAATCCTGAATACAATGTAATACCGATTCCTGACCTGAGAAACATCGTGGACAGCTATCTGTGTGCGAAATGCCCCTCCTAAAATGAAATGCAGCAGTAGGAAGAGCCTCCCGAAGACAAAGCCAGGCCAAAAATTTGTACTTTTTCGGAACATGTTGACGCCAAAACCAAAGCCAATTACACATATCCTCCCAACTAAACATCTTCTTACTGAGCCACAAATAACCACTATGAGCATTATAAACCTTTGAAGTCGCACCAGTCCAACACCAACCGACCTCTGAACCAGCTTGAGCATCTGGTTGTAAGAGTTAATGTTGCTCTGCAGAGACTGATTCAGAGGAGAATAGATATTCTCAAGGTTCCACTATCCAGATGACCAAAGGTCCAATATTCTGAGATCCGAATAAGAAATGTGAACATAATCCATCTCCTAACACAGTCGCCCCTCTCTTCTCCATTTAGAAAACCAAAAGTTCTGTTCCAAATCCCCAATGCACCAAATAAAATCTTCCTTCAGTATATCCCAAGCTCGACATATACTCTTCCAAACATAAGATCCCCTTTCTCGAGACTGACTAAGACAATCATCCTTAGAAGAATGGTATTTCTCCGTCAACAGTTGAACCCATAGCTTATCGGGATGGTGAAAAAGTTGCCAAACTAGTTTTCCAAGAAGAGCAATATTGGCACAAAAAGGATCTCTAATTCCTAGACCTCCAAACTTCTTAGGGATGACCAACACTTTCCAGTTAACTAGATTCAGGCCTCTACCATCAGCTTGACCCTTCCATAGAAAGTTTCGCATCATGGATTCTATCTTATTAGTTACCCCTTTAGGGAAGAGAGATACTTGCATACGATAAGTAGGAATCACAGTCACTACCGAGTTGAGCAAACAGAGTCTATCTGCCTTATAAAGCAATCTCCCTTTCCAGTTGGCTAGCCTTCTCCGAATCTTGTCCAGAACATCATTGAAGGTTGCGCGTGTCACCCGAGAGTGATTAAGGTTCACCCCTAAATACTTGCCCAAGTTCTGGACAAATCTGATGGAGGAGACTCCAGTAAAAATCGCTTTTCTTGTCGTTGAAACATTCCTAGAGCATAGCGCTTTAGATTTCTCCACATTAACCTTCATCTCAGAGGCTCTGCAGAAATTTTCCAAAGCTACCATTACAGTTTGAACTTGCTGTTTTTCAGCTTTACAGAAAAGAAGCAAAGCATCGGCAAACATCAAATGAGAAATTCTTGGACCCCCTCTAGAAACCGCAACCGGCTTCCACAAGCCCTTATCAACTTGCTGATTAATAGAACAAGACAATCTCTCCATAGACAACACAAACAGATACGGTGATATAGGATCTCCTTGCCTAAGACCCCTGCTCGGAGTGAAGCTATTTAATCTATCCCCATTTCAGAGGATAGACAGTGAGGAAGCAGTGACACAACGCATAATCAGATTGACTGTCGGAGGAGGAAAGCCAAAACTCACCAGGGTTTGTTTCAGAAATCCCCAATCCACTATATCGTACACTTTCTCCAGATCAATCTTAAAGGCCAGGGTGCCTTTCTTTGACTTTGTCTTCTTCATGAAATGGAGAACCTTTTGTGCTACAATGATGTTGTCTGGGGTTCCTCTCCCCGGGATAAACCCTCCTTGAAGGGGCCCAATAATCTCTTTGAGATGGGGACGAAGTCTATTGACCAAGACCTTCGTTATAACTTTGTAAACCACATTACAGAGACTAATTGGTCGGAAATCCTTCATGGAAACCGGGTTTTCTACCTTCGGAATAAGAACCACAAGAGTTTCTACCATCCTTGGATCCATATCCAAACCAGAGAACGCATGACGAACCATAGTCCAAACATCAAAACCAACAATCTCCCAGTATTCTTTAAAGAATAAAGCTTGAAACCCATCAGGGCCCGGCGCCTTAGAAGAATGCATACTGAAAACGGCCGACTTAACTTCCTCCAGAGTAACTGGCGCTGTGAGGCTACAACAGGCTTCATCATTCAAGGAAGGTAGCGGCACATCACCAAGACAACCTAAGTCTACATCCTCCGACTGGCAGAATAGGTGTTTATAAAAGGATTCAGCTTCCCTTCTAAGGACATCCGGGTCCGTTTTCCATACCCCATCTTGAAGAAAGAGACCATGAATCTTATTATGCTTTCTCCGCACAAGAGTCTGGACATGAAAGAATTTGGTATTTCTATCCCCAAATTTTACCCACTGCTCTCTGGATTTTTGAAACCATAGAAGTTCCTCCTGCACAAGCGTGTTATTAAATTCCTCAATCAGTTGTTTTTCTTTTTGCTGCATAGACAAATCTTCCATTACTTCAAGTCGCTTCTGAAGGAAATTAATCTGTCTCTCCAATTTGCATTTCCTAACGAAAATGTTGTCGAACACTTTAGAATTAAACTCCAAAGAGTTCTTCTGCACTTCTGAAAGCTTGCCATGCATCTCTTTGTAGCCAGCCTGCCATGACTGGTTCATAATATCTCTATACTTTGGATGCGTTGCCCAAGCCACAATAAACCAAAAAGGTCTATTCTTTTTTGGTTGGGGACGACCTGCACAGCGCACTAAAATAAGACAATGATCAGACTGAAGCCTATTTAAAATTTATGCGTAAACCTATGGAAAGAGAGATAGCCAGCCACTATTGATACAGACCCGGTCAAGTTTTTTCGCCACCTCAACACCATTTTTAACCCTTCTATACCAAGAAAACCGTCTTCCAATAGTCTTCAAGTCAAACAGATTACTATCCCCTAGAGATGCAGCAAGCCGATCTGCATGACGACTCGAGAAGAGGCAACCCTTAGATTATTGAGAGAATAGTACTTCATTAAAATCACCAAGAACAATCCATGGCCCACAGAAAGACGAAGACTGAGTAACAAGATAATCCCATAGCAGAACTCTGGTATTAAATTGAGGACTACCATAGATACCACTGCACCTCCAAATCACATTATTTACCTGAACCTCAACTGTAACACACTGATCGAAAGCATCAACCCATTTACAGTGAACATCCTGCATTGCAGAAAGGAACCAGATACCCCCTTATAGGGGTATTCAAATCCAAACCGATCTAAATTAAACCGCTTATCCAATCCAATCCAAACCGAAACCAATTAAAACCGCACTAATTTGGATCTGATTGGATTTTATTTTTTTACAAACCGCTGGATCGGATCGGATTTCGAATCTACTTTTCAAAACCGATCTAATCCAATCCAAACCACACAATGTGCTATAATATTATTATTTTATTATTATATTTATAATTATACTTATAACATGTTTAATTTATTATATATTTTTTATATTATTCATGTATTATTATTATTTAATAAATAGTTTATGTTCAAAATGTTATTTATTATTTATTTTAACTAACCTATAATTTTATTTCTATGTTATGTTATCGTTAGCTTTTTAAGATATTGTTGAGACTTATTATGTCATTGTTAATTATTTAAAATTTGATGTTAAGACTTGTTATATGTATTTAATTTTTTTAATTTACAAAACCGCAAATCCAATCTAATCCAAACCGCTTGAAATTGGATCGGATCGGATCGGATTTTTTTTAAAACATCATCCAATCCAAACCGCACCGCAAGTAAAATTAGTGTTCGGATCGGATGAGTTTTTGACTCAAAACCGATCCAAACCGCACCGCGAACACCCCTACCCCCTTATGTCCTGACGCCTCCACTATACCAATAGGATGATAACCAAGTCTTTCCTAGAACAGTTTCAAGTGTTGAAAAGGACAATGAGTTTCAACCACAATAAAAATTACAGGGTTAAATTTTCTAACCAGCTTTTTACAATTCACCCGGGCTAATTTATTAGAAGCACCCCTAATATTCAAAGCTATTATATTTAAACTATCCATAATATAAAATATAAAATTATAAAACAAGGAAATCAAAGTGCTTCACCAACCTCAAACTGAGGCTTGCCCAGCAGAAGTGACTCCCGTGACCTTCAGGTTTTCCGGATCTCCATGGAATATCTCCTTATTCCCGCCTACCGACGCAATAACAACCGGCAACGCGCCTTCCTTCTCCAATGAAACCGCCACGGTAACATTCTCCTTCACGGTTGCAGGAAGACATGATGATGCTTCCACCAACGTGCCTCCATTCTTCTCAACTGGCGAGCTCTGTAGGGACCCTGGCCTTGGTCGTTTCTGGAGAGAGGACCCGCAAGGCACTGGGGTGTGTCGGGTTGAGGAGATCGACGTCTCACCAATATGGGAAGCGCTGTGTCTGACCTTGACTCGTGACCTGACCCTGGCGCGATAAGAGCTGGATCCATTCGTGTGAGAGAAGTGGATGGTAGGCCTAATTACTCTACCCGAATCGGTTCTGGATTGAGTGCCTCTTTGGACCTTGTTAGATTGCTTCTGGCCCAGCTTGGTTTTACCTTTCCTCACAACTTGCTCCTGGTTCATCATGCATGCAAGCCTCCTCAACATTATTTCCTTCCAAATTATTAGCCTCTAAATCCTTTTGCAAACTCAGTGCAGGATTCTCGCTAGTAACGCCACCTCCCACATCAGGTTCTACTTCATTTGAATTGTGAATTTTGGTCTCAGGATGTGGCACTGCCTTTGTACCGTCTCGTGGCTTGGTGGCATCGGAATCAGCACTCTTTCCTTCCCTAGAGTCTCTAC
Source organism: Arachis hypogaea (assembly GCF_003086295.3). Taxonomy (NCBI): domain Eukaryota; kingdom Viridiplantae; phylum Streptophyta; class Magnoliopsida; order Fabales; family Fabaceae; genus Arachis; species Arachis hypogaea. The sequence continues at coordinate 2,572,990 of NC_092039.1, read as the reverse complement.
CCAAGCAATGTGCCATATCGTGACCATAACGTGCACAAGAGTTACAAATTAAATTTAAACTTTCATACTCCACTACATGAGTTACGCCTTCCACAATGATATGCTTGATCATTGGCAGTCCTAAATTTATTTGAACACATACTCGGGCATATCGTCCTCTCTCAGCCAACTTAGTGGCTAAGTCCACTTTGATGGGAACTCCTCTTGCAGAAGCAATACGCATCTTGGCCTGTTCCTGATAGCACTATATTGGGAGCCCTGAAATCCGAACCCATACAAGTGTAGACCTGAAGGATTCCTCACATGGCCGAAAATCTATATCCCACGGTTTTACAGCAACATAGTGTCCCTCAATCAACCACGGGCCACCAAGCATAACCTTCTCACGATCTTCACTTGCATCGAATTTTACCATGAAGTACCCAAACCCCACATAAGCAGATCAAAGCCACATTTGATGCGCCAAACCATCCGAAACTTGTGTGAAAGAGCTGTGTAACTATAATTTTTATCAAGAACCTTTATCACCAAAGCTTCTCGATAAGGCTCTGCCTCGTCAGTGAAGTTTACACATGGAGGTTGGGGATCGCCCACCACTGTCGCTATACTATCCCCAGATAGAGATCCTGCAAGTGCAAAGGCTTTCGATTTCTCTGGACCAATGATTTTATCTCTAAAGGAGATTTTTCTAGACTTTGAAAAACCCTCCCGTGAAAAACCCTCCTTGACACCGGATGCAACCCCACCCACACTCTCCCCCTTATCTCTTCCGACGGCATGACCGCCATCTTCACTGTGTTTCGCCCTCAAACACTCGTTCCCGCTCTCTCCTTCTCTCTGAGTACGGAGTACGTACGCTTTCTCTACTAGGGTTTTAGGGATATCTACATTTATTACTTGAAGATTCATTTTTATTATTTTCTTGGATTATTTTTATTTTTATTCTTTAGACCGATTGTGCATCAAATATTTTTATTTTATAATTAGTCATTGAATTTAAATTTGTGAATGGTTAACGATGAAATATAGATAAATTATTACATGAAAGGATGAGATTTTGAATTTTATTGTTATATGAATTTTTGAATTTAAATATTAAATTACTATTTTTAATAATTTTATTTATGTTTAATTAAATCGATTTGACAATAATTTAACTACAATTGAATTATTGAACCTATTATTAATCGATTCACTGATCGATTCGATTTTTATTCTTTAGAATATTTTTAATGGAATGAATATTAATGATATATTTCTTTTTTTCTTTTTTTATTTTTTTCATATCTTGATTTTTGATTAATTTATTATTGATTATTGAATATTGATGCCTTCACAGATTAAGAATATGGATTAGTTGAATATTTTATTTGTTTTTATTTATCTTTTTTATTAAATTAGTTATAGTTTTAACTCTTTATAAAAGAATGAACGAAATTTATTTATATATCAGATTCGGCTTGACTCGGCCAGGTGGACTGGAAACCTGGTTGGGCGAGGCATGAACTGTCTAAGCATCAGATCCGAAAAAACCAGTTCAACCTGACCCGAATTTCACCAAAAAGGGTGACCAAGCCGGTTTACATAACCCAAAACCGGCTAAATTTTTTGTTTAAAAATTCCAAAACGACATCGGTTTCAAGTGATTGAAAGCAGCCCAAAACCCTAATCTGCTAGTGCTCAGTGATCAGCCTGAAGCCCTCACCTGGCGTCTACTGCCTCTGGCACTCACCACTCAGTCTCGTCACTCTCTCACTCAAGCTCAGGTCTCTTATCTCTAACGGTCGCTCTCTCACTGTCTCCGGTCTCTCTCACTGTCTCGGGTCTCGCACTCAAGCTCGTTGTTGGTCTCTGTCTCGTCACCATCTCGCAATCAGTCGCACGCTTCCCTGCGCTCGTCGTCGCCGGCGGCATAAGCAGCACGTCTCGGGGCTGGTCATCGTTGTCATCTTCTTGCTTCGAGCGTCGCCGTCAGATTCCTTCGCGCAACCAGCAGCTGGTCCTCGATTTGGTGAGTTCCAACTTCCAACAAATTCCCCTGTTCTTCCTTTTTCAATTTTGTTGTAATTCATCACTGCACCTTGAATTTGTTGCTGAACGTTGAATTTGTTGTTGAAAATATCATTGAACTAATTTTTTTGTTGCTGAAAATCATCACCGAGTTGAATTTGTTACTGATTATCATCACTGAACCTTGAGTTTGTTGAACCTTGAATTTGTTGCTCTCTTGCTGAAATAATCACTTAGCTAAATTTTTTGTTGCTGTAAATCATCTTTTGAGCTAAATTTTTTGTTGCTGAAAATTATCATAGTTGAATTTGTTGTTAAAATTTATCCATGAGATGAATTTGTTGCTGCAAGAATAGATTTGATTACTATGTTGTAACTAGATTCTTCTACAACAAATGAGGTTCATGCTCTCTACAACTCAGAATAAATTGTTCAGTTAAATTGTTGTTCCCATGTTTTGAAAATTATCATAGTTGAATTTGTTGTTAGAAAACTATTCATTTGATGAATTTGTTGTCGTAAGAATAGATTTGATTTTTAGTATTGATTGATGTATTCTTACATAGGCAGTATTGAAAATTATCATAGCTGAATAGATTTGAATTCACCCCTTGGATTTGATTTACCGTTTGTGTTGTCTTTTGCTCTCTCATGCCCATTTAAATTGAGAAAGTATTTTGTACTAGTGACTAGTTTATTATTCCTTTTGCATCATTAGTTATGTCTAAGAATTGATACTTGATTGTAATTAATGTTTGTGAAGACATGCATTTAACTTTTGATTTTGATTTGATTTTTATAATTTTACATTTTTATTCAATTATGACCAGGTCAACCGGGCAAACCAGTGACCCGGTGACCCAGTCGTATGGTCGGGTTAGATACCTGTTCGGTTTTGAACTTTTGATAACTATGTATATATGTATGTATAATATATAATAATATGAGAAAATAGAAAATGGAAGATAGATTCTTTCCAAACACACCCCATTGAGGGGAAATTTATATTTTTTCATCTTTTTAAGGGACACTTTAGGAATTTAAGTTTATTCACTACAAGTCTATATGGGAACCCTAAAACCCTACTACTTTCCCAGACACATGCACAACTCTCCTCTCTCAAGCTCCATCTGTTCCAGGCTTCGGCAACTCTAGTAGCACTTTTCCAGTGAAGAGCCCTTGCCAGCAACCTCTATCCCCGACCGATCAATTGCACCATTGTCAATTTGTTAACTTCATTCAACTGTCCATTACCCATAGCAATATCAAGAAATGTAAGTGCAAACTTTGGGCATTCATCATTTCATTTATCTTAAAAATAAATACACAATCATAAGTTCATAACCAATAAAAAAGTGAAATGATTTTTGTCTATTGTTTTGTGCAGGTCTAGGATATGTGTGAAGAATATTCCAAAGTATGTTACAGAGGATCGATTAAGAGAATTCTTTTCTGAGAAAGGAGAAATCACCGATGTCAAGCTTATGCGTACAAAGTACACTTTACTAGACATTCCTCAAATAATAATTACATAGAGGCTCTCTCTCTCTCTCTCTCTCTCTCTCTCTCTCTCTGTTACAAAATATCTTTCACTTTTGAATTTTGGTACTTTTGAAACATATTTGGATACAGTAGAGAGAGTATGTCCCTATTCTATCTCCATGCGCCACTCTTCAAGTACATTGTAATTTAAAAACTATAACTGTTGTGTGTTTCTTTGGTTGTTATTAACTCAGAGATGGTAAGAGTCGCCAATTTGCTTTTGTTGGATTTCGTTCAGAACACGAAGCTCAAGAAGCTATTCAATATTTCAATAGATCATACCTTGATACATGTAGAATTACTTGCGAGGTTATACACTTATCCTAATATTATTTTATATCATAGATGTTTTTATTGTTGAAACTGAAAAGTAGGCATTGTGGTTTTTCCTGTATGCTCGTCAATCCAAGCAGGTAGCTCGAAAACGTGGTGATGCAGATCTTCCTCGTCCATGGAGTCGGCATTCAGCTAGTAAAGAGAGTAAAGTGACCTCAGATGTCAACGAACATGTTGGATCAAAAGGGCAAGGACAAGGACATAGCTCTGAGGACATTGATGATCAGCAGCTTCAAGAGTTTCTTCAAGTAATGCAGCCTCGTGCCAACTCAAAACTGTGGGCAAATGATACATCAATTGTATCTACTGTTGATGAGAAGCAAAACGTATCAAAGAAGGGAAGCAAAGACACATCAGTTGCAATACCTACCGATTCAGATCACAGTGGTTCATCATCAGATCAGCTCAATAATCTTGAAGCTGACAAGTCATGTGAAACTGAACATGAAGTCATTTCTGACATGGATTATTTCAAGAGTAGAGTGACAAAAGATTGGTCTGATTCTGAAAGTGATGACAGTGACAATGATTCAGTATCTACTGATGATAATGACAAAGAGAATGATACTAATCCTAGTGAAGGTGAAGAAAATGTTGATAAGAAATCTTCAAAAGTAACCCAAACAGATGGTGCCAAAGAGTTAGACCTAAAGGGTCAACCGGATGCTAGTGGAGAGGATAGTGCCCAGCAAAAGTCTCAGGTGAATTCAGATGTGTTAGGCGGCCAATCATTGAATTCAGAAGATAAGAAAGAAGTTTATGAGTCATGCCGACTATTTGTCAGGAATTTGCCATATACCACCACGTATGGATATCTGTTTTTCCTTGAAACACTTAAGATGCATGTGTGGTGTTGTTTTCACCAACTTCACCCATCGACATTGTTTTAACAACTATCTTCTTGAGATGAATTACCAAACATTAATTGGTGCATTTGTTGTTTCATTTGAACTTACTATAAGCATTTAATTCTTCTGCATTTGATTGGGTAAAGCAGTTATACAGTATTGAATGTCATTCATCATAGATAGTTGCATGGATTTGAAGTTAAATTTGTACATTTATAGTTGCATGTATTTGAATTTAAATTGTACATTCTTGTTTTCTTGTTGGACGAGAGTGTACAATTACTTTTATTGTCAGTCTGTAGGAGTTAAACATATTAATCATTGTATTGTTCTGTGACAGTGAGGAGGAACTGGAAGAGCATTTCAGCAAGATTGGTAGTGTTTCACAAGTTTATCTAGTAGTTGATAAAAGTACAAAACGATCCAAAGGAATAGCATATATTCTTTATTCATTTCCCGAATTTGCAGCCAGGTAGCAATTAGCTTGATAAAAGTTCTCCTCTCATATACTTATCTATGCCTAGTTGCCAGCTCTTTTGTGGATGATGCATGTCCGATTCTTAGTTTATGATTGGCCAGTTGAAGTTGTTGGATGTTACACCTGTCAAAGCATTAAATTAACTCCATTCATTTTAAAAAGAACTTCTGGGTTTTTTAGTGTGGCATTATCTTTTGCCCATCTTTTCATTCGAGTTGGTGCTTTGGTGCTTTTGTTGAATATTAGGTCTGCCCTCGCAGTTTGTAATATTCCAATTACTAAGCAAACATATATGCTGCCGTTTCATGTGTTTTGCCTGAGAAAAATATTGACTCCTTGAAGGATTCTTCTCAGTCCTTCTGCATTTCTCTATTTCTAGTGTTTGTTCGACTGTTATACTAAGAAGCAACTGTCTTCTATATTCTATAAGAGTCTACATAATTTCCTCTTCTGTTTTTTCTGTGATACTAATTCATATCATGTCTAAGATGATATTCAAATAGGCTGCATATCTTTATTTTATTTCACATGTTTGTTGAGGAAATGAGTAATTTGTTCCTGCTTGTTTCAAATTAAACTTCTTCAACCAAAAATATAGGACATTTAATAGTTCAATGCTCTAAATCCAGATGTTGTCAGGGTTCGATGTGGAAATTCAGAAAATACTGTGTCAGGTTTTAACGGTCAAAAAGTTTTAAAATATCTATGAAACCCTTGGAATATGAATAAGGGGTTTTACGTAATAAAAAGCAGGATGGAAATAGTAAATCCCCATGCCAATGGGTATCAATATTCACAGGGCTGCTACCTTTTAATAGGTTCAGAGATGAGAGAATGGTGATAACTCCAGACAGAAAGAGAAGTGGTGAAAATGTGACTATACACATAGTATAGGAATGGGGCGGAGCAAGTAATACAAAGGGCAGGAATGTAATCTGAGCTAGGGTGGAAATTCTGTTACAGTGATGTCAGCTGGCACACAGCTGTTTGCATGAGGAGATGATCCTCTGCATTCAGTTGTATGTGAGCTCACTCTACTTTTCACTCTATCATTTTGTTGTTTGCTTCATTGTTATTGAATCATGTCTCATCTAATACCAATACTGTTTGTCTGTTTCCGAATTTTGTATTGGTCATCATCAGCTGTTATGTGTTCTTGACATTGCTTTGCTGATAATTTATGTAGCTGTATGATCATTGTTTATCAGGGCACTAGAAGAGTTGGATAATTCTATATTTCAAGGAAGATTGTTGCATGTTATGCCAGCCATACAGAGATCTTCAGACAATAAAGAGTATGCACTACAAAAATATTACATTGTGAACAGTATTTTTATGATGTTCACAATATTTGACAGCCTATGCTTCAATATCTTGTAGGTCCAAGGACCAAAATGTGAAAACTCTGAAACAAAAGAGAGAAGAAGAGAAGAAAGCTGCTGAAGCCAGTGGAGATACCAGAGCATGGAATAGTCTGTTCATGCGCCCTGATACTGTACGTCAGCTGAAACAAAATAAATTGCAAACCATAATCAGCCTTTGTGGTGTATCCATTGAAATCCTAAATGATTGATATCATTATCATTTTGTTTAAGAAATAAACAAAAATAACTTGTTCTTGTTTCAGTTTATGTGCCACTATTATGTTCATTTTCATTTGTACATTGCTCTAGTTCAGAAACAAAAGTTCGCGCCCTACATGTTTTGTTATGACTGCCTCATGGAACAAGTTTTAGGTTTTTGACTCTTTATTATGCCTTGGCTTTTTCCTTCTCTGGAACAGTGTCCGCTGGCTATTTTTATAGGATTTCAGAAAGAGGCATAAACATTATGGTAAATGCGCAGTCTTAGCAATTAGTTTGTGTTGGTTAGACCGTTAGGGACAGATGCTGTCAATAGGAATTGAATCTCTTCCTCTTTAGTTTGAAGATTCTTTTTTTAGCGTCCTTCTGTGATGTTAAGCTAAATGTTATTTCAATGGTGGTGCTATTCGACAGAAATATAGATTAGATGTATGTGCTGATTTTATTTTAAAATACTTATCATCACCTGTTGTACCATGTTATGAAAATTCATTATCACACTTCTATTTGCTTATTCTCTCTCTTCTTTCTAAATTATATATATATATATATATATATATATATATATATATATATATATATATATATATATCATCTTATTTTAGGGGTATGGGTATATGGAGATACTGCAAACTTTTTCCTCATTCACCCCTAACTTGTATGTTTTATTAATGTAATAAATATAAATTGTGATCATGCCTCCCTTATACCTTTTTCAGTTTTGCCTTGGCGGGTGCAGGGAGTATTCTATTTTCTTTTTGTTGGATTTACATCACTGTGTTGTTTTGCTTTGTGCAAATCTGAGTTATGGTTTATGGTCAGTTGTTGCATGTCTCTGCAAATAATAATAATGATGTGTTGATTTTAAATGTTGATAGGTCGTGGAAAACATTGCTTTGAAATATGGTGTCAGTAAAAGTGATTTATTAGACCGAGAAGCTGATGATCTTGCTGTACGTATTGCTCTGGGAGAAACTCAAGTGATTTCAGATACAAAAAAGGCTTTTGCAAATGCTGGAGTGAATGTGGAGTCTTTGGAGGCACTTGCCAACGGAAAAGTTGATGGCTTAAAAAGAAGCAATCATGTACTTTTAGCGAAGAACCTGCCATATGGTTCGACGGAAAATGAACTTGCAAAGATGTTTGGGAAATTTGGTAGTTTGGATAAAATAATTCTCCCTCCAACGAAGACACTGGCTCTGGTACTTTCTTCTCCTCAAATTTTAAGTTGTACGTCTGCAATATCATTTTGGGTGTTTGATAGCGTAATCTATCTTATTGTTATTGAATTATTTCATTCTTTTTTTTTTGTAAATTGATTTCCATTTTAACCTTCAGGGAATTAACTATATTAATTGGAAAAATAAAAAGAGAAAAAGAAAAAAAGGCCTAAAATCTCCAAATGAAAATTCAAAGAATCTTTTTTAATCCTTTAAAGAGAGAATCTTTGTAAAGATAGAAAGTGAGAGGTGACATGTTTTCTATTAATAAGGCTGTGTTTGGAAAGCAAAATGACTTGTTTTCTCCATCTAAAATATCCAAACACGGCCCTACTTATCCAAAATTACGTGTTTTCTACATTTTATTTAAATATAATTATCTTTTCAATTATTTATAATTTTTAACTATAGCTATTTTAAATATTTTATTATAAATGAAATTAATAAACATAGATTGGTAATATTACATGCGACTAAATCTTGGGTGATAAAAAAGTCAAGAATAAAGTTAAATATTAATGTTATACAGACGAGGATTACAATACTGGATGTTTGGGGAAATTAGAAAAGATAGGATTAGGAATAAGTGATTATGGAGAATGTTGGGGTTGTGCTTATTGTACAAAGATGGTACAATCTCACCTTAGGTAGGTAGAGGAGACCTTTCATCTATGTAAACCAAGTGGATCAGATAGAAGCTAGTCGAATAGCTAAAGGCATAGTGAGTGTTCAATTTTGCGAGACCTAGAAAAGTTATAGATAAAACTAAAAAAAAGAAAAAAGTTTAGACATTAATGGTTTAAGTATAAGTATGATTTATAATAAGATAGAATATATGGCTTTTATTCATGTTATGACCCCCAGTAAGGAAAGGTTTAGTTATTGTTGTATAGGATTATTTTATTATTAAATTAAATAATATTCATTTAATATTCTGAATTTTGAAAACAATTATTTTTTTTTCAAGTAAAATATAGATTAGTTGAAAAAAGAGATTGAGAGACCATATACATTATAAGCTAGTCAAATCTAATTTTGCATCTTGATCTACTATTTTAATTCTTCTCATATCTCATCGTTTTTTCCCCCCCAATAACATTATCCTATAGGCTTGATACAGCATGCCAAAGGGATTCTTAATGTAACCTTCTTCTTTCTGAATTTTTTCATTGCAGTATTGTTTCTTACCTTTAGTCTCATGATTCAGTGATGTCTATGGCTAGTTATCGGGAAAAAAATGGTGATGTCTATGGCTGGCCATTTTATAACTAATTTTAGAATGGTATTTCAGGTTGTTTTCCTTGAAGCAGCAGAAGCTCGATCTGCTTTTAGAGGTTTAGCTTACAAGCGTTACAAGTAAGATTTTATTTTTCTATTGGCTGTAACTCCCAGTTACCAGTGTTTGAATATATTTGATTTTGTTGCTATGAAGTGAAAATAAATCGATAGGCTATTCTCCAGCAATGAATGAATTTGTTTCCACTTCTCTAGGATATGCTTCTTGATTGGTCTTCCCATTTTTTTTTATTATGAATAATCTTGGTTCAAGGAGTGTTTCCCCTCTTCCATCGAGATATGTTACCTCCACATTCTCATGCTAATATTTGGATTCATTGAAGGATAATTATCTAATTTCATATTCGATTCAATGCAGGGATGCTCCATTATACTTGGAGTGGGCTCCATTCGACATTCTTAGCCAAAGTACAACATCTAGAAATAATGAACTGAATACAGCAGTTGGTGAAAATGATGTCAAGTGGGTAATGTTGGAGCAACATGTGCAAAGAATATCAGATGAGGATATTGATCCAGACAGAGTTGAGGTTTGACCTTTGAAATTATTCGCCTCGATTCCCTTTTGTCTTTCGGGAAAAAAAAAAATTTGCAATGTAGAACATAGTAAAAGGAAAAGGGAAATAAGGTCAAAAGCATAAATATATAAGCTCAGACATTTAGCAGCCTAAGTTGTGGATACGGGGGATAATATCTTATGTTTATGAATTAATTCCTTTTTTTGTGTGGGTTCATTACTTGATAAAGTGAAGTACTTCTACCTAGTGTTGATATTGGTTATCAACTTTGAAAGATGAGCATGCAGTAAAACGTGAGATATATTCTAGTATTTTTTTTTAGTTTAATACAACATTAAAGAAATGCACACATTCGAAAGAGAGAATACGTTGAGTGAGGACAGGGTTTCCTCACAAGAACAAAATGAAACTATTTTGGTATTATAAAATTGAGACAAGTCAAACTGATCTCCACAAGTAGATAGTACCTGATAAATAGTTTTGGGAAAGACCATCTGCAGCACTAAAACACTAAGAAGTCAAACCAATATTAAATTGTGTCTGAAGATAAATCCTCTTGGAAAATGCTAGCATGCTTTGAGCCAGAAACTATAGAAAGAAGAAAGTGAATGTTACTATAGATTTTTAGCTAGTTTGAGTCCTGAGGCCTCTAAATTCTGTAGGATGAAAGTGGCGCAGCCTCTTGATATTGTTCTGATGCTGTCTTTTACATGATGATGCACGGCAGAGAATATTCTTTAGAATGATCATTTAATAATGCCTGTTCATCTATTGTTGATTAATCTACAATGTTGCAGGGTCGGTCCTTGTTTGTCAAGAATCTCAATTTCAAAACAACTAATGAGAGTTTGAAGAAACATTTCAATGAACACATGAAAGAGGGAAAAATTTTGAGTGTTAAGGTAACCAGTTATGGGTTTAAGTGCTGCTTTATTCCTAGTTATGTTAGCTCTTTCAAACTTTTGTTCTGTCATTGTAACCAATAGGTGAAGAAGCATTTGAAAAATGGGAAAAATGTTTCTATGGGTTTTGGATTTATCGAGTTTGACTCTCTGGAGACTGCTACAAATATCTGCAAGGATTTACAGGTATACATTACTGTATAAATTATGCATGTTATATGCATTTTGAGATCTTGATTCTAGTTCTTGTTTTTAATTTTAATTTATTTATTTTAATTTATTGTTTTTAGGGGACAGTATTGGATGGGCATGCTCTTATTTTACAACCTTGTCATGCCAAGAATGGTGGCCAATTACAAAAGACAGTTGAGAAGGACAAGAGTTCAACAAAGTTGCTTGTTAAAAATGTTGCTTTTGAGGCAACAGAGAAGGATTTGAGACAGTTGTTCAGTCCATTTGGACAGGTAATTACTATAAAAATTATACTTGGTAGTTGGTGCCAGATGCTGGTAAATACTCTTTCGTGCTCCAAATTTTGGTTTGGTGCTTCTATTTAACAGAAGCAGCACAGCGATTCACGTGATTTGAACATTTGCCTCATGGAAAAATCCAAATGATTTAAATTACTTCTTACATGTGGGATCTGTATGAATGATGAAATCTTGACCTGTTACATCTTGAAGTGATGGGCCTGCTATTCCATGGACCATCTATAAAAACAAGATAATCCGTCAATTAGTTTCGAGTATTTGTTGAGTAATCAAATTCTTGGGCTAATTCATTAGTAACATTTTAACTTGTTTTAGTTAAATCTGAATTCTGAAGTCATATAGTTCTGATTATTTATGCATATTCTAACTGATATACCTCTTTTTTTGGGCGGTTTCCATCTGCTTCTGTACAATGTTGGTTCATTTCTGTAAATAAGATGTGTTTTGCTTTACCTGCTGTTTGATGAATGATATCTGTGCAGGTTAAAAGGTTAAGGTTGCCAATGAAGTTCGGAAATCATAGAGGATTTGCTTTTGTGGAGTTTGTTACTCAGCAAGAAGCACAGAATGCACTTAAGGCACTTTCAAGCACCCATCTTTATGGAAGGCATCTAGTAAGTGAAACTAAATTATGGATTTGCGAAAAAAAAAAAAAAAGGGAACAGAGACTAGAGAGTCGGCTGTTAAACATCAAATATTTGAGAGCTAATTGCCATTTTACTTTCAGGTAATAGAGCGAGCAAAAGAAGGTGAGAGTCTGGAAGAACTACGTGCTCGAACAGCTGCTCAATTCAGTGATGAACAAAATGGATTTCAAAATGCCACTAAGTTATCTAAGAAAAGGAAACAAATGGCTGTCTTAGATGAAGGAAAGATGAAGTTTCAAAGGATTGCTGATTAGTATGTCATTAAATATCAAACATGTGCATAATCCCAAAATCCAGGGATGACAATTTTGTAGATTATAGTGTTATACATGTAACATGACCCGCCATGTCATGATGCCCTTTATCTTCATTGTTTATTTATTTTTGGTCAACATGATTCTTATATTTGTTAGCTAAATTTTGTCACCCGACGGGAGAAAAAAGGTATTCTAGCATAGTAGCCATTTTGAGCAAGCCTTAACTGGTATTTTGTTGGCATGTTTGGAAAGTAAATGTCTCCGGACCATAAACAAGAAAGGACCATAAACAAGAAAGAAAGGCAGTGTATAATGAGTTGTTACTAAAGGCTTGGATTTAGTGTGGTTCATACACATGGTTCCCTGAGTAACATTACTCTTGTAATACCCAAAATGGTAAATTTTACTAATTACATCTCTGATATCAGCAAAAATGCAATACGTTTTCTGATCCACTTTTTATTAACAGTGTGCTAATGTGATTTGATAGTGTGGATCGTTAGTGACATGTGTCATAATATGATTTAATCATATATAATAATATGATGATAGATCGAGTAGTAATACACGGCATGTTGGCGTAGATAATTGTCATGGGTAACAATACTATTTGTCTACATGTTAGCATGTGCCATGTGTTATATTATTTGCTTACGTATCATTTGCCATTTAATCATTGTAAGTGGATAAAATTAGTCTCTCATTTTGCACTAAATAACTCGTTGTAGCTGTCGAAACTAAATGTTGTGAACCAAATTAATCTATGCACTAGTAAATTTTTAATATCTTTCAAATGCATTAATTTCTTTTACTTTTTTACATTTTGTTTAAATAAAAATACTTTTATAAATATTTTTAAGTTTAGTTTAAATAATTTATTTTGTAATAATTTAATATTTTGATAAATTTTGTAATGTATGATTATGTTATTTAATAAAAGAATGATATGACTGATTAAAAAATATAATAGGAATAAAAAAATAATAAACAAAATAAGTATTTCGATTCTTAAAATTTTTTTTACCAAACACTTTTTTGGACGAAAATAAAAAATGTGTATTTTAATTATTTATACAATTTTTTATTAAAATAATATATTTATATATTGCAAAATTTATCAGTATTAAATTGTTATAAAAAATATTATAATACTGTAACAAATAAATTTTTGAGAATTTTAACTTTGAACCAATTAACTTTTGAAGAAAAAGAAAAGTACTAATTAGATTTTTTAAATAGCAAACGGTAGACATATATATCTTTCCGTCAATGTATAGTGCGAAACGAAATTGTCCATATATTTCGTTATCTATAATACTTATAACTTCTTTTTTTTTATGAGTTGACTGTTTATGTTTTACTTGGTCGCGTTATGAAATATGAGTTTAAATAGGCTAAACCTCACGACTTATGATCTCTCACCCTTGAATGATCTATGAAATAAATGGTAAAAAAATTACACTTTATCCTCTAAAATAAAATTCAAAATTTGGATAATCCAAATCCAAACTTCACACTATATCTGCCCCCCCCCCCCTTTTCTCTCTCCCCAAATTTTCTTTTCTTATGTCATCACTTCTTAATGAATCTTACTAGTCACTGCTGGTAAATCTTAATAACTATGCGTTCAGCAGCAGATAGTGAATCTTAATAAGTTTATTATTACAATACAAAGATGAATGGATTTTGTCAATTGAGATATAATTACATGCAAACACAGGATGCTCTGCTGACAATTACCACCATGGATTGCATTTACGTGGTATAATTTTTCTCACATTTATGAACAACTTGTAATATTCAAATACTGAATACCATATATACAAGGACATCATACTTATTTAACAATAAATCAAATATGATCTTAATGGAATCAGATGGATGAAAATGAACACAATTCCCATGAAAACAAACGGCATCAACAACCTGATTTAACTAACTGCTGGGCTGCTCAACGTAAGATTTAGCATGGCACGCCACAAATGACTCAACAAGTGGATTCACAAGATGAGGGGCTTCATCCTTCATAAAGTGAAGAAAAAAAAATTAATAAAGAGACAAGACTATTCAGATTACTTCATCATAAAGTGAGAATCTTTCATAATCATAATCTTAATCTTATCATTGCACTTGTCAAGATTATAAATTAGACCTTTGAAATTCCAGGACAAGTGATTTGTAAAGGAGCCTGTTTTATACATTGAATTCAACCATGAAATTTCTACTCGATTTTTACACTGAATCAACATACCTAGAAGTTATAACAACATTATCAGATATCTTCCAATAGACTAAAATTCTTGCTAGCACCAACAAGTGTTCAATTGTTCACTGGTAAAGCTAAGGGGTCATTGACGACGAGTCATTGGTGACTACTAAATTAAGAATTGATGATAGGGAAAATGATGGATAGTCCAGTTTACCGATGTATGCTACATATCTTGTAGACAGATATGTAGACCAGAGGCAAAATAATGGATGAAACAAAGGACTGTTTGAAACTAGATGAGAAAAGAACAAGAATACGCATATTTGTTCTCTTCCTTTGAAATATTCTAAGGGATAAACCCTCTCCCTTTCAGCCTCTGTGTGAACTGAAAGATCTTCAATTGGTCACTTTCCAGCTTTCTGGTGGAGGCTTTCAATATTTAAATCCCATCCAAAATTTCAAATGCAAAATAAATGTTTATACTATAAAATATAATCAAGAAAAAATATTAATGTTAAATGATTATCAAAAAATACAGTTGATAATTTCTAAAAATTGAAAAAAAAACATTGAAGATAAAAAAAAAGATATAAAGTTCCATGATATGAAATTTATTAGCAAAGCATAATATGAATTGTCCAAGTACTTGTAAAGATTAATTAGTTATGGCAAAGAAACAAAAGTAATGGATATCTAAATATATCTAAAAGAAGGGCATCCCATACCCTCAAACATCTTCAGGATTCAACATTTGATTTTAACCTCCTTCCGAACCAAAAGGTTATTTATTTCACCGTTTGGTTATTCCAGAGGCATAAGAAAAAAAGACAAGAATTTTCAAAAAGAGTGATAACATCATTGGATTTGAGAACTCATGACAATCACATTTTGTAATTGCATCAATTAGAAAAACAGCAACCGCACTTGTAGATATTTTCTTTACAAACGTAGCAAATAACTACACATCTAGAAGGCAGACCATAGATGGTAGCAGAGAAACCTTTGGCTCTTTCAGTTAGCATCACAAGTTAATAACGTAAATTTAAGAGGGAGCATGAATATGTCCACATTTTTTTCTTCGTCATGCAAAGTCTCCTATTATTCAATCACTATCACGGCACCATGGTATTAGCTTAGAAGAATTTCCGATTTATATTTCCCAAGTCAACTTAAAGCTGACACTGGATTTAGAAAACATGATGAGGAAAGACAATACTCCTCATCAGTTATAAGCTTCTAAGCTTCTCGATACTCCTGTGAAACTATGTCTATAGAGAAAGCAAGGGGATGACACACACGAGAGAGAGAGAGAGAGAGAGAGAGAGAGAGAGAGAGAGAGAGAGAGAGAGAGAGAGAGAGAGAGAGAGAGAGAGAGAGAGAGAGGGGAGGGAACCTGGGGGCAATGTCCAACATTTGGGAGGACAACAAAGTCTTCTACAGAATCAAAATTTCCGTAGTTTCTTCCAAGCTCAATTGGTTCCCAAGGATCCTTGTCACCCCATGCTATCAATACCGGGCACTGAGAAGAAAGTTTTCTAGACTCAGTTTATCTTGTCAACCTTACATTCATTTGGCTTTGTTCCGACTTCCTCATTTATGGGAATAAGGAAGCTTACCGTTACTTGGGGTAGTAGCTCTTCAGGAAGAGGGCCACCTGAGTAACAAATGAACTCGAGAAAGACCTCCGCGGCTCCAGGTTCCAATCCTGGATTGAGTATGATCTCCACTAGCTCGTCAGTCACCATGGAGGTGTCATGATAGCACTGCAGAGAGCAATTCATAAAACAATAATTAGTTTTGGGGGAAAGCATCATCATGTGTCAATGAACAAAGCAGCTATGCCTTGGATTTGATTGCTTACAACAGATTCATACAGATTTATTCTAATAATCTTTTCTTGTTTTTGATAAATAGTATACCATTAAGAGGGAGAGAAGAAACATAGAAGAAAAAGGGACAATAAAGATCCTCCTAACAAGAGACCAAAATAAAAAAAAAAATCGGAAGAAAAAGAATATCAATGAAGAGATTTCCAATCTCTTATCTTGTCTGCAAGGGGAAATCTTCAAACAAAAACTCACAAGCTTTACACCAAATAAGGGGTCATACATCTAATCCTAAACCATAAGGCTTGTTTATCTGAAAGTCCATTAAAGTCTCATTCTCAGGCATTTTATTCAGTTTGTGTAAGGTTCTCAGATATCACAGAAGGTAGAATAGGATTAGGATAGAGATAGTATAGAGAAGCAGTAGTATGAAAAATTAAGAATAACAAGAATAGAAGAAGTGTGTGATAGTCCCAAACCAGTGAATGAGTATATTGACTATGTGTGTGAGTGTAACAGAAATGACGTTTGGCATTCGAGAGGCCAATTCTCTCCACAATTCTCACTTTAGTCTCTTCCTACCTGAAATAAATGCTTCTCACTTCCTATTTATCTCTCTCTCTCTTGTAACTAACTCCCTGAATTCACGTTGCCTTTGTTACTCAACTAGTTACTTTTTATTCCTCTCCTCCTATATGTATTTAAAAGGAGTAATTTCTCTATGCTGCCCCTGAACTTCTTGGCTGTTGGGGTTTGTCACAGTTTGTCAACCCAACATTCCTTGGAGCACAAGTTTTTGAATATACAAAGTTGAGTACTAAGCTAGAGGAGTACCTGACAAAGAATGTTCCTTACAGATTCTTTTGTTGCGACAGCTTTAAAGAAGAATTTTCCTACAGCTGTATCCCTATAAAATATAACATTATGATAGTAATAATCTGGTCAAGGCTTGAAATCTGCAACATCAACATAAAGATACTTCTGTTTCAGTTGTACCTGAGCAATCTCTGGAATGATCTGATGAAAGGTTTTGCATACCATGGCTGCTTTTTTATATGAAGCATACGCAGTGATACATTGAGAACAATAATGCCCCTGCACATCTGTGGTGCAACTACAGCTGCCTGAAGACCAACAACTCCTGCAGAAAAAAAAAATACAAATAAACAAAAAATAGTTAGTAATAGTGTAAATCTAGCATATCGAAATAATCAACAGCTCAGCTTATAACAGTAATTAGAAATAACTAAATGAAAATAATCCCAGCAATGAATAATTATCCAGGCGCTTCTGAAAAATTCACCTCCAATAGAATTGCATACAAAGAATGCTTTATCTTTAATGACATCAAGACAAAAATCATTTAACTGGGCAGCCCATGTGTCAAAAGTGTAAAATGAATCATCTCCAATTTGGCGAGGATTCGGTTTGTCTGAATATCCATATCCAATAAGATCTATAGCGTATACCCGGTGGGATTTTGCAAGAACTGGTATATTCTTCCTCCAATGGTTACTGCAACGATATCCATGCTCAGTTCAGTTACTTTGCGGCATAGTCAAAACAAAGGAAGATAATAAAATGCACAAAAAATTAAAATTAGATAAATAACATGTGATATCATATGCATATACTTTCCTATTTTGCAATGTTAGAGCATGCATCCATTTTTCCAAGAGAAGGGAAAATTGTTGTTGCACACTAATTGGATACCCCTTTCTTTTACAAGGATCTTGTTTCCAAATAAAATTGACAAAGTTTGCGAAGAACATTAATTAAGAAAGCAAGAATGGAAGCCTTAGGTTTTGCTTTTACAAGGGTCTTGCTTCCTTACAGCACTAGTTAGCAAAAGCAGAAAAAAGATAGACTCTCTCTATTGAAAATTGTGGTGAAAAGGAGTAAACTCACATTTAGGTCCTGAAATTGTAAGCCAAGATCATAATAGCCGATGAAGTTAGGAAATTCACTTTTAAGTCCCTGACATATGTAAACCAAATTAGTCTCTAATATTGTATTCTTGATAATCAAACTAGTCCCTATTTGGGTCCTAAAAACTCAATTCTTAAAGCCACTAGTGTTATAAGCAACATATATCATTTCAGGAAGTAAAGTGAGCACTTAGTTACCCAATGGAATGCTTGGTTTGAGAGACGAGATGTCATAACCAAAATTTATCATTTCAGGGAGTAAAGTGTGCATTTAGTTACCCAATGAAATGTTAAATTTATCATTTCAGGGAGTAAAGTGAGCATTTAGTTATCCAATGAAATGTTTGGTTTGAGAGATGAGAAATATAAGGATAGAAACACAAACTATCTGTGTGTGTATGTCATTTGGAATGAGAGATGGAAATGGAAACAGAACTGGAGTGTCTTAAGACAAAATATTCTAGTATTTTTTGTAACTCCAAAAAATGGGGACAATGGACCACACTACGACCAAACAAGATACCAAGACAAATTTTTATGTATCTTTTTCTCTGTCCCCACTGTTTCCAAACACAACTAAAAAGAAACACTTCCAAAAAAGAAAAAGAAAGAAAAATATAACAAAAATGGTGAGGAAATATCTTTGCTTCTATACAAATATGTAGATATCTAAATGGCATTTTAGAGTTTAGACACAAAACATGTGAGTCCTAAACCTGAAAGCACAACCAAGTAAAACATTGAAACATTTTTGCATAGAGCAATTCAATAGTAGCAATTTGTACAATTAATCTTCAAGGTACCTAGGGGCATATTTGATAATGAGAAGCAAAATTTGAACAATGTAGACCTGTTTGCTCCAAAACCGTGCACTAAAACCAGTGCAGGGCCATCGTTCCCAGCACACTGATACCGGATAGAGTAACCCCTCCAGTTCCACGTGCTACAAGCCAAGGAAAAGAAAAGACATGTTAGCACTTAACCTTAGACCAAAAATATTTAACTTCACACCACTCAGAGGAGAAAAAAAAATTGATAATTATTAGATGTATCCAACAAACAAAAGGAATACTCCTATAATGATAGAGTTAAAGCACAATACAGCAAACAAAGAGAACAAATAGCCCATCCTCAATTACATCAGACCTCACCATAATGACATAATGTTACCCCAATAATTGATAAAAAAACAACTACACTTGCTCTACCCCTATAAGTAACAATACCTTCTGCACTTGCTCCACTACTTAAGAAGTACGTAACTGCTGCAATAACTATTCCACAAACAAAGCACAAGTTTGGTCTTTAAGCTCCTTTAATGTCCATAAATCATGAATCCCTGCCAAGATTCAAATACTACACCAATGTATGCATTTATAGTCACATCAGCTTCTCCTATAATCATGCAACACTAAGTCCATCATCAAATATTACTCAAGAAGAGTAGCCCCTCTGTTTCTTCCATGTTGGAATCCCTTACAAAAAACTTACCTGCCTATATCTTGTGTCCTCTCAAGGTAGTTCCTTCGACATCGCTCTGTTCCCACAGCTGACCGTTTTTTTATTACCTCCACTATTCTTCTTCTCGAGCTTATCAACTAGCATATCCTGGATCACCACTGCTTCATTGTCTGAGAGACGGCAGTTCATCCCAAAGCTCGTCTCATTCACCTCTTCTCTATTGCTGCTCCAACATTCCTTGATAGCAATTTCCGTTCCACAATTGCAGGAAAATCCACTATGTTGCTGTCTTTGACTACTTTCTTAATCACACTATTCTTCTCTATTCCTCCACTGCCTTTACTATTCCGACAACCAGTTCTTTTCCTGGTCCTTCTTCCTCTATTCTACCTCAGTCCTCAAGTTAGAAAGTTTGATCCACTATCATCATCATCATCATCATCATCTAACTACGCGTAATATAACCAAGACTATCCACTAGTTAAATATCCTACTAACATAAATGCATTAGAAAGATTTAGGCATAAACAAAAATAACACTAAAAGATGAAAACGACAAAAAATCATGGAAAGATAGTATTAGTTTTAGAAAAATATCCAAATACGAGAAATTTACTTTCAAAAAGGTTCTTGAAGGTGAATCACAATTTTTTGAATGTATCAATCTTTAAATTTCTTCGTGATTTTAAGTCAAGCAAATTTTATTCAGCAATTTTATTTCTACATTGTTGACCATGAGTTTTTTAAAAAGAAAACTGTAAGAAGGTCTAAAGATCCAATTTTGCCCGGGTTCTTTATCATGCAATTTTTAAATAATTATCTAAATGTTCTCGCAAAAAATTAGACATCACTTGCGAAAAAACAAAAAATGCTACGTGCATAAAAAAATCAGCTCCCAAATCATTACCATGCATTTGTTTTTTAACTCAATGTGTATTTTGTATTTCTAACATGTATTTTTTTTTCGGGTGAATGATATGATGGCTGATCTTTTGTTAACAAGTAGCATAGATGAAAAAAAGAAAACCGTGTTTTTTGGTCATTTCTTTTGTCATACTAACTTTTGTTTTTGGCCCTGATTTCTGAACCTTTCAGCTATATTTTTAGTGATTTACTCAATTACTAAGTAATTTATTTTTCAGAAAGTAACATGAATCTCATGGTACACAAACTATACTCAAATAAAAAAGAGTTGAATTCCTATACTGTTGAATTAATCACTGAACGATGCGGAAATTATTCTCAAGGTCCCTGGATGATGGTAAAATAATAACAAGAAGAATAGATAGCGAAAATTTTCTCATGCGAACTGTAGAAAGGATAGAAATAGTTACTTACCGGGTTTGAGGCTCATGCTGGAGATCTGGAATTTGGTTGGTTGACTTGGAAGCAATTTGGTCATTCAATTTAGAGGCAGAAAATGCAACGATCCTATTTGATTGAAAGAGATGAGGGAGTTTGAGTTTGGGAGAAGGGTATTTCCGGTAAAACAATGGTGTTTGGGTGCGTGGGAGAGTGACGGTGGTGAAGGAAGATAGCAATGCCATGGTGTTAGTAGTATTAGTAACAGAAGAGATTCAAGTTCTTATTCATGGCTTCTGTTTTAGTTCTCTAGTGCCCTCACTGGTCGTGGGTATGTGTGCTCAACCACGCACCACGTACTGCGTAGTGTAGCTTCAACTTAATTGTGGTTCCAAGTTCCAACAATGCAGGTATGTGTGGCCAGGGTTGAAAAGGAAAAACTTAACTTAATTAAACCGGATTAATTATATAGTTTTTAAATGGTTTGTTCTAAAATGATAACGACGAAGTTTTATGCTATATTTTTATTTTGTTATATTTTTTTTGAGTAAATTAATATATTTATTTTAAATTAGATTATATTCAATTATTTTTATCATTTTTATTTTGTATTATTTTAAAGATTTAAAAAAAAATTTCAATTAATTATAAAGATTTGCTTCTCTCACAGAATTAGACTTGTTTGGGTAAGTTTTTAAAAAAATTATTTTTTTAGTTATTTTTTTAAAAGATTTTATAGAAAATAAAAGTAATTTTATATTTGAGTATTTCATACAAAAAAAATTTTTATTTATCAATTATATTTGGGTATAACGATGTAAAATACTTTTTTGTTTATTTATTACATAAAAAATATCTATTTTTTAAGAAAAAATAATCTTTTAAAAAAAGATGTAAATTACAATTTCTCAAAAAATATGTTTTTTTTTATTTTTTTAGTATTTTTACTTTTACTGTTAAAAATTTGTCAAATACGCTAAAAAATAAAAAATATCTTTTTTGTTAAAAAATATCTTTTTTTATCAAAAATAATGACACCCAAACAAACACAAATTCTAAAATAATCTCTGTGATTTATAAAATATACTAATTTTGTCCCTAAGATTAAAAAAATGTACTTAGTTAATCTCTTATTTTATTTCCAGCCAATTTTATTACCACCAGTAATGACATTGCAGCTAATGACATACCTCGCTATAGTATGTAACGGTTAAATGAACTGGCAATTGAAATTTAAAACTTTTGAACCAAATTTGTCACATGTCCCTCTTTTTAACCTAATTGCATTAGCGCTTCACTATCTCATCTTCTTCTTCTCTATTTGTTCACCATCATTCTTTTCCTTGTTGAAACATAACCATTAGATTCAAGCATACAAAACACAATTGCATGAATATATCATAAACCTGCTCATCCTGTAGCATCATTTCAAAGTTGTAGATCTCACTAGGATTCCACTGGTATTGCAGCTTGTATAACCAAACCACTCCAACAACCAAGGACTATGACAGCTTTGATGAGTTGACATCGGCAACCAAATCCACCATTGGCCTTGAAAGATTGGATGAACCTGATGGTGCCATTTAGTTTTAGTTATACAAACACCAAACTGATCTCCTTCTCTCTATACGGTGTGACCTCCTCTTCCTTTCTCTTCGGCTCTCGCCGGTGCCGCACCGCTAAAGCGGACAAAATATATATAATATAATAATACATGCATATAAAAATTAGTTATTAAATTATCTATTAACTATTATATATACTAGCGGCTCACCAGGCACTATCGTGCCTGTTGAGCCGCTTTTCTATTGAGTTTTAAAAATTAATTTTATATTTTTATTTTAAAATTATAAATTTAATAATAATTAAAAATAAATTATAAAAAAAATAAAATATCTTAAATTATTTAACATGTAAAATATTAAAAAAATAAATTTAAATTAAAAAATAAGATTACAAAATATTAATTTGCTATTATGTGTAATAAAATTAATATAAAAATTTATTGATATTATTTAAAGATTAGTTATTTATAAATATTATTAAATTTATTTATTTTTTCAATCCTATTTAATTAGAAGCAAATTTAAAAATTTATATCCAAAATATTTTTTATCTCCATCTATAATTCTAATAGATAAAAAAATATATTTTTCAATTTAATATTAAAATAATAGTACTTTTATCTGACATTTAAGTAAAAATTATCTTTTATAAATAACTAATATGTATTTTGGTTTATATATACTCTTTTTGAATCAGAAAAATGTTATTATCATTATTTTTTGAATTATATTTTGGTTTATAGTAATTTTAATTTTAATAAAATATGATATAAATAAAGTCACATCAACATTAAAATAAAAAATACTTATCTAATAAATTTGAAGAATGAATGATATATTAACAAAAAAATAAAATTAATTTCTTAAAAATAATAGAAAAGCTGCTGAAAGTGCCTGTTCAGCCGCTTTTTTATTTTTTTGTTTTTAAAATTATAAATTTGATATCAATAAATAAAAATTAATTATAAAAAAATTAAATATTTTAAATTATTTAAGATATGTAAAAAATATAAAATAATTTAATTTAAATTAAAAAATTTAAAAAGTTATATTATTATTATTATGTATACTAAAATTAAGATAAAAATTTACTAACATGGTTTACAAATTAGTTATTTATATATTAAATTTATTTATTTTTTCAATCTTATTTAATTTGAAGTAAATTTAAAATTTTATATTCAAAATACTCGTTATCTTTATGTATAATTCGAATAGATAAAAAAATTTTTTTAATCTTATATTAAACATCTTTAATTATTTTTAATTTTATTATTATTTTAAAATTATTAATTTTTATTTTGATTATATCATCTCATCATATTATACACTATCATTTTTTCTTATCATTCTTTTTACATGGATAACTATTATCGTCTCACCGTCACTGTTATGTTGTCTTATTTTATTTTTTTCGCAATCAATTACCATAATACCATTATGGCAGCTCTCATTTTTTTCATCACTTTGTATGTGAAAGACAGATTAAAAATATATAAGAATGAGTTAACAAAATAATTTATGAGAGTTCTTCTGTTCATTATTGATAGGTATATACATGTCAAAAAAAAATTAAAAAATAAATATCAAATAAAAAAAATAATCATTTTTTTAAATTAAATTGATGAGAGAAATTTTGTATGTGAAAGATAGATTAAAAATATATAAGAATGAATACAGTTTGGTAAGTAAACTGAAAAGAAAGGAAAATGAAGGTGAAAGTTATGCGTGAAATTAATATCAACAATAAAATGTTATAAAATTTGCAATTGTAGTAAATGAAAGCGAGGAAAAGATGGAAGCGATACAATCACGATATTCAGGGAATGAGAATGATGGCAACAGTAATAATATAGAATAGTGCACCTAATGGCAAGAGGAGAAGCACTAAAAATTGAATAATGAGATCAAACTTGATATAAAGTACACACATAAAGAATATACCCAAAATAAAACGATAAGATCTATAAAAAATTATTTATCACCCCTAATTATTTTTTTCCTCCTTTTCAAAAATCAACATTTGGCATAGTCATTATCTAGTTCAGAAAATTACAAAAATTCATCCAAATAATTGTTACATAGAGAAACACATTCATACTTGGAAAGAGAAGTAAGAAAAATTGAAAACGGATAAAATTAATTAAATGGATAAATTATTGGAATAAAGAATTGAAGAAGAGGTTACGGTTCCTACAACTATTAGTGAAACAGAATGAAAATAAGATAGAATAACATGTGTTGCTGATAACGGTGAAAGTTCTTTTATTTAAAGTAAAAGACGCATGTACGGGAGAATCTCTATCATTAAGGGCAACATTAGAAAGCACATTGTATATTGTTATAGATTTCTATTACTTGTGCCTGTTCCATTGTCATACGCTTTCATTCCTGTATGTTTCAAAAGTAAAATATAATTATTAAAAACTAATTGAATTCATAACAAAGAAAATTAGTTATCGTATTACCTGTATCAAATTGATGATGGGTGGTAGCTCTAGTCATTTGTTTAATTGTAGTCAATTGGGCTACTTCTATGTTTGTAGTTAATCGAGTACCCCTACATGCGTTTGGCATTGGAGTTGAAATTGGAGTCAGTTGATATGGCAACTTGTTTTACTTGTCGAATCTGGTTTGTGAAACCAAAATTGAAAGTGAAAAAGTATTTAATTCTGTTGCGGTTTCAATTTTTAAATTGAGTACGTAGTGGGAGCAGTTTTTTATTGGAAGTAAATCAGTTTTAAAATATGTCGTGGGTTGAAAATGAATCAATTTAATACTCTGTCGTGAGATAAATTCTTTTATAAAAAAATAAAAAATTGAGGACGTGGTAACAGTTTGTTATATTAAATTCAATGTGTAACAAAAATAAAAAAGAAATAGGGATAAAATAGGGAGAAGGAATTGGATACCAAACTTTTCTATCCCATTATATATTGGTATAGATAAAAAAAGTTATTATGACAAAAATAAAAAAAATAGTAAATAGAAAATAATAGAAAAAATAGTTATTATAATAGAAATCGAAGTTGTCAATCATGCAATGAGACTATTTCAATTCGAAAAGAATAAAAGAAAATTCAAATCTAAATTTATTTGATACTAAATAAAATAAAATTACATAAAATATTATTATTTACCGTATAAATTAAATAAAAAATTACTAATATTTTTAAATAAATATTTTATACAACAACTGTCAAGTAGAATTCACTGAATAAAAAAAATTGAACATCAAACTCCCATATTTTCTTTGTATATTGTTATTTTGTTATAGTATAAATAATAGTTTTGGAATTATCTAAATATTTTAATATAAATTAGTTAATATTATCAAAGCTAAAAAATTTAAAAGATAAAATTAATATTTCTTCTAATGATTATTTTTAAAATTATAAATACACAATAAAAATTAGAGTACATTAAAATAGTACAATAATAAAAAATAATTCAAAAGATAAAATTAACAAACTAATGGAATATATATACACAACTAACCAATGTTATTTGGACCAATTCTAATACTTGAATATCTAAAAACAGATTTTTAACATATAAATAATATTTTTTAAATTTCGTAAATCTTTTAATATAAATAATTTAATATTATCTGGACAAAAAAAATTAAAAAATAAGATTAATATTTCTTTTAAGAATGACTTTTATCAAAATTATAAATACATAATAAAAATTTAGAGTACATTAAAATAGTACCATAATAAAAAAATTCAAATATTAAATTAATAGTGTAAATTTTTTAAGTAAAGAATTAACATCAATAAAAAAAATTCAAATATTAAATTAATAGCGTAAATTTTTTAAGGGAACAATTAACAACCATAATACACTGTCAAGAGGTGACAGGTACGTCAAGTGGCCAAATGGAGTAATGAGAGTTTTTCAGAGATAACTGACATTAAGTGGAGAAGTTAATTAGAGAGGGTAATACTGGAAAAAAAATTTGGACACCAAACCCATGTATTGCCATTATATATTGTTATAGATGTGTATTTTTTAATTTATTTTCAATGTATATTTTATATTTCAATATATATTCTATACAGAAAGTTTTTTTTTTACGAGCATATAGCATAATTATTATAATTATATTTTGTTATTGTAAAATATGATTAATCTTTGAAACATCTAATTTACAAATTAAAACAGTAAAATAATAATTTAAAGGGTTAAGTTCAATTTTGGTCCCTAACGTAGGGGTCAAAAATTTGTTTCGTCCCTAAGTTTTTTTTTAAACAAAATCGTCCCCGAAGTTGACAGTTGTATTAAAATGGTCCTTTCGCACAAAAAAAAAATTTAATGACAACTATGCTCTTTGCGGTTTCTCTCCCTTCATTTTTATTCCCGCGAAGTGCACACCTCCTCATGAAGCAACGCCTAAACTTCCTTGTAACACTTGAGAACTGTAACGTTGGTGAAACCCTCAGACGTAGGTGCGAACAGAAAGCATTGTCGCCATTGGGGGGGTTAAGGTTGAGAATCAGTGTGCTGAGACATTGGTGAGTGATCGTCATCGCTGCAGTAGCTGATTGTTCAGGTACGATTACTTTCCATCCCTCAAGCAATCACGTCATCTGTTCACAACATGTTGTGGGTTTGGTTTTGATCATGATGTTGCTCTGTCTGAGCATTTAGGGGTTGAATGCAGGCTTTTGAGTCTGCTGCTATAACTAGGGTTTGTGAGTAATGTATTCTGCTATATATGTGTTTGTGAGTAATGTATTCTGCTGTATTACAGGGTTGACTGAGCAGAAGATGGTGTATATGAACGTGAGGGTGCATCATGGGGGTGCTTTCGGATATGAGGAGGGGTTTTTAAGTACCTAAAGGGTCAAAGTACCATCATCGAGGACATTGACAGCGATCGTTGGTCTTTGTTTGAGGCCTATGAAGAACTAAGGCAGTTTGGGTACTTGCAGGCCAACATTGTTGCGTTGTGGTATAAAGATCCAAGCTTTGATTATTTTGAGACTTCCCTGAAGATGCTGAAGGGTGACGCAGAAGCAATCGAGATGTGCAACATTGCTGGGTTACGGGGCTTGGTAGAGTTGTATGTGGTCCACGATGTTGGCGATGCCGAGCCGTTTCCAGAAGTGGGTTATGTTGACGTTGGCGGAGTTGCAGAAAAGGGAACAGATGATGGGCTGGGTTTGGTTGTTTTCGAAGGGCACGGGGCTGAGGCAGCAGGGGCCAGTGCTGAACCTAATAAGGCAACCAAGGGTGGAGATGTGGGGGATGAGTTTCAGGTAGATGGAAGTGAGTCTAATGACGAAGACAGTGAGGACCCTGAGTACATGCCATCTGATGAGGATGGGGACAGTGTAGGAGAGGTGTACTTCGCTGATAGTGATGAGGATTTTGAGGGTCATAGTGGATTTGATGATGGTAATTCTGTGCCGAAAGAAGCTACTGCTTGCAAGGAAAAGGGTAAATGTATAAATAAGTTTAGTGATGAGGATGGAGCAGATAGTGATGAGTTGGAGATGGACCACATGATTGGTGGGGATGAGGGGGACGAGGACGAAGCTGAGAATGTTGGTGATGATATATCAGATCGAGTGGGTCAAAGGTTTCCAGTTCATAAACCTTTGAAGGATATGAGCAGCTATAGGTGGGAGGTAGGCACACGTTATGCATCCAGACAAGAGTTTAAGGAGATTGTGCTGGCATATGCAGTTCATACGGCTAGGAGCATCAAATTTAAGAAGTGTGATTTGGTTAGGGTTATAGCTGTGTGTCAGAAGGACTGTCCATTCTGGCTCTATGCTCATAAGGTTGGGGATGAATCCACATGGCAATTAAGAAGCTTGAACCTGCAACACACCTGCATGCAAACGCACAGAGTTGGGATACTGCACACTAAGTGGCTTGGAGCGCAGTTTTAAAAAAGGTAGAGTCTAATCCCAGGATTAAAATAAGGGAGTTACAAGCAAAGGCACACAAGAAATGGAATGTTACTGTGACCAAGTCCATGGCAGCCAAGTCTAAGCAAGAGGCACTAAGTCAAATCCAGGGCGCATTTAGGGAGCAGTGTAGAAGGATTAATGACTACTGTGCAGAGATTCTAAGGGCCAATCCAGGTTCATCTGTCAGCTTAAAAGTGATTAAGAGCCCAGACTTTGCCCAGGAGGTCCAAAACCCAAAATTGATGAACATTGTGTGTTCCAGAGATTGTATGTCTGCTTCAATGCATGCAAGAAGAGCTTCCAACATGTGAGACCCTTTATCAGTTTGGACGGGTGTTTCTTGAAGACTCCTCAGGGTGGCCAGTTACTCACTGTAATAGGTAGAGATCCTAATGACCAGATCCTTCCCATTGCTTATGCGGTGGTTGAAGCTGAGACCAAGGATTCCTGGGTTTGGTTTCTGCGACACTTATCTGATGATTTGGGTGCTGATAAAATTGGAATTGTACATTCATGTCGGATCAACAGAAGGTAAACATTAATTTGAAATTGTTTGGCCATTTTATAACTTAAGATGAATGCTATACTACTTAGTTGGGTTACCTATTTGATGCAGGGCTTGTTACCAGCTCTTGAGGAAGTCATCCCTGGTGTGGACAACCGATACTGTGTGAGGCATCTGTATAACAATGTCAGGAAGAAGTTTCCTGGATTGGAGCTGAAGAATCAAATGTGGAGATGTGCGAAGTCTACACACTGGAAAGACTGAGAGAAGGAGATGAAGACAATGAGACTCAAGAGTGAGGGTGCATTTCGGCACTTGAATAGCATTCCACCCAGGTTCTGGTCCCGTTCTCGCTTTTCATTTTATTCAAAGTGCGGCTCCCTTGTTAACAACATGAGTGAGAGTTTTAATGCTGTGATAGTTGAGGCTAGAGAAAAACCAATTGTCACTATCTTAGAGGGCATTAGGGTGTATATCATGACCAAAAATGTAGCCGGGCCTGCACCACATCAGTCCAACCCTAAAGCTCCTTCATCCCAACCTTTGCCTCAAAAGAGCAGTGCAGTAGCTTCCTCCACTAGCAAGAAGCCATCACACAGTCAACCAATTCAGAGGAAGAGGCCTTTCTCTGTTATCCAGACTGGTGCACCTCATATCCCAATGCAGAAACTCAAGCTAATGGCAAAATTGCCTCCTAGTGCATGGGGCAATCTTTAAAGAGGATTAGTTATGTGTTTTGGCTGTTATGCTGTTTCATTAGGTCTGAAACAATGTTATGTTGGTGTTTTGTTATTTTGTTATTTCGTTCCATGTGGTGGACAAATTTTAAGTTTGTTTATGCACTATGCTGGTCTGTGTTTTTTCTGTTTAAGTGCTAACTACAACTCTGTAATTGGCCATTTTGGCTTATGGATGCTGTTGTGAATTTTTATTGTCAGTGTTTTAAGAATCATTGCTTAATGTTTTATCCTGGTGCACATAAGTGTTCTTTCCATGTTTTCAACACATTTTTACTGCCTCATGGTTGGAACTTTTCACAACACATTTTCACTACTTCAACACTTTCATTCATTCATTCAAACATCTTAACAGGGGATACATCACATTACATCATTGTAGCAATAAAAGTTAAAGCATCAAATAACCAAAACAACACACAAAAATCCTACAAATGATGTTCTAATCATCTCCTGATTAGATGCATTCCATTTATGTGCCTCCCACTGTGTGGATTATGCAGCAACAAATAGAGAAACCCAATCCACCCAACTACCCCTAAAGCAGCTACAATCCTCAGCTTCCATTCGACATCCTTCAACCTTGTCTTCAACGTTGTAATCTTTTTCCTGCATCTTGCAATCTCAGAATCCCCCAGCGCTCCTCCAGCTTCTGGGTCTGCCCACCTAAAAAAATCACAGCCATCCTGAACCTATCACCACCCAGAACTCATCAGATGAAGGAAACCCAGATGGAAAACCTCAATCTCATAAATTACAGGCCAAGAAAATACCTCATAGTAGACACAACCCCAAAATCGTCGTCCTGGGTTGTCCTTCGTCATTGAGGTTCGCAGAATCGGCCTCTCCCCATGCCCACATACCATCTCCTTCACAGGTGTTCGAATTCTGCCTGATCTTGAACCTTGGGAAGCCATCCAATCGGCGTCTCTGTCCCCGTCCTCCACTTCGTCGAACCCTAGCGCAGCTTTCTTCCTCGTAGCCTTCGACCCAACATCTTCTCCTCCCTCTCCCACAGCGTTCTCTTTTATTATTAATATTATCATTATTATTATTATTATTATTATTATTATTATTATTATTAATTAACAAACAGTTAAGGAAAGTAACGAACTCAGGGGCATAATTG
Organism: Arachis hypogaea; assembly: GCF_003086295.3. Taxonomy (NCBI): domain Eukaryota; kingdom Viridiplantae; phylum Streptophyta; class Magnoliopsida; order Fabales; family Fabaceae; genus Arachis; species Arachis hypogaea. Next base: position 2,542,276 of record NC_092039.1, on the reverse strand, counting down.
ACCGTCGGACCATTTTAATACAATTGTCAACTTCGGGGACAATTTTGTTTAAAAAAAAAACTTAGGGACGAAACAAATTTTTGACCCCTACGTTAAGGACCAAAATTGAACTTAACCTTAATTTAAACAATAACATATAATTTAAAATTCTATTTTTAGATTTTTATTTAAAAAAATGAGTAATCTTTTTTTTAACAATACAATCGAAACATTTTTCTTTATATATATATATATATATATATATATATATATATATATATATATATATATATATATATATCACTAAACAATTATTTAAAATTTACTTTTCATGCAATTAGAAATCAACTCTTACTGATATTCATAGTTGAGAAAATTCTTTCAATTAATATAGTTGCTACGAAAATTTTTTTAGCTAATTTTAAATAATACTCTTTCAAGCTAATTTTTAAGAAAGAATACTAATCTCATTTAAATTGATAATTGATTATTCTATTAGACATCTAATATAAAATTCTTAAATTAATTATTATCTACCAAAAGTTGAGTAAAAAATTATTGTGGGGTCAAATTTAATAATTTAATGGAGACAAATAAATATTATTATCGTATACTACTCAAAAAAAATTTCAAATTGTAGTGGGGCGCTTGCTCCGCATCCAATAACATAAATCCATCCCTGGGCCACAGCCACCAGTCGCTGTCCGACATAGGTCCAGCTGACACCGACGTGCGCAAACACGAACGACCAACAGCACCGTCCGATTGTTTGCGTCGCTCTTGCGGTCTCGCATTGCCAAAGTCGTGCACCCCATCCGTCGCAGCCGTGGTTCTTCCTCTCGACGTCGTCATTCGCAAGATAGAGGGATCACAAGTGGAGTCACCTTTGATACGTCCATCACCCCTCCTCGGAAGATCGTTAATGGAGTGCAATTTCGTTGAACCGCTATGTCGTGTTCCATCTTCCATCGGTAATGACAATTCATCAAATCCACATAACAACGTTCCCAACCATTGCGTGGAAGAGGGTGAACTATCCAATAAGATAAGCAATGTACGTTGAGACATTGATAACAGATGATTATTTGCATATGATTTTGATTCATTACACTTAGTGCAAGTAGATGGCTCTATTTTATGTTAACTGCTTAAGTAGATACAACATAATCACTCCTGATGCATTCAATTTTAAGCTTATGTTATATTCTTGTTATGATTATATGTATAAATAATTTGCAAGTGATAATAAATCATGTCATATATATTTGATGCTAGCTGAAACTAGTTGCATTTTGTACTATCCTATATGAATGTATGTATTTATTTAAGCAAAGAATCACCTTGCATGTATTAGCATAAGAGTTAGTGTCATTGGAGACCTTGCTCATCAATGAGCAGTCAGTCATGTTCTTGTGCATGAGTTTCATAGCCCCACTGGAACGTTATTAGTGTAGTATAATGAATAAAAAATCCAGCTAATGGTTTTATTATTTTTAAGACTACTTTTGAAAATCTTTATTAAAAAATATGACCTTACACGGTTATTTGGTATATTACTATGCAAGTAGTTAATTGTTGTCGTTTTTTTGTGTTATTTAGCAGGTGGTTCGTCCGGAGGCCTCTCAAGAGATATAGACTTTGGTGCTCCTGTTGGCCGGAATCAGCCCCAACAAGTTGGCGACTTCATGTCTTTATTAAGCTCCTTCGGCAATAGTTAGAATCTATTGGACATGGGATTGAGGACGTTTATTTTGTATCTTCATGTATATAGAGTTTCGATGGTTATTCATTTGTTAGCAAGCAGGGACGGACTTACGGAGGGGGGGGAGTGGAGGCCTCGCCCCCCCCCCCCCCAAACTTTTTTAAAAAAAGATTAATAGTAATAAGTTATTAAGTACGATTTAATTTTTTAAAAATTATTTAGTATTTAGTCTAATATAAATAAAAGTTCAGTCTAACCTAAATATTAATGATTTCTAATATCTAAAAAGTAAGTAACAATATTAAAAAATATAAAAAGATATTATTATTAATATTTTTTAATTAAATAAAATTGTTCAAATTCTATAAAGTAGATTTTTTTCTTTTTGTGAGTGTTCTTCTTGATTTATTTGGTATTAATTTTTTCTATTTCAACTACTACAACTGAGAGTTCTTTTTCAGCTATGAATATTGTGAAGAATAATTCAGAAACAAAATAAAAGATAAATTTCTTGCTAATTATCTTTTAATTATATTAAAAAGAAAATTACTGAAAAATTTGACACAAATTCTATTATTGATGAATTTTATGAAATGAAAAATTGACCACTTTGTTAATAAAAAGTACATATATATTTTTTGTACTTTAAAATATATTCTCTATCAGTATATTTTTGTAATACATTTTATATTATATCATTTTTTACATAATTTTTTAATATTATATATGTTATTGGCCCCCCATGATACTATTTCTGGATTCGTTCCTGTTAGCAAGTGTATATGAAGAGGGTATTTTTCCCACACGCAAATGCTATGTGTGATGCTATTGTTGTACGGAAGGGGTGGGTTTATTTTCTAAAGATATAATTTTCAGGTTTGTTTGTAGTTGTTGCAAGAATCTAAACCTGATTAATTTCAATGAACCAGTTTAATGTGGATTAATTTAGATGCTTAGTTGTATATAATGCTTGATGGTTATTCTTTATCTTGCAAGTATGGTTATTAAATTTTTACAAATTTCTATACGCTATATTACATAGTCATTCGGTATACAACGAGTCGTTTTAGATAGTAATTACGTGATTATCTTTACTCAAATACGTTGGATGTTCATTTCTGTATGAGATCAGAAGTTCATGTTTATTCTATACGTGGATGGTTGTGTTTGGGGGATCCAACCCGTATTAACTGTAGCATGCATTCCAAAGGAATGACTGGATTTTAGGACATGGATCTTGGGACAAGAACAGTGATCATGAGGTCAACACTTAATATATTCAAGTCATTTCCTTTTGAAATACGAAAGAGACATTCTTGTCTTAAGACATAATATATCGGATGTTCGATTCAATATGTATCTGGATGATTATTTTCATAAACAAAATAGATGGTCATTTTGACTCACTCGTAGGTGCGCCATGCTTGAACAATTGTACATCAACAGATTCACAGAAGTTAAAAAAAAAAGGATCCACCAGAATCAATCCTCCAAATGTATCATAAATAAATTCCCAAGACTCTAACAAGTAAATAAGCTAAATATGCAACTCTAATGGTGTACTTAAACTCGAGTACGCTACTTCTTTCTGCCTTTGATCTTCCTCCCATTTGGTAACCCTTCGGCACGTTGTATCAATGTCCTATCGTCCTCGTGCTAGGTGCTGTGAATGGTGATCTCACCTCCTTTCCCTTATTTTGTGGTTGATTGCATCGTACAGGTTCAGCTTTGTCCTCCAATAATGAACGCACCTGATCAACCAATTGGAAACAAGACAAGCAGCAACATAAATTAGATTCAAGCAACGCAACAACCTAGCACACCCAAACAGCAGTATCTATAGTTAAAATTAAACAACCACATAGATATTAAAGTAACCATCCATTTCATGTCAATCCAGAAATGGATATTCGAGTACGGAGCCTGCTATTGGCGCCATGTATACATTTGCATTCTTGAAAAAAAAAGACACCCCTCACACATCACCTGATTCAAACAAGCCATTCATGAAATAAAATCTACAAAAGAGCCACTATGACGAAAACCAACCATCCATAAGCTAATAAAAATCAACATCCGATTTATACGGTATCACATCATGTTTAACATCAATTATGAGCAACGATAAACTCAACCATACATCTAACATTATAGCAACCTGAAAATATTGAAGTATCACAAAAGACAAATGCAATATTATATTTAATATTGATTGACTAATTGAGTACGTAGCTCGACTTGAGCACCACATATACATTTACATTACTTCAACGTATCCTTCAAAGGACTAAGATACCGAGCTTAGTTGCATAAAAACAAACAACGCGTCAAAAAGCACCTGCTTCAAACAAGTTAAAAACTTTTTAAAACAAATCTCCCTAGAATAGAAACCAACCATCCGAAAGCATGCTAAAATAACCATCCAAATAGGGTTATGCTAGGTAACCAATGACTTTCTTGAACAACATGAACAACGAGCCCTAAAATTGGCCCAATTCAACTAAAGCACACTATGTCACTAATTAAATTTAGGATTAATTTCCTTTTTTAACCCCATTGTTCAAATTGTTCAGCAATGTTGTTGTCTACCCATACTTTTCCATTCAGTAATAAGCACATGTGCATGGCAATTGGTAATTATTGGTTAATGAACTATTAGAAAATACTAGCCACTTGGCACTAATATTAGTGTGCTTCGGTTGCTTACAGTAGCTAGCTGTGTAGCTTCGATATTTTCTATAATAGATCGTTAACAATATAGATTCAGATATCACTTAATATTTATCAAATTTATTTGATTGGATCACTTACTTAATCACATGTCTTCGGCTTCTACTGTTGTTGTTGTCTCCAACATAATCTGAGAAAGGCCTATGCATGAATAATGGTGTTTGTTATGGAATTATTAATTAAGTACATGCTAGATACTGCATTCAATTGTTTAAAAACAAGCATTGCAACCCACAATTTTTAGAGACATGTATGTCTAATGTGAAAAATTACAAAAAGGCAAAAAATATTTTTTGCCTTTTCCTGAAAGTATGTGATGTGTCCTTTCTTTGGCTGTGAATCTCTCTGCCCTTTTGTTTGGCACTACTGTTAACGATCAACGTATGACCATTGCGAAGTTACTTATCTTGTAAATTAATTGTAATGGAATTAAATAATTGTTAGTCAGAGTTTTTCAACCAATAATTGAATTAATAATATATAATGTGAGGAACAATGTGGTCAATTACTTCTGTATAGATAAATCTTTCTCATAAGGTTTTGATATAAAGAATTATACTTGCTTGTTTGGGTTTCCTCTATGGCCTCTTTATCTTTGTTTATAGAATCTCCAATTGCTACTCCTACTCATATAGTCCATAATACAGAGAGGTATTCACATTTGATATAGTGTGCAAAACCTTTAAAATACAAATATCTTTCTAAAAATGACTATCTAAAAAAACTATGATTACTAATCCTTTCAAAAGGAAAATTTGGATTTTCCATGAGTGACCTTTGTCCTATGAGAAACAATCAGTATCCACTTCCCTCGACCTATCTTGGACTTTTTGTTGTCAACAGCAATGAAGTTCGTCATAATATACATTTAAAATTCAACAATGACACTTTGCCACCTATCAGCCAACAGTTTAGGATTTGAAGCATGCATTCTAGTGCCTTGTCATTTTTGCAGAGTAGTTAGTAATGGCTCACTCAATAAATAAATAAAGATAGACAATGGATTTACCTAAATATCTTGAATAATCGTCTCAATGGTACTAAGTTCCTTCTCATTAAACCTGTTTGGGGCTTCTCGAACCCTGATAACATAATCCTTGAAATTCCATCAAAATTTTCTTGCATTCACATCAAGGAGGTAATCAAAGTTTCCAGACAATATTCATGCAATTTTGTGTTTGTGGACTGTGGTTATGATTTGTACATCTTTTCTATTTCTAGATGGAAAACTATACTTTTCTTTGGAGAGGAGACGAGAGATTACTCAATAGAGATGTGTTTTATTGTATGTTTAAGTACTTAGTAAAAAAGGTGGAGTTGGTGGCAAAATATATATTGAAATTTTTCGATTTGTTTGTATGTTGGAAACTCATTTTCTTGGTGCCACTTGCTAATCATTTAACGTTACACTTGTCAAACAAATAGCCCTTCCACTTGTCCAGCATACGAAAATTCGCTGCTTTCCTATTATATATAACTAGCAAGAGGCATGCGCATTGACGATTAGATTTTTGATGGTTTAGAATTTCACTAATGAAATCTCGTTATAAAGAATAGTTTCTAAACCAAGCAATAATCCTTTCATACAAAAATTTGTTTGTCACAAGTACAAACCCCTAAAATTAATAACCGAAGTATTTAAACCTCGGGTCGTTCTCCCTAGGATTTACAATAAAGTGTCTTGTTATTGGTTGTGAGTTATATTTGGGGTTTTTAAGATTTTAGACAAGAAATATAAATGACAAAGAAAATAAACTAACAACTAGCAAAGCTCTTGGCAAGATATGAGAACTAGAAGTCCTATCCTAGTTATCCTCCTCAATTGTGATGGCAAATTGTCCATTTCTCCCACTTAGTCAACCTCTAACCATGGAGGAAAGTCAAGTGGATGAATCAATTTGATTCCTCAAGTCCTAATCAACTCCCAAAGGAAAGACTAGCTTTAAAGGCATTCAAATCAATTAGCAACTTCTAATTATCAATCAACAAAGGAATTAGATAACTCAAGAGTCACTAATTACTCTACCTAGGCCAAGAGGAACAAAACCTACACTAAAATCCAACCAAGCATTTCATCGAACACTTGGAAGGTATAAAAGAAAAGCAAAGCAAATTGACAACAAGAAGAGAATCTAACAACAATTATTGAAAGAAATTAACAACAACAATCAAAAGAAACACAATTACTATGAATTACCTTGAATTGAATTGAGAGAAAGTAGAAGGAACAATACTAGATCTACAACAAAATATAAGAACAACATAAAAGAGATTACACCAAAAGAGTAGGAGAAGAATGAATGTAACTACAAGGAATTGAGAAGATAGAAGTAGAAGAAGATGAATCTAAATCTAGATCTAAGAACTAAACCTAATCCTAATCCTAATTCTAGAGAGAAGTGAGAGCTTCTCTCTCTAGAAACTAGTTCTAACTACTTCTAAAACTAAACTATGACTAATGGTCCCCTAATTAGTCTATGGGTGTGAATGTGTGTCAATGTATGTCAATCCCCTTCAATCCTTGGCTCTTATATGCATTTTGGCGCCAAAGTTGGTTGCTGAAAACCTTCCAAAATCGCCAGGCACGTGTTACATTAATGAGGTCATGTGCCACCATCGGCGCGTGAGCGCACGGTACGCGTGCGCGTCCTTGGCCTGTTTTGCAATGTGCGCGCGAGCGCCTTGTGCGCGTACGCGTGCTTGGCCTGGATCAATTCTTTGGTTTTTTTGTGCTTCCCTCCACTTGTATGCTTCCTTCCTTGCTTCCTTTGATCCATGCCTAGCCTATTTCAACCTGAGATTACTAGCAAACACATCAAGGCATCTTATGGAATCAAAGAGGAACTATAATTCATCAAAATAAGGTTTGAAAAGCATGTTTTTACACTTAAGCACAAATATGGGAGAGATAACAAAAACCATGCTAATTTCTAGGCTAAATGTGACAAAAGGTTATCAAGACACTCTAAATTCAATACAAAACAAACCGTCAAATTGGGTTTGTCACGCATACACGCAGGTGGGTGATTAAGTTTGTGGAATTAATAACTGGGTTATGCTAGATAACCAATAACTTTCTTTAACAACATGAACAACCACCAATCAAATCAAAATACACTACACTTCCAAATTACCCACATAAATCTTAATATTAGAATAAATATCCGCATACCTAGTAAAATGAACATCCAATATATCCATTGTTTACATTGTTTAATATTTTCATTGTCTACCTATACTTTTTCAATAATAATAATATGAGATGAACACATAAAAGTTGGATAATAATATGTTTGTCATATACATTTAATGAGCTTAAAAATATGATAACAATGATGTAACTAATAATTCTAAATCATGTATTAATTAAACATGCTTAATTAATATCAATACATGGAAAGAGATGGAAGATTAGTTGTTGAAGCAAAATTGCACATTTTCCATACTAGAAGTTGATAGTTGTGCTGCAATAAATTAAAAATTACCAAGTGAGTTTGCAAATTAATAATGTGTGCAACATATAGATACAATGTTAGGATAAAGGTTGGTCAAATTTTAAAAACAAAATGTTGAGACATAAATAAGTAAGAGATAATTAAAGAAAGAATTTAGAAGAATTGGGAATATGATCCTTATGAATTATGTGTGACACAATATGCGAAATCAAATATTTCTGAAAACTTTATGATAAACGACATTATTGGTTTCAGTGTAATTGTTTGAATTGTCATGAGAAAAATCTTCAATGCATATTTGTTAGTAACTCTTGAGACTGCAACATATAGTTGGCCATGTGTGGATACTGGCTATTTAAGAAGTAGCCCAAAATAATTCAATGATTGTCCTTAACTTTTATATATAGTCATGGCATATGAGAGCATCAAAGGGAATTGCCTTCGTTGAAACTTAAATGGCAGTTTTGTATCCGAAGGAGTTAATGTCATCCTAGGTATGAAAACCTTTTCACCATGTTAGATCCTGATAAGACTTCTACTTCGATAACTTTATTACCAAGCCTTGTGATAACTAATCTAGTACCATTACAAAGGCCTGCTGAATGATCAATATTTCTAATAAGCATCACAGGACACCCATGCTTAAAGCAAAGCTCATGATTTGGAAGTCCGGGAGATTTAATAGTTGCCAAAAATTCTAGAGTGTGAATTGATATCAAACTATTTGCAGCTCCTTCTTTAAAGAAAGGTGAATCCGAGCTGAGGTAAACTTTTTTTTCATTTTCATTCAAAGATAGCATATACTAATTAACCTATTCAACAACGTTGATTGGTAGAGCCAAAATGGCACAACCATGCAAATGCCTAAACTTTGTGGGATTCTTTAGGTAGTCACTATATATAGCTTCAACGACTACATGAATTGGGTCATTAAAATTTGTAATTAAGAGTTCATGTGGTATAGGGACTACACTGTATCCATCTTCTGACTAAGCAAGCTTTCCATCTCCCAAATCAAGGATCTATTGTGCAAATTCTTTTTGTTCTCTAATGCTTTCATCTTCTATTGAAGACCTTAATCTCATATTCTAAGTTAATAACTTGCATTCATGCCACAGATAAGAGGAATTAAATGATGCATTAACAATATCTTGTTTAGATCCCTTTGTTATCACTGGAAGAATTTGCCTAAAATCACCACCATAGATGATTGTTTTTCCCTCAAATGACAACAATGAATTTGAATGGTTTGTGTGCTGAAGTAAGTCTCTCATAGTTCGATCTAGTGCTTCAAAGCAGAATTTATTCATCAATTGGTGCCTCGTCCCAAATAATTAGTTTCATTGCCAAAATTAACTCAGCTAGTGGGCTTCCTTGTTTTATGTTACAGGTGGAATATTCATCAGGAGTCAGGGGAATTTAAACCTGGAATGAGCTGTTCTTCCTCTAGGTAGTAAGAGCAATGCTATTCCACTTGAAGCTACTGTTAAGACAATTTGACCATTTGATCTAAGAGCAACTGAGACAATATTCCAAACGGAAGTCTTTCCTGCACCCCTATACCTATAAAAGAAGAAAACTTTACCACAATCTGAATTGACAGCCTGAAGGATTTGGTCATAAACATATTTTTGTTCTATTGTCATTTGTGATAAAGATTGCTTATGTTGCTCAACCAACATAACTCGATCATAGCGGAGTTCATCCAATATTAATTTGTTTTGCAAAGAGCCATATCTCATATTGTGAATGTTATCCATGTTGGGAAATGACATTGTTGCATATTCTCGAAGTATTTTGCCGTTGCTGTTATGTATTTGTTCAATCTCTATTAGAGTAAGCTTTGATAATTCATCATCTGATAAAACCAAATCTACAATTATAATTGAAAATGCTTATTAGAATAATAAAAACACCTTAAGACAATTATTTGTACATTGTCACAAAAATTTCAACAACCTTGATATGAATATGAAGATAATAAATGGTATCTTGTGGATGTTTGACGAAGAAACTTGCAGCAAAATAAATATAGATGTTAATGAATAAGTTCAAAATTGATAAATTGAACATAGTTATATGATTATATAGTATCCCATCTGATAGTAAAGTCCAACACTTCTACCAAACTACTTCAGGTCGAGTCATTGAATTTGACCACAAAAGAGTTGCGAACAACTTTCTCAAATAATATCCAGAACCCCAATGACTTGCTTCTTCAATAGCATCAATGTATTCTTAATCATTATCAAGTAAGCCACGCACGTAACATGCATCTCTAAATGTTGGGTAAACAACACCATTGAAAGACTAAAGTTCTTCGTAACTTCTTGACCCTTTAACAATGTTGATTAACATTTTTAAATAGTATAATTCACTTGTTGATAAAGGGACAAAGAACAATATACCAATAACAGTATTTCTTTTCCTAGGCTCTCATATTCCAAGGCTGTGTTTCCAAATAAATTCAGTTGAAAAATTATTATAAGTTAATTGTCTAACTGCCTCATATTCTACGTTTGCTTGAAACCAAGCTATGAATATTGATTCTTTAATTGTTGCTTTCTCAACAGTTCTTTGTAAATTGTCTTGATCTTCAAAGATAATTAGTTGTTTATTGGGCAAGCGAAAGCTTAACGTTCAACTGAGAGTTTTTTATAGTGAATATTAAATGCAAATATTCTCCAAACAGATTTATAGGGAGAGATATATCAACAACCATAACACGTTTTCACTTCATCTATAATTGAATTAGAACTGGAAAGCGTTGAACTTGAATAAAAAGAAGCCGTGACTTGATCACTTCCTTTTTTAACATAATTAAAAAGATACTTTGTCGATCTTGACTGATTGCATCATTCAACATTCATATGAGCATCATATTTCATCAATAAAATTTTATTATGTGGTACAACGTACCAATTATCCAAATGAATACTTGAAACCTCAATGTTATGACCATCATCTCGACGTCTATAAACTAGATATCTATTTTGATCGATGATGGTAAACTTTTCGAATTTCTTAGGAAAATGTCAGATGCAAATACCATTCTCCATTCAAAATGAATTTTTGTTTGCAACTCCATAGGATTCTTGCATCATTAAAGCCTTAACTGCTTGATAGTGTTATGGATTTAGATTATGATATGAAATTTCTATTGAGATAATCTTTTTTTATCTCTATATTTTTATTTTATTTTTCAAAAGTATTATTAGTTGTTGATAAAAAAATTACAAAAAATATATATTTAACGAAAAATTACCAAATTTTAAGTATAAAAATATCTCTTTCTAATCATGCTTGCAAAAAATTATATTAAAATTTAATCTCTAAAATATATTTTAAAAATATATTTAATGTTAGATATTTTTATTAATAACAAAATTTAAGTATATTCTGTCAACAACAAAATTAGTTATATGGTAGAATCTTTTGTTTTTATTATTTTTCAATGGTTGAATCATATTTTATCTTATGCACATGATGATCGAAAGGTAAGCAAGCATCTTGGAGGAGGAGAGTCTGTTCCTCCCGGCGTATAAAACAATCTTCTATTAGGTAGTTTACTTTCCTTTTCCTCGTACTATTTCTGTATTTCCTACTCATCTCTCTCAAACCCTAAATCGCAAAGAAAAACACGAAAGCGTTGAACATCAGTCGGCGGCGTCTTCCCTTCCCCTATTCAAACCCTAAACCTAACCCTATTTTCTTCACTTTTCACCGCTCTGCTGCTATTCTGCAAGGTAACTCTCTTTCTTTCTCTTCTTTCTAATATATCCATGTAGCTAGCTACCTCTGTCTCTGTATGTTGCGGATCTAAGACGATTAATGGTGGCAATGGCAGAGATGAGAGGAAGGAGTTACAGCCCGTCACCACCGCCGGCAAGGGGTTACAGCCGAAGAGGAAGGAGTCCGAGCCCAAGAGGTCGCTACTCTGGCCGCTCTAGAGATCTCCCTACCAGCCTTCTTGTTCGTAACCTTCGCCATGATTGTAGGTACAAACTCTTTCTTTCCTCCTCCTCCTTATTATTATTGTTCATGTATCGAAGCTATTGAGAATTTGAGATTAGGAGTTATGATTAGGGAAGTAGTTGTCTTAAACAGTGTTTCGATTGAAGTTAACTATGGAAAGTGTTCATGGCGCCTAAGGTCCTTTGCTATGGAGTTCTTTGGTGTTTCCAAGTGATGTTAAGAGACCTTAGAAATTAGTTTGACCCTGCTAGGCTACTTGCCGAAGTTAGTGTCATATATTATGCTGCCATATATCTAAGTATTGTGCAGATAAATTTTACTTTATGTACTGTGTTATTGACCATCGAATGGACATGACATATAAAATCATTCAGTCAACTTTAAAAAATTCTGTACTTTGCATTTTACGGAATGGTATAACAGGAGAACATAAGACAAAAATATATAATGGAAACTATTAACCATTAAGAATCATATATGGTTGGTCCAAAGAGTTCGTGAGTTGAATGCAAGGTATTTCGAACTCCATTTAGACATGTAGGAGACAACCACTATGTCATGGCTTCAACCAATACTTTTTATTATATATTTTTTTTATTTGATTTGGGTAAGGTGTGTGTATGTATGTAATATTTTCCATTGTTGCAGGCCTGAGGACCTTCGCAGACCTTTTGGTCAGTTTGGTGCCCTTAAGGACATTTACTTGCCCAAGGATTATTACACTGGGTGAGCTTTTATTTTATTTTATATTTTTCTTTTTATGAAAAAAATTATATCTTTGGGACTTTGTTTTTAAAACCACGAGTCTGAATATTGTCTCCTAAGTCATTTTTAGTTTCTGTGCTTTCATTCTCATTATATAATATAATAATATAATAGTAGTAAAAATGACTAAATTATACCCAAATATCTCTCTTTATTCCATCATTTATCAAATTTTTAAAATTCATGAGAGAATTTCTGATTTGTGAACTCTCCAAGTGTTCTTGTTTTTGCCGAGGGGATTTTTTATTTTCATTTTTTACTTTTTGTTTTCTTTGAGAACTACTACAATTGTAATAGCAAGCCGGCATAAGTTTTCTTGGGGTTTAGCAGTGATTTAGAGTTTTGAAGACATCAATCAAGTAATTAAGAGTTCTTTTGAAGATGTTATTGGTAGTGAAGATTTCAAGCAACTTGTGAGTTTGATTACATTATGAGAAGAGGTTCCAAGTCTTGAAGATTTTCAAGTGATCTTAAAACTGACACAAAGGTCAGCAGCCTAGTGCTTGCTTTATTATCCTGTCCTTCCATGTTATTGGGGGATATTTCGGCAACATTTGTATTAGTAAACTTCTGCCGTGTACACAAATTTCTCATATGGTTTCATATTTGATTGAGCATACTCAGTAGTGACGGCATATCTGGGATTTTCTTGTGTTTTCCATCTTTCTGTTTTTGTAGAGAACCCCGTGGTTTTGGTTTTGTCCAGTATGTGGATCCTGCTGATGCGGCAGATGCCAAATATCATATGGATGGTCAAGTTCTACTTGGTCGGGAGTTGACTGTTGTCTTTGCCGAGGAGAATAGAAAGAAGCCAAGTGAGATGAGAACAAGGGAGAGAAGGTATGCCGCCTCGTCTCATCTTGTTAGTTATGTTGCTCAGAAGTCAAGATGCTGGTGTATATGATAATATTCCATGAGTTTATAAATCCTCTATATTGTTCAGCTTGAATATTTTGCTTGTTAAGTATTACAGTTATTGTTGATGCTTTCCAAATAGTTGAACCAAAAATACCTAAAAGTTTTCCAGTTCTAATATTAATTTAACTTTATTTGGTTTTAGATTCTAGGTTTAAATTTATATTTTACATATATTTTTAACAGTTTGATTGTAGACAGTTACCAGTTTATCATATTCTTCGCAATTGGTATCACGGAGTTATTGCCAAGTCTACCCAATAGGTCAAAGCGTTGTTGTTGTCATCATTATATTTGAATTGTGTACTTCTATCCTTATGATTGCTTGTCCTTATTATTACTAAATATAAATATTAAAAGTTTAGCTTTCAATTGTTCTGCAGACTTCTTGCTCATTGCAGCAAAGAGGTCAGTTGGAATTCTGATTGTCTAATTTAAATGTTAATACCTACATAGGGGCCGATATGATCGAAGAAGGTCTCCTCCTCGTTATTCTCGATCACCCCGCTACTCTCGATCCCCACCACCACGTCATAGATCTCGTTCCCATAGTCGTGACTATTATTCCCCTCCTCCTAAAAGAAGGGAATATTCAAGGTATGTGGCCTGGAACCAATCATATATTTTTAGTTTTACTTCATGTGGTGTTTTTTAACCAATCTTTCTTGGTTTGGTTCATATTAATTTTAATAGGATTATATTACAATAGACAGATATAGAGCAGGTGTGTTTTTGGCTGTAGTTTTGTCCAAAGCAATCTGTTGTGGGGTAGTTATGTAGGGTTTGTGCATTAACTTTGTTCATAAACATGATTTGTTTCATATTTACTTTAATTTGGATGGGTTTTGCATAATATATAGCCGATTTATCTGGTTGTATTTTAGTTCAAAGCAACTTGTGCAATATTTTTGTGGGATTTATGCATGAACTACAATATTAATATGATTTAGTTCTCATAATTTTGTTGGGATTTGGGGAATTTTGATTTCTCTTTCTGTTGGTTTTGTACTTTTGTTGCACTGACTAGCTTTTATGCATGGTAATTAGTAACTGATTGGTAAGACGTTAAATTTTTAATATAGCATTGCCTATTTCACAGATCTCCCTCGCCTGAAGGTAGAAGGTACAGTCGAGAAAGATCATATTCACATCATAGTAGAGAGAGGTCATCCTCGCGTTCTCCACCCTATAACGGTGGCTCAAGGAGCCGTAGTCAGAGTCCGGCAAAGGGACCAACCCATAGCAGAAGTCCAACCCCAGACCGTGATGTTAGGGAACTGGCAGCGCGCAGGTCCCCAGCCAGTGAGAACGTCAAGTAACTCGTGTTGGACTTATGTTGGATTTTGGATTTTGTTTGATAATGTGTTAAGTAGATTATTTGTTTCTCTTCAACTACTACTAGTTTGTTGTTTATGGAATAAAACATTTTAAGATTAGTTTACTTTTTCAAGTTGGATATTGATTGGGATCTTGTTACTTATTTTCCATCTAGTAGAAGTTGGATACTGACTTGGGTATGTGGTTGTATTTTCGATGTAGTTTATTTTAGATGGTGTTTGTTTTCGTTTATGCATTCATTGTTTTCGAAATGTGTCGTCACATTTCCTAATATCAAGGAGATGATTAGAATACATACTATTTCCTGTGGCGACACCTATGATGTTCTTCGAATAGTCAAAAGTTATACCGTAATCAAAATCTCGATCTTTGTAAAACCTCGAGACTCTGACTGATGGCTACGATTGTTAACTGGGCACTTGCAGAGCCAACATTTAGGGATATTTTAAATTAAATAAAATAAATTCAATATTTACAGATGTCCCTTCTTTAAGAAATTTACACTTTTACACTTACTAATGTAAAGAAGATATTTGGGATGGTTGGGAAGAAGGTTAACAAGAGTGAGTAATCAATCAAATAAAAAGAATAGAAAAAATTAAAGTCGGGTTTAATTAGTCTGTATGTCCCTTTTTTTTTCCTCTATTTTTTAATTTAAAAACAGTAGTTTGGAATTTTTGAATAATTTTTTAGAATTTGATTAATTTTGTCAAATAAAATTTATTTTTTATGAGTACAAATTTGTTTTAGATTGTTCATAGTCAAATTTGTTAATATCGTAATCCTTCGTTATCAATCTTAGTACTTTATTCTAAAAAAATTCTAACAAGACCGTGTTTTTCATATATAAAAAAAATGAATAGAAAGTTGAACAGGCTTTTATGTAATTTATGCGTGACTTTTTAAAAACACTGTGCTGGTCATGTCATTGATAAAGTTGGAATTTTCTAGTTTTAAGATTTGAATCTAAAACATAGAAAGAGAATCTGTAAAGTTTAATACTATAATGGCTTTAATTAACAATCCTATTTGCAGTTTTAATCATCTTTTCCTACTAGATTCTAGATATACTTAATTTCTCACTCTAAATCGTGATAATATATACATATTTCATTTAAATTAAAAAATAAAATGATTAGTAATTTTTTACGCATAATATAACCAATTATCTTATATATAACATGACTCTTAAATTAAATTTCTAACAATAACATTATCTAATATTTAAATCCATTTAATGCGTACTCTAGGATCAGTTACGACTACTCATTCTTTATTTTTATAAATAAATTCAAGTTATTATTAATATAAATTATAAATGAAATTTGTTGTTATAGTTAATAGTTAGTTACCCTAATAGTTATTGTAAGTTTGTAAATTGTAATCCAAATTCTAAAACAGTGCTAAGCTAAGTAATCTTAATGATCAAAATCTACAAACTAATGCATCATTCGTCTTTCTTTTGGCTAGTTATCAAAATTTATTAATTTTTATTATTATTTAATTATTAATTTCAATTTTTTAATTTAATAATATAATAACATATTTGATTCTATACTTGTAATTATAAAGTACGGATATTTCGTTGAGTTGTCGTTTCCACATGTCGGACACATTTCGGACACAATATTCACTAATACTCGTCCGACATGTATACCTGATGTGTCTAACCGTGTCTTAATAAAAAGTATATATATTCTTTAAATAAATTTAGATATAGTATATATTATTATTTATTAAAACAAAAAATATTTTAAATACTTGATATAATTAAAATAAGACATTAAAATAATTAAAAAAATTAATTTATATTTTAATATTAATAAAATATCAAAATATCATCACGATTTATCTAAAAAATACTTTATATTTTATATATATACGTATTCCCGTATCTTATAAGATTTTAGAATTCGCGTGTTCGTATCGTATCGCGTCCCATGTCGTATCCGTGCATCATAGCTTATAAATATTGATAGCTAACTCATAGTTAAAAATAATAAATTTGGTATCATCTTATATTCTTCTCTTTTTAGATATTTTGTGCATTGTGCACTTTTTGATTTGTGATTGAACCAAAGTAGAAAATGAACGACTTTTGGTTTGCACTGGAGGGAAAATCGAAAAGGCATGTCTTTATTACAAAAATAAATAAAAAAAATATGGGAAGAAAAGTTTCTTAGCTCTCAAATACTTTAAGAATTAACAAAATAAAATATTTGTGCCAACAAGTGGAGGGAACTAGTGAGGTGTGAACAGAAGAACAAGAAGTACCACAAAGCAAAACAGAGAGAGAAGCTACTAACAATTTGCACATTTATTGAATTGTTACAAACAGTCACAAATTTGATGCTTCTACTTCTACTTCGGGTTCTTAGCAGCTAAGGTTAGATCAGTTTCATTGAGCATGCATCTTCTCTTATTATCTATTTTCCTTTCTTATTTATTTCTATGCTTATTTCATATATGTTGTTAGGAGGCCAAACTAGGTGAAACACTGTTTGAGGGTTAATTCACAAATCATAATTGCATGTCTCATTTTTAATATAGAATTCCGGATTATGGTTGAATGGATGGAAATTTTCAGTATGTTTGATGCTTCAACATGGTTTTTACTGTCAAATCACTGTTTGAACAAAAAGTGGAAGATGAACAACACACGAAGAGAGAAAAAAAAAAGGCTTTTCACTTTTTTGTATGTGTTAAGAGGCAAAGAATTTGTTGAGGTTTTTGGTTATTGCATACTTAGTAGATCATAGGCAATCCTTCTGGTATGGTTTACCTCTAGAAAGCTCGTTTGTGTATACGCACCAACTTAGGTTGGTCGAGTGGTCAGCTCACTCGTTCGCATAAACAAGTGCCGGGGGTTCAAATTCCGCCTTGTGCATGCAGCAACTCATTGGCCAGACCCTTAAATGGAGCTTAGATCCGTGACGGATTAGTTCTTAGGCTGTCGGGTTGAAAGATACCGCGTGTAACCAAAAAAATCATGTGTATATGAATTTGAATCCAGTTTTATTTGCTTTCTTTTTTATTTCGGTTTTGTATATTATCATCCATAGTTATATAATTCTTCTCTGGTTGTTTAAAGATGTTTACTTTTCTCTGTTTATGTTGGTTATTTAGCTAAATATTTTGATTTCAATTTGACTGCAGAGTTGCTAACAGTTTATGATTTGTTTGTCTGCAAGATTGGGCTGATCTTGCTGACTACAGTAATACTGGATGGGATGAAGCTTAAAAAATGGCTCGAGTCTGTTTTATTGCTGCTTGTCGCCATGTTAAGTGGTGCATTAGGTAATTTATTTATTCCCTTTTTTAATTCTAAGCTTCATCTAAATGTTTTATATGCTTGTGTGTTTGAAATTTTGTGCACCAAGTACTAAGGAGAATGATCTATACTTGAACAATGGTATGTGAATTCTTAATGTTGAAGTCATTTAGTTTTTCGCATGCTGTTTCTTGAAGTTGACTCCAACAATCTCACATGCACTTACCAAACACAGATCAAAGAGTCAAAGAGATGTTTCATGCTTAATTTGATAAAGCAAGGACTTCAATGTTGAGGCTCTTGCAATTTTGCTTAACTGAGTTGACTATATATTTGCCTTATAAATTTTGCAATTGATTTTGGATAACATTATTGAACAATGTAGGTGCATTTGTGGGGGTAAACATTGGCACTGATGTTTCTGATCTTCCATCTGCTGCAAATGTAGTAGCCATTCTGAAAGCACATCAAATTGGCCATGTGCGACTATACGACGCCAATGCACACATGCTACAAGCCCTTTCAAACAGAGGTATTGAAGTGATTGTTGGTGTCACCAATGAGGAGTTACTTAGGATTGGTAGATCTCCATCGGTCGCAGCGGCCTGGGTTAACAAGAATGTAGCTGCTTACATGCCATCTACTAATATCACAGCAATAGCAGTTGGCAGTCAGGTTCTTACCACAATTCCAAAGATTGCTCCTGTTCTTGTTCCTGCCATGAATTATCTTCACAAAGCTCTTATTGCTGCAAACCTTAACTTTCGTGTCAAAGTTTCAACTCCCCAATCCATGGATATTATCCCTCGGCCATTCCCACCTTCTACAGCTGCATTTAACTCTTCATGGAACTCTACAATCTATCAACTCCTTCAGTTTCTAAGGAACACAAATTCCTCTTACATGTTAAATGCCTACCCTTATTATGGATACACTAAAGGGGATGGCATTTTCCCTATTGAATATGCTCTTTTCCGGTCGCTCCCTTCAGTGAAACAAATTGTTGATCCAAATACACTTTTCCATTATAATAGTATGTTTGATGCCATGGTGGATGCTACTTATTATTCAATAGGTGCCTTCAATTTCGATGATATTCCCATTATTGTCACAGAGACTGGTTGGCCTAGTTTTGGTGGAGCAGATGAACCGGATGCTACCTTAGAGAATGCTGAGAGTTACAATACTAATTTGATTCGGCGAGTTCTCAATGATTCAGGCCCCCCTAGTCAGCCAAAGATAGCCATTAACACTTACATATATGAACTGTTTAATGAAGACAAGAGGAATGGACCGACATCGGAGAAGAATTGGGGTGTTTTTTATACTAATGGAAGTACTGTTTATCCTTTGAGTTTTAGTGGTTCTGTTCAGAATACTGGAAATTCTTCAGCAGTTTTCTGTGTTGCCAAAGATGGTGCAGACACTGATAAACTGCAAGCTGGTCTGAACTGGGCTTGTGGACAAGGCCAAGCTAATTGCGCAGCAATTCAAGCAGGGCGGCCATGCTATCTCCCCAATAACTTGAAAAGCCATGCCTCTTATGCTTACAATGATTATTATCAGAAAATGCATAATGCTGGGGGAACTTGTGATTTTGATGGAACAGCTATGGTGACTGCTGAGGATCCTAGTAAGTCTTTGCAGCTTCTTATTTTCTATTTTAACTTCCAATCTCATTATCTTATTGGTTCTGACTTTGTCAGTGTATTGTTTAATGAATTTAAACTTGATGCACTGTGTGTAAAGTAGTTTTACACGTGCATCCAATTACGTAACGCCACATAAGTAAAAATAACTAACTTTAACTACCTTTTACATTGACCGCGTGAATGGTCATCCAAAAGAACGGATGTAATTGCATGACTGCTTAAAATGCTTTACAATGTCAGTCCATCGAAATTAAACTCTTGTTTAATAAGCACCCAAGTATTTTTTGTAGATATGTTCTGATTCTTTGAAGCTCAAATTTCATTCCCACTTTCTTTCAGGTTATGGATCTTGTGTATATGCAGGAAGGTGAGAATTTGAAGAATGCGTTTATTATGAATTAGACTTTTATTTTATGTTTACATTTCCAAAATCTGATTTGAGCATTTGATACTTTGGTTATCAGTTCCAACTCGTCAGGCGGCGCTGGACGGAGTTCATCATCTACAGCAGCAATTGCACCTATGGGTTCTTTTGGAGCAAGCTCAAACCTTCAAGTTCCCATCCTTCAGTCTTTGATATCTGTTATTAGTGTCTTTTTTGCCCTAGTGTCATTATGACCTAAAGTTAAATACTCTTTTGACATTTGTTTACAGTTCAATGATTGTGGGAAGGTAGTCTCCATAAATTTTTGCTGAGAGTTTTCTTTTGGATGTTATTTAGTAACCAAATTTTACATTTTATATTGTATGGTGTATTTGGTGTAGTTTTGATTTATTATCTAGATAGGTAGTTTTTAGCTGTGAGAATACAAACAGGAGATTTGGCTTTTTGAAGAAATCATTTGTGTGTTTGGTAAGTAGTTCTTTTTTAATCCTGATAAAATTGTGAAAGAATAGGAAAAGTAAAGAAAAGGAACTTTTATTGATTGTTGATTAGTTGAATTGTATTGTAGTATTATAAACTATGAGGGTAAAACTAAATATATATAGAGCATTGTCTTATGAAAGATAAAAGCAAATAAAGATAAGATAAGAACAACTAAAGATAAGATAAAAAAAGATAAGTAATAATATAATAAAGACTAAAATTGTAATTAAATTTATGTATTCTGTTGGGCTGAATTTGTGGGTCACGAAACTTCTTTATTGTTGTCATTGGCTAAGGTAGAAAAGTAGTTTAATAAATCCAAAGGTAGCCGTTGTGCAGGACTTGTAGCAAAGAAAAGTGGGGTTCTGCCATAAAACCACACATGGTGAAAAATAACTAATAAATTAAGAAGATTGTGTTACCATTTGGTAAAAAAGCTAGGAGTGTTAATGGGTCGAGTTGGTTCTAGTTTAGGGGAAATTAGGAATCGAACCGATAAAAATTTAATTGGTTTGAGTTGGATCAGTTAAAAGATGCTTTGTAAATGGAGTTGAACTGGTTAAATTTAGGTTGGATCGGTTCAAATATTCAAAAGTCCACAAAAATTAATTTAGAAAAATTGAAAAAAATAGAAATTTTTTTGTAAATATAACAAATAAAAAATGAAAAGAAAGAGATAATAAGTGAATTACAAATTATAACACATTATTAAATTTATGCTTAAATAAACATCATCTAATATTCATAATTTGACGAACTTTAAATTTTTTAAATTTAGCAAAAAAATCACAAAATAAACCACATAACATGAGCCAACATTTTGAATCTTCTATAATCATTATAAAATAAAAAGTAAATTATTATTTTTCACGTACATTCAATTATATGTAACATTACATTGGTACAAATAATTACTTTTTCATTAACTGTGTAAATGATGATCTAAAAAAATAAATATGATCGAACGACTATATAAAATATATTTTACTGTAAATATATCAAAATCGAACTCAATAAAAAAAAATTATTTAAAATAACAAAAATAAAGATGATTATATAAAGTCAAATGAATACATTTGAACTTAATATTTTTATAATTTTACTTAAAATCTAATTTATATATAATTTTTTTTAATTTTATAATTAAATTTTAAATTAATTAATTTGCATATTTTATAAAATATATATCCATCCTACTCCCATCCTACTAAAAGTTTCATATTTAGCATCACTGCATCAGTGGCACCTATACTTTGAAAAGAAAATTGTTCAAGAGTACAAACAAGAAAGCGTTTTTTTTTTGTAACAAAGGAACCCATAATCTAGCTATATCTTGGCCAGATTCTATGCTTCATAGTAACATAATTACATCCAATTATTTAATTTGTGCTAATATTTATAAGTAATAATTATTTTTTCTTTTTTCTTTTTAAAAAAAACATATACATATATTTGTACCAAGCAATGAAGAAGGACCTCACATTGGTCCAGCTTGAGAGAGTTGCTTGAGGGCACTAGCAATGTTGTTCTCTGTTGCTTCATTGATTTCTGCAACATTGGGACTGCCATCTTGTACCACATCTTCTCTATGGTAGCTTCCTTGGCTTCTAAGTACTTCTTCTGAACCCTTAGTAACCACTCCTTTTATGATTATTGTCTTGTGAGTTCCGGAAATCAGTTCTTCGTAATCGGTGTCCCCAGTTTCTCCGACGACGACATACATGTTTGCAACGTTTGGTCCCCAGCGTACAAAGAGATACCTAACAATTGATTTTAGTTAAAAGTGAGTTGGTGTTAACGTGATTTATGTTTGGCAAATGGACTGTAATAAATAGCTAGAGGCACGTGAATAAACGAGTGTATGTTAAAAAAAGTGACAAATAAGTTCTTAACTTTTTATCTCGAATACAAATAAGTGATTGACTAATTGAAAATACAAAAACGTCTCTCACTTTTTAAAAAGCGAGACATCTAAGTTTTCTGAGAGAACTTATTTGTCCTTGTATATTTTGAACGGAAAGACTTAAATGTCTCGTATTCTGGAAGGTGAAGGACTTATGTTTCTTCAAATTAAAAAGCCACAGAGGAATGAATATTACCTGAGTGCCTGTGCTCTGGATGCAAGAAGCGGAACAACCTGCATACACGTAGACCTCCTACAGTACATAGGATGGCAGCGTAAGCCTCGCATCCTAAGCTTCTGTCGCAAGTCATCAACTTTCCTGACCTGCAAACAGAATCCGCGACTTTTAGATGAGTATGAAAAGACTATATCATTTGAATTATAACTCGTAGGTGAAATACCTCCTTACTACCAATATACAAAATCTCATTTACCTTACTAGGATCCTTTATTTTATATGAGATACAATGGGAATTGCTTGATTTCAACTCTTCCACAATAGGACTTGAAGAAGACTTTTTCCCTTCAACTTCAGATGTATTCATAAGCTTGGAAATGGTGTTTTTCAGACCCTCATAACCCCAACGATAGTCGATATGGGCACAATAATCCATATCAGGCACAAGCTTTCCATCTTCTGTAGGAGTACAAGGGTAGTAAACTTCACTTCCACTGCTGCAAATTAAAGCATCAAAATCCTTTGCTCGAATATTCCCGGATTTAAGGAAATCAACTGCTTCCGACATAGGCATCGCCGTAGACAGAACAAATCCAGATATTTTTGCATTATGAGGGTCTAGTTGAGCAGCTTTCATAATACTTTGCACAATTTTAATCATGTTCTTGTCTGGGAGTCCAGTACTTTTATAAGAATCAAGTGCTATCACAATCAACATGCGACGCCTCCTAAGTAGAGGATATTTTCCAACAGCATTGTCCTGAAGTTTATTTCCACCATCATTGTCATTAGAACCATGGTCTAACTTCTTCATCCTGCTCATAAGTACCCTCTTCACTTGGTCTTGCATGTCATGTCCCCCGCTAAATCCAGCCAAGTCGCCATCGATTGACAGCCTAAGGGACATGTCCTGCACATCCTTAAGCGAGTCGTTGAAAGACTCCTCGGCCGGAATGTCATCCCCTGGAGTGCTAGTCTGCCATTGTGGATGCCTCATCCGGCAGGCTGCCACTCTAGTCAAATAAGTACGACAATGTTCCGGCCATGAGAAAAGGTGTATGTTCTTCAAGCCGTTTTTTCTGCACTCTTGCCACATGCTTTTATCTGATAACAACTTGAGAAGTGCATTAGCAATTGCTTGCTGATCGTGAGGATCCACAAGCAAACCGTTGTTCAGAGCCTGACATATCATAAGTAAATATAACAGGTAAGAGAAATTTTTTAGTCTAAAGCCTTTATGTCAAGATATCTATTGTAGAATTATTTCATCTAAGAAAGAACTCAATAGCTTAGTTGTTGTGTTTTCATTCTTCTTCTTGTTGCATCTGAGAAATAGCTCACAATTAACTAGCAAAGATAATTCTTTGTTTACCCGATGAATGTCAACCGGTCCGCCATTTTTAGTGGCCACCATCGGAAGACCATGAGCTGCAGCCTGCACGATGTTTAGGGGAATAAAATTGATTAATTGAGCATTAAAGTTGTTAGAAACAAGAGGCTAAACTGGAGGAAGGATTTGTGTATTATTGAGGGTAATCAAGTTGTCTATTCAAGTCGTGTAGAATGATACAATATAAAATGATATTTATAGGCACTAATAGAATCGTAATTATAAAGACGTAGTCTCCTATAATAAATATTCAGATATACTAAATAATATTAATTGATCCTAATTGATCGTAATTATATTCTAACAAAAATGAGAACAATACTGCCAAAGAATTTGATTAATTAAATCCTACCTCAATCAAAGTAAGACCAAAAGGTTCCACTAAAGCAGGATTGATGAAAACTCCCTGAGTGAAATTCCGGATAATTAGCAATTGATAATTGTGAATAGATAAGAAGTAAATGCTACATAACTGGGACATACCCTTGTTTTCGCAGCAAATCGGTATATCTCTGGAACATCAGCTTGCTTGTGATGTTTGGGATATGCAACTTGACCATATAGATCATACTTATCAATGATTTTCAACACTGTTGTGAGCACACTGGCATTCCCAGAAGACATCTCATCTATGTCATCCCTGTTACCCATGATGAGAGTCTGTTTCGAAACACATTAGTCCTTTTTCAGGTACATAACCATAATCTCCACTGAAGACAGACATTTTAAGTGAAGTTAACTTACAAGATTAGCTAGTTCTCTTAAGGGACGGCTCTCGCCAAAGGCTTTCAAAAGAGTGATGATGTTCTTCTTCGGATCCGGCCTCGATAAGGCCAAGATCATAGGTTTGTGAGGATTGGTAAAGAAACGCATCACCTGTGCAAAGCTGTCAGTTGCAAACTAATGTGTAATATTTTGTGGACAGAAAGTTACTCACTTCTGACCAAATTGGAGGCATTGTTTTCGGCGAATTGCCTTCGGAACTACTAGTAAGTTGAGCAAGATCCCCATCAACTTCAGGGCCATCTTCTTGAGTCACAACATTGCTGAAGTCCATTCCGGGTGGGATAACCTGAGAAAGTTTGAGCCACAAGATTCAAAAGCTAAAGTAACAAAGTGTAACATCAATTCAATTAACATATTACCGCCATCCTTGGCATGAATCGACCATGACAGTCGACGCCACGTCTTGCACGAGCACGCAATACTTTCTCGAGCTTTACATCAAATCCATCATAAAGTCCCCACTGTTCCTCAATTTCCTGTTTTGTGCTGGTGATGACAAGTTCAGCAGCATCTAAGGAAAGTTCTTCTGCTTCAATCCTCCTCATCATCTTGTATGTTGAATTGATATCCTCCATTGATTGGCGATGCTTAAGAAGCTGTTCGAGCTTGTTTCTTCCAAGTGAATGACCTGTCAAGACCATAGGCACATTCAAGGCACCTGAAAGAAGAGCAGCACTATCTCCAGCATCAGCATAATGTCCATGAATTACATATGGCCAAACAGGTTGGCCTCCACCAATTTGTTCACTCAATACTTTTGACATGTTGAGAATGTGAGCCAATGCTCCATCCACAAATTCTCGAATATAAGGCCAAAGAAGTTCTTTGCGAAGATACTTCTCGCGTGGACCAAAAGGTATTCTAATTATATAAGCACCACTGCTCTCCCCAACACAATCATCATCATCTTGCCCTGCAGTTAGCATTTCTGTAGGCTCTCCATAGCTCCAATCGATTTCAGGCGACGAGATTTGGCGCGTAAACAGATCAACTCTGTACACTCCAGGCATTTTCGCAAGCGCACGAGCAAGTTCTACCACATATTTAATCTGCCATCACATTGATTAATCATTAATCACCCATAAACACCTTCAATTTTCACATGACAGAATGTCAGTATTTCAAATACCTGTCCACCAGTATCAGAATCTCGACCAAGTTCCATGTTTTCTCCACGAACCAATCCATGCAAACTGTGGAACAGAGTGAACTATTATTTTCCAGCATATATTTATAAAGAGAGGAGTGTAGGAGTCAGCAACTTTTGTGATTTGTAGCCATCAAGTAGCCACCAATGATGTTTTTAATGGAGTGAGATTTCATCCAATGGTGTAGGATTACTCACTTTTGTTTTGCTAGTTACATGCTGACCAGAATTTAATAAAGTTGCTCGCCCCCTAGACTTTTCTTTATAAAGATGCCAAATTAAAAGGACTCTGCACACTTGTGATGATACCTTATGAGGACAATATATAGCTTCTTTTCTTTTTTGTCATCAGACCATACTTCCAAGCTAGAAACCTGGCGCTGAAAAGTTTTCTTTGAGGTCTCATTACTCTGCACCATCTCCATAAGAATGTCGCCCTTTTCCATTTCCGACAAGTCCTCCGACATATCCTCAGCTGCATCCCTCCGGCCTTGTTCCCGCTCTAACCTTCGTTGCGTCTGCCTCTGCCCTTCCTCCCATTCCAACTGCACAAACCATCCAAGTCGATTTGGAATTGGAACATAAACATAAAAAGAAATAGCTAATAAATAACTGATTACATTTTCCATATTTTCTAACAAAATAATCAATGATGGAACAATATTGTAAAATGGTTTTACACGCGTGTAAATGATCATCCAAAAGAACGGATGTGATTGCATCAAAATTAAACTCAACGAAATATATCCTGTATATGAGAAAGCAATGCAGAGGGATGGAAGAGAAGAGAGAGAGAGAGAGAGAGACCTGCTTCTTCTTGCGAGTAAGATGCCATATGCGCCAGCACATATTCTCAAGCCTAGAGCTTCTCTCCCTTGTGTTCCTGGTTGCAACAACCTTGATCCAAGTGCGGTAAAGATCAGACTCGTCCACACTTGCAACAACCTCTTCAACAAAGTACTTTGTCGGATTGAAGTGGCCTCCATCTTTGAGAGTAACAGGCGCTGGCTTCTGTTCCTCGATGTTGGATGCCCCTGTCGACAGTATTGCCTCCAGGTACCCATTTATCCATTCATTTCCAGCCATTTTCTTTTTCTGTTTGTTTTTCTTGTGTTTGTTTTTCTATGTTGCGTAGTGCACGTGCATGGCTTGGTTGTATGAAGTGAAAGAAGAACAAGTGTTTGTTACTTGTCTGGAAGAACGTAGAAGGAGGGGTGTGTGTGCTTTTGGAAGAGTTCAAAGATGAAAGGAAAAGAAGGATGTGTTGGTTATGTTGAATTCAAATAACAGAAACAAGAGTGGAGGAGAAGGAGATGGCAAAGGCCAGACAACCACATGGCATGGAATGGTGGGTCACCGATGTGGACACGTGTACACATCAAACACAATAGCAGATTCGTTCACTGTTTCTTACATTAACTAACACTATAATGAAACAGTAAATTAATAATAATATATAATAAATATTAAAAATGGCTATGTTTTGTAAAATTAAATTAAATGTGTAAATTAAAGTTAAATTTAAAAGGTGTTTTGTTTAAAATAGTTTGTAGTATAAAAAATTTAGATGTTAGAATTATATAAAGTGATATTTTTATTTAGTATTTTAATTTTTGTATTTGTTTTAGTTCATAGATTTAGTCTTCTTATAAATGTTTGTCCTCCTTTTTTTTTATTAATTATTCTTAGGATTGTTGCTTTTTTTTCTGTCGAAATTCTTGTAAAAATATATTCTTTATTAATTGTTAAGTTGTATACACTTTTTATTTTATTATTTATTTCATCTTTACATGTATATTTTTCTTCTGTGTTTTGAATTTGTATGTTTTTCTTACATTAACTAATATACACATGAAATTATTATGAAGGTCTATAATAACGATCAGAGAAATTTATATTTATTGTTTTTTATTTTTAGTTATTATTTAATTATTAATTTAATTTTTTTAGTTATTTAATAATATATTTTATTTACTTTTTTAAATATTGATGATAAAAAAATAATAAATTTTATTAATTTTTTATTATTTTTCTAATAATTATCAAAGATTTAAATAAAATAACAGACTAACTGGCTCTTTGGATAAATTACCAAAGCAATCCTATTATGTAAGCATATTTAAAATGAGTTAAATAATAGATATATTTCTATAAATATATAAGAATTGATTTAGTAAACAAATTTTGTTATAGGTATAGTCTTTTTGTTACATAAATTCTCTCTAATTTTGTAAGAGTTAGTATTTATAGGGAAGGAGTAGATAAATTAGTATGAAAACATGGAAGGTGTTGGACATTGTCATTATGTTGTGAAATCTTATTTGCAGGTATTTTACAAGTGAATCAAGAAAAGTTCAATATATATATATATGGGGAGTCTAGGGAATTAGTTATATCATGAGTCAACTCAATTTAATTTCTTATATTTTTAGTTTTAAAATTTAAAAAATTTAGAAGTAGTGGAGATTTTTTTTATAACAGACTTTTTATTTTAAAATTAGTTGGTTCTAGTTGATTATATTTTTAATTGGTTTTTTAGGGTAGTGTTTATTTTGAGGTATTGAATAGAGACTGAAAGACTGAAATTTAGTATCATATTTGTTGATATAAAAATTGGTATTAAAATTTCAGTATTTCAGTATTTCAGTACCTCCAAAAAATAGAGATACAGGATAACTGAAATATTTTGGAACAGAGACTGAAATTTTAATAATATTTTATACCTAAAATATCCTCATTCCAATTAATTAATTATAACTTTACTTTTTGTACAAATTAAATTAGAACTTCATTTTTATTTCAATCTATGTCTTACTTTATACAAACACAATACTAAAACTTATTTCAGTCTTTAACTCGCAATCTCAATCTCTCGATCTCTCTTCCAAAGACTATCTAGCATAACCGTTTCCCACGGGCTTTATGAGAAAGCGGGTGAAACTTTTGACTTGGTTTGTAATTTTAATTAGAAAGGCTGAACAAGAGCGATAAATTGACCAGATGTGTTAATCAATCTTTATCAAGGTGTGGATTGTGTGGTATGATTGCAAACTGTCCATCAGTTAATTAGTTTTCACTTGTGACACATCTTGGACTGTTTGGAGTGAGATTTTGTGCTTGAATGGGTTGTAATGAACATGGCCGAGTAATTGTAGAGAGTGTTTTGAATCATGGTCAACTCGTGTTCTACCTAGGAGAGCCAAATAGAGTTGGATAATTTTGGTTTTTTGCTGTGGTTTGGTGTGTTTGGAGGACATAAAATAATGTAGTGTTCAATAATGGCGTTGCTAATGTGGAGGATATCTCTCCTTCGGTGAAGTACTATAAAAAAATGTGGTTAAAGGAGAGGAAGACAAAAAGATTAGTTGCTGTAGGGGAGGAGAAAATTTTGTCTTGAAGAGGCGACCATAAAGGAGTTGCAGCCAGTTGTTTATTTCTTTTTTATGCTTGTGTTAGTCTGCATTTTTATGTCTGTTCTGGTTCATGGGTGCTTGAAAAGTTGTTGGTCATAACTTCATGTGTATTAGTGATGTTGTATTATGCTTGGAATCTTTATGATGCTTGTTGTGGTGTCTTTAAATTGTTTATGATCTTTGTGCTGAGTGTTGATTGTGTTGTATCATATATGACCTTCACTCATGCAGTAGGATCTAGTGAGTGCATTGTTATCAAAAGATAATAATAATAATAATAATAAGGAGAAGAAGAGAGAAAGACAAATAGGTTCTTAACTTTTTGTCCCACAAATATTTTCGTCATCAAAGATTGAAAAATACATTTAAGTCTCTGACCTCTTAAAAAATTGGACATTTAGATTCCTCCATTAAATAGGATCCATTAAATTCAACGAAAAAATTTGACCTGGTTCCCGTTGAACTGATCTGGCTGTTATAGTTTCCTACGTGGAGGTAGAGTTTTCAAAACGGGGACAAATTAGTCCCCTCCTTTAAAATGATCCTGTTTGGTGAGTACCCTTCCCTTAAAGATCCTCTGGTCCTGCGTTTGCTCTTCTATGCTGCTACTGCTTGTGTGCTGCCCTACTGCTCGTGTGTTGTCCTGCTCGTCGGTGAAGGAGTTTTTCTCATATTCGTTAGGGTTTTTGTTTTTGTTCTTCTTTTTGTCGAAACTTGCTTTCCCCCCTCCAATGGTGGATTTGGCATCAACACCGCCACAGGCAGTGGTCAAATTCAGTCCAGTAGCATTACATAAGAAAAATTCTCACTCTCACTTTTTATTTTCGATACCATTGGCACAACAACAAAGTTAGAGGAACAATTGTCGCTCTCGGAAAATGCTTCTTCGTCACCGGTCCCTGTAAGTCATTATCATCTAATTCCTAATTTGACTTATCATTCAATTACAGGGTGTTGGAAAAAACACTTTCATAATCCAAGTCTTCGAGTCCCTTAAAACTTTCCATCTAAATCTCGAGCTTCAAGGCTTCAATACTCATAAACTACCCAAATTCTTCTTCGCTTTTATGAATTCATGTTATGGTTATCAAAATCATGTAATTGTTTCTTTTTTTTGCAGATGAAGTTAGAAGCTCAAATGAAAATGTTGGTTTTAAAGTTGTCACTCTTGATGGTCGCATATGCCCACTTGTCTCTACCATTATCTCAACGTACCACCCACCTTTCTTCTTTTTAGGATAGTGCTTGAGTGTATTCATTTTTCATTCTTTGAGCTTGGAAAACTGAAAATTTGTAACAATAAAGAGCAAGAGCATAGGTGGGGGATGGTTGTGGAAGTTGCAACAGTGTATGGTGGCGATGGGAAAGGACGAGCCTTTGAAGTAGAGGGGTACTATTCAAAACGACGTCGTTTTGAAGGAGGGGGCACTAATTTGTACCGTTTTGAAAACTCTCCCTCAACGTAGGATCAGTCTAACAGAAGTCACGCATACTTTTCTATTGAGTCTAACGGATCCTATTCAATGGAGGGACTTAAATGTCTAATTTTTTAAAAGGTCAGGAACTAAAATGCATTTTTCAATCTTCAAAGACGAAAATGTCCGCGGAATAAAAAATTTGGGACCTATTTGTTCTTTTCTCTAATAATAATAATAAGAGGTAAATACTAAATCGGTATCCAAAAGATTCTAACGCCGATAAAATAGTCCCTGACTTTTGTTATTGACAAAATAATCCCCAAAAAATTTTAAAATTTGACAAAATCACCTCTAACATAAAAAGATGATGTCACAGTGAACGAAAAATGCTCGGAAGAGAGCTCCGGCGACGTTAAAACTGTAAGAACCGCGATTAATTAACCGATTAATTAAATAATTAAATGGTCCAAAATAGATTATAAAAATTTAGAATATTAATTAGGAAATTTAAATATAATTTTTGGACTCAGTAGATTTTTTGAGTCAGAAAATATAATTTTCTACGAAAAATTACATAGAAACGCGAGCCGGTAAATTAACTGGCAGTACCGGCTTAAATCTATATGGTACTGTGCGAGAATAATTAAAAAAGTATAAAACCTTAGGAAAACATTTAAAATTAAAAATCGGTCACTAATTTTAAATGTTTGGCCCAAAATTAAGTCAAACGGATTAAAAACGCTAACGAGTTGGACCGGACTCAAGTTGAGCCCAAGCCCAACATATATAAGCACTCAAAGGCACCCATTTCAGCTCACTAAATACATTCAAGAGAGGGAGAGCTGCTGCAGTGAGAAGAGAGTAAGGGTTTTCATTATCACTATTCACTTCCAACTTCCTAAGCTCATAACTTGAGCTATGAAGCTCCGATCGTCGTACCGTTTACGGCCATGCGATCGCCACAAAGAGCTCTACAAAACTCACCCAAGAAACTGGTAACAAAATCTAGATTTTCCTTTCAGCATTCCCTTCCATAAATTCAAAAATTTAGTGCTTGAGGTTTTGAGATTTTGATGTTTTAATGTGTTTATAATCAATCTAACTTGAGGAAAGTATTAGGTTGTAATCCTATGATCATTGGAGAAGGTAAGAGCCCTAAACTTTATATGAATTCTTGAGATTTTGAGTTTAGGGGTTAATTGTAGTGATATATGTGGTTTAGATTAAATATTATTGGTGAAAAACCAAATTAGAGGTTGAACTTGTGGAATTGGAGCTCAAGGGAGCTAACTCTTGTGATCGGAAGCTTATTGGGCACATATTTGGTGTTTTGCACATATTAGGAATCGACTAAGGTATGATTTCGGTTTTCTCTATGTAATATATAATATTTTTGGACACTTAGACTAGTGACCTATAAGATAGGCTTGGATTGAATTGATTGTTGGATTTGATAATGTATAATGGTGTTGTTGATTTAATGAATTATGATGTTGCACTTTGATATTATTATTCATTATTGGAATGAGGCATGAACTTGATGATTTGGAGTGTTTATAGGGAATTTTGATGCTTAATGATGTTGGTGAAAGTTGAGGATAGTGGAATGATGCATTGAGTGAGAATTTGTGGATGAAATGTGTGAAATTGTATGTTAGTATGATAAGGAATGACATAGAAGGTGCATGAGTAATATTTAGTCAATTTAAAACTGTTTTGGGTGTATGATATTTGGTTTTGATTGGGTTTTGGTTGTGATTTGTGAATTTTGGAAAGTTGAGAACCTTGTTGTTTTTTGTAAAAACTAGTTTTTGGTGAACTTTGACGAATCATAATTTGATTTCCAAAGTTTGAAACTAAATAAAATTTAGATTGCTTTGAGAGATTTAAATTGATATAAAATTTGAAGAAAATAGATTTTTATAGAGGAAGTTATGATTATTTAAAGTTTGGTGCCAAAAAACTGAATTTTATAACATTTGAAATTTTTCTAAGTCTGGTGTGGGCTACGTACGCGACAGGGGGAACGCGACGTGACCAACCCATTCGGGTTGGGTGACTCGCATACGCGAGCACTGCCTGCGTACGCAAGCTAACAGATTTTCAACCCTTGCTTACGCAACACAGTGCACGCAACGCGACCAAACCATTCGGGTTGGGCCACTCGCGTACGCGAGGCACTGCATGCGTACACGAGCTATCAAAATTGCAACCTTGCGTACGCGAACTTTAACACGCGATATGAGTAACCCATTCGGGTTGGGACACTCGTGTACGCGAGCAGGGGGTTGCGTACGCGACCACCCCTTTTTCAACAGCATGCGTACGCAAGGCAGGGGCTTGCGTATGCGAGACCCCTGTTTGGCTGAAAAATAATTTTCTTTGTTTTTAAGGATTCTCCAAACTTTCAAAACTTCTCCAAGATGCAGTTTAAAGGTAATATTTTGTAGTTAGGCTTAAAGACCTATAGAAGAGAATTAGTGACTTAATTAGATGAATTTTTCATGAATTTAGAAAATAAAACCTTAGGTTTCTGAAGTACTGATGGCAAATTTGGTTGAGTGAGAAGGCGGGGTATTGTATTGATGATTACTGATACGAGTTGTAGAAGTGGTGAACTACTGATTACTGAATAAAATAATTTCTGAAAACCCCTGATGTAATATTTTTTATTGAGATTGTTGAGACAATATGCGCCTGGCAAGGATGGTGGTTAATCCTGCTTGTCGAGGTCATGGCGGCGACGTAAGGACGGTGGTTAATCCCGCTTACGTTGAGATGTGAGGTCTGAGGCATAGTATCCCGCTTGTAAAACCCGTAAAATTAGTAAATAATTAGCTAATAAATTAATTATTAATAAAAAAAAAATTAGAAAATGAGATTTTATAGTTTAATGAGGTGGAGCTAATTAAAATAAAAATTTTAACACTAATTTTAAAGAATTTGGCCCAAGATTGGGCCGAACAAACCAAACCGGTTATACCAGGTCCAAACCAAGCCTAAGGCCCAACATATATAACACTTCACTTCAGCTAATTTTCCATTCATTACTCCATTTCCAGCGCTGAGAAGAGAGATTGAAGAAGCCACCAAAACCTAACCCTTTTTCGATTTTCAATTCATAGTAACTTTCAATCCGGAATTTCGATCACCGCACCGTTTGCGGTCACGCGACCGCAGCGTCGAGCACTACAAAGCCAGTCCTTGATTAGGTATGGAACCCACTTCTTAATTTCAGAACTCTCCTCCCCAAATTTCAAAATTCAATGAGTATCTATGTTGAATTTTGTTTAATTTTGGTGTTTAGGTTCGAATCGACTTACGGGTGTTGTCGGGTTTAGCTCTTAGAGTGGTGGGTTAGGTAAGCACCCTCAAACCCTTTTTGAAATATTGAGTTAGTGGGTTTTACATTGATTGTGATGATAATTGTGTTGTTAGATTAAAATTAGTTGTTGATTGGAGTCGATTTGAGAATTTGCAAGCTTTTGATCAAGCCTTGGAGGCTGGATTTTGCTTGGAAAGGAGCTGGGATTTCAAAGCTTGGTGTGTGGTATATAAGAGAGGTGTTCCGGATTTACTGGAGAATCGGTCAATGTATGATTTTGGTTTCTCGTAATTAAAATGTAATGTCTTGTGAAAATATATAATAGATAACCATAAGATAGGTTGAAACATGTATGCATGATTTTGATTGTTAGGAATTGGAAGATGAGAATGTTGAGAACTAACCTTGAGTGTTTGTTGAACAATGATAATCATGATGTTATGATAATGATATTGATTGTGATGTATTTTGTAGCATATTGAGTTAGATTGAATATGGATTGGCTAAGTGGTTGTCATTTGGTACGAGAATGAATTATTGTGTGGAAGTCACCGTACTTGTAAAATTGGTATATTGTGTAATGTTGGGGCTTGGGTTGATGTGGTTTGGTAAGATTTAAAAGGGATGGAATTGAAGTGTTGTGAAAATTGAGGTTTAGAAATCTTGTGAAAATTTTGTGAAAAGTTTATTTTTGGCCAAACTTCAGTGAGTCATAACTCGGCTTCCGGATTCTCAAATTGTTTCAAACTTATTTCATATGAAAATTGGGTTCGTGAAGTTTATGTCGTTTGAAGAACGAATGAAAAATGTTTAAAAACAAAAAAGTTATGTGCGTCGAAAATTTGGAGTGCAAAGTCGAAAATTCTGCAGCATTCAGCATTTTTGCTGTTCTGCATAACTTGCGTACGCAACCACTGCACGCGACGCGACCAACCTATTCGGGTTGGGAACCTCACGTACATGAACAGGGGGCGTACGCGAGCATAGAAAATTATACACCCACGCATACGTGTGGCTCACGCGTACGCGTGCCCTTTCAAAAATGCACTCCCACGTGTACACGTGACTCCTGTTTCAGCAAACATAAATTTGTGTTTTAAAATATAATTTTGGACATCTAAACCTCTATTTTCACTCTTTTATCCCCTAAATCTTAGTTGTATATTGAGAAGTGAGAAGAAGATAAGGAGGAATAGTAACTTGGAGATGAAGAAAATTAGAGAAGTGGTAAAGTATGAATGAGAAGTGTGTAAATGTGATATGTACATGAAGAATCTGGCCTTAGTGAATGATTTTAAATTATTGTAAAAGGGATGTGAATAAATGAGTTATAATGAATTTGAGAATGAATTTGTTTTGAGCTTGACTTGGCAAGGTTTGTGATGGTTTACCACTTGTCCAGTGTCGAGATATTTTATGGGGTTTCTAGTGGTGTATCGGCCACATGTTTTAAATGAAAATGCTTTGTGAGGTTTGTGGTGGTTTACCGCCCACATGTGTATGTTGTTTTTCCAATTGAAGATCTTGCGAGGTTCGTGGTGGTGTACCGCTCGCAATGGTGGGGTTTTGTGGTGGTATACTGCTTGCCAGGTGAGGTTTGTGGTGGTGTAAAGCTCGCCGGTTTTCAAGAGGATGATATCCGAATTAGCTACCGGATGTGTCGGGTTCTGGCAAAGTAACCAACACGTGGGCTCACAGCCAGTAGGAGAGGCATGCATCATATGCATTTATGTGACTTATTTGGTTTCGCATTACTTGGATTTGCTTACTTGAATATCTATGCTTATTTGCTATAATTGCTATATTTGGATATCTACTTGTGCTTGTCTTCTGCTTTGTCTGTTTGTGCATCGGTGTTTCAGAGGATTGGAGAAAAGGGATGATGAACTTAGGAGTTAAGTTAGGAATCCTTAGATACCTCACCCTGTTTATGGTTTAAAATGTTATTTTTAAGTTTGAATCTATCGTCGAAAGTTCTAAGATTGCCTTTGGCTTTCCTGGAACATTATATATTAGTTATGTGGGAACCGTTACCATGCTGAGAACCTCCAGTTCTCATCCCATACATATTTTGTGGTTTTCAGATGCAGGACGCGTGGCACCTCATTGAGGCATACTGGAAGCTCTTATAGCGAAGATCCTTGTCTTTGGGGCTTTAGTTTAGATATATGTATATATGTAGATACTTTTATCTCCACTTCTTATGTATTTAATGTATTAACTTCATCTTAGAGGTTATTTTGGAGAAATAGGTTCTGTAATTTTGTATTTTGGGTTATTTTGGGTTCTCTTATATATATGTTATATACTTATGTGCTCAAATCGGTTTATCTTTGCGAGTTGAGTCTTGAACTTTGATATTTGTACCTTGGAGCTCTCTTTCGGTTATATCCATGTTAGCTTCTCTTATTTTTTCTGTTTATCGTTTACGTAGTGTGAGTGTTGCGCTTCTCGTTTTTGCCATTTTCGATTTCTAACTTTTTTCAAAGGCTCCTAGAATAAATCTTCTTCAACTATATTATATATATAAGTTTTATTTTAGAGGTCGTAGCGTCTCGCCACCTTTGCTTTACATCCTAGGTGTAAAGCTCTGTGTGGTATAGGGTGTTATACTGCTCACATCCTTTCGGATCCCATGAGTGTGCCCGACACTATAGCCGTGGGGGGTTTCCGTATCTATGTTCGTGATCGAAAGACGACATCTCCATGGAGATGTGTCGGGTTGGCAGTTGAACCGACAATGTGATATCACAGCCAAATAGGACAGACATTCATCATGTGCATATTCTATTTGTTTGTTTGCTTTTCCGACTTGTATTGTTTGCCTAAGTGTTTAACATGCCTAAATACTTATTGAATTACTTGATATACATGCTTATACTTGTGCTTTACTTGCATTGTTATTATCTGTGTATTTTACTAAGATTGAGGAGGTTCGGAAGGAGATGACCATGGATCGCATGGCGGTTAGGCTGGCGAAGGCTGTGGAACAGCAGAGAATCGTTAGATTAGAAATTCACTAAGTTAGATTACCATTTTTCATTGTGATTTTAAAGTTAACATTTTAAATTTACTTATGGTTTAAGCTTGAATCTTGTGATGGATATGAAGTTGTAGGATTTCCTCTGGCATCCTGGAATCTCATATCTTACATCATTGGGCACTATTACCATACTGAGAACCTTCAGTTCTCATACTATATTCTATTGTTATTTTTCAGATGCAGATCGCAACCCACCTCGGTGAGTTGCTTGATGGTGACAAAGCGAAGTATCCTTGCTATGCTTTGGAAGTCTTGGTTTATTTTGTGTAGATCTTTCATTTTTGTATTTATCTATGCCTTAGAGGCTTACTTTGAGAGAAATATTGTATAAGCTGTTTTACTTTCAAAAACTCTGTATTGTCTGTATATAACTAGCCGGTTTAAACTCCGCGAGCTGTGGCTAGATCTTTTACTATTATGCTCTTATATATCTATATATGTCTTGATATATGTATGTACATGTTGTGCCTTAAGTTTGTAGCTTCGTGTGAACGCTCTGTGCTTTTTAAACTCTGTTTTTGAGCTTATTTCTTCATCGAGCTTCTAGAATTATTATTTCTTTCTATATGTGTGTGTGTACTAGCTTTAGAATTGTCGTAACCTTTGATTAATATTTGCTTTACGATGCGAGGTAAGGCTTAGGATAATTAGGGTGTTACAAAAACCACCACCAATCCCTCCTCCTCCTCCTCCTCCTCCTTCGGCGCCGGCGAGGGAGGCAGGACGCATGCGACGGCGACGCAAGAGAGTACGACCCACTGTGGCGTAATGAAGGAGGGCAACACGTTTTCTCATGGCCGTTGCTTCACTTTCGATTCTCTATTCTCCTCTCGCATCAACTGTCGTGCGCCATCTCCACCACCACCAAATATATCTCTAAACCCTCTTCTTTCCCTCTCTTCCACAATAAAACCCTCTCTAAACCCACCACCACCACAACAACACGTGCCACTGGCTTCGACAACCACAACTCTCCAATTCCCAAGTCATAACAGTACCAACACTTGTCTCTCTTCTCCTTTTTCGATGACATATCTAATATATAAAACAACACAAAGTTCTAAACAACAACACTAAAATATCTTCACTCTAATACCGACATTTTTACCTGAATGATGTGATGGAACTAAGAATTTATTTCATAAAGACTTGAGTTGCAGATTTACAAATTTTGATAAAAAAAATAAGTGAAAAAATCTATAGATAACACAATGAAATTAACAAGAACAAGTGCAAAAATTTGAAAGAGAATAAACAATGTTATTTATATATAAGAAGAAGTCGACGATGACGATGATAACAATGATGATGATGATGATGATGATGATGATAGAGGAGGAGGAAGAAAAAAAAGGAAAAAAAAAAAGAAATTCAAATTAGAAAAGAAGGAGGAGTAGGAAGAGGAGAAAGAGATGGAGATGGTGGTAGTAGTGATAACGATTATGATAATAAAAAAGAAAGTTAAAAAAAAAAGAAAAAAGAAAACAAGAAGAGTCAGAATAAGAGGTGTAAAGAGAAGGAAAAAAAAAAGTGCACACACTTTAATGTAATAAATTATTATAACAATTTAATTGAATTTGACTAAATATTTTAGTTGATTGTAGAACTTTATTCTTTAGTTAATTATTAGTCCATAAAGGTTGATTCTTCAAAAAGAAATAAACTTTAATGCATTATTATTATTATTATTATTATTATTATTATTATTATTAAAATATTTTATAAACATAAAATTTCAATCATCAAATTAATTATTATATATTTAATTATATATATTAGTTTATGTATTTTTCTTAGAAAATAATCAGGCATCACTGTAATAATTAAATTTAATATATTAGAATAATTAAATGTTTTTACAGT
Source organism: Arachis hypogaea (assembly GCF_003086295.3). Lineage (NCBI taxonomy): Eukaryota > Viridiplantae > Streptophyta > Magnoliopsida > Fabales > Fabaceae > Arachis > Arachis hypogaea. The sequence continues at coordinate 2,503,160 of NC_092039.1, read as the reverse complement.
AATATTACATAGTTTGTTTTAATAAAACTAAAAAATATTTTTATATAGTAACTAATTTTTAGTATTTGTATAATATAATTGTTATTATTTTATTCTGATTGGACTACCAATATTGATCTAATTATGAAGGAATTAACTTGATTTGATCTAACTAAAGTTTCATACGAGGTTTTCGCATGAAAAATTTTTCCATTTTCAAGACTTTATATATAGACTAATAGGATAAGATGATAAATAAATCCTTAAAATTTTTATAACAGATTTATCTGTTTCTAAAGAACATAAAATACCAAGTAAGCTTTTGATAAAAAAACATACCATGAAAAATATTTGTGATAATGAACTAATAACTCTATAAGAAAAACATACCAAGAAATCATTGAAAATTTGAAAAGCTAAACTTATAAGTTCTTAAAATTTTATATATACATGTTTCATAATTGTGTCAAGAATATATTGTTGGAATTCCGAGAGCTCTAACTCTACTAGGATCATCTATATTAAATTATTAAAAAAATCTAAAAGTGAAAGCATACTTGAATATATAAACACAATTATTAAAAATCTTAATTCTCAATCTTGATTTGTTGTTATTAATAGTCATATATGTCATATGTGATTCTTTGATTTTTTTAATTAAATTCTACCAAAAACCAAAATCCTTAAATCTATTTTTAATTTAATAAAATTCTACATGTAAGCAAAATACTTAACCAAATCTAATCAAGTTATTATAACAATCTTTTAAATTACGCGTCTCTTTCTCCTTTTCCTTCTCCTTTTTCATTTCCTTCTCGAGTTCTCGTTTTCTTCTTCTTCTCCAATTTCGCACACGCATGTTCTTCTTCTTCCCCTCTTCTTCTTCTTTCTCAATGTTGCGTCTTCTTCTTTTTATTCTTTAAGTAATTTTTTAACTGTTTGTTCAAATATGAATTAAATTACTAATAAATCAGAAGTAGGAACTTAAAATAGTTCAACAGAAACAGATCATAGTGTTCAAAACAATGAATGATTCAAGTTCAAATCAGTTGAATGAGAGCGATTTGAATTTTTCTTTTAAATCGAATCAAGTGGACGAGGTTTATATTATTCAATTTTGAATTGAATGGAATGAAATGCAATCACTAAATCCAATTGTTTATGAACACAATTTTTGGTTCATTTAGTATTATATCACGGTTTCATTTTGATAATATTTTCAGTTCATTCGAGACGCAGGTGTTTCTGAATTTGAATTTATATAATGGATAATTTTTTATTCATTTGGTATTATACAATGATTTCGTTTTGATAATATTTTCGGTTCTGGAATTATTTAATGATATCACTATACAGAAAGATAGCGAAAAGGAAAAGAAGAAGAAGAAGAAAACACCGCATCACAAAAGAAGAAGAAGACGTGCACGAATTTAAAAGGAAGAGGAGGAGGAGGAAACAGATAAGAAAAAGGAGAAGACAAAAATGAAAAAGTTGTGTTATTGAAATGTGCGTGTGATACAGACTGGTGTGTTGAAAGTGATTCTTATTGAGTCTAGACCAACTTGATTAGAGTTAGTTATAAAAAATATTTAAATGTGTAAGTGGACTGTCTTTAATTAGTTATTTATTCTCGTTAAACCATTGAAATTCAAGTAAAATAGAATTGTAACCGATTTTATCCTCACTAATTAAATTGAGTTATTTTTTTATATTTATTAAATATACTAAGAAAGTAAAAAATTTTAATACCTATAAATCCATCACTGTAATTTTTGCGAACTCACTTTATATTATTTTTTTCTCAAAAACTTATTTAATATTTTATTTGAACACCTGCATATACATCTTTTGTAAAATTTGATTATTTTATACATGTTCAAAAGGTGAAAAAGAGTAATTGAATGGAACCAACAATCATTAAATGGTTAAATGTCTAGTTGTCATTCTCTTGTAATGTATTTGATGCAAAAGTTTGTGGCAAGTGAAGCATCATCCTCATCCCACAAGTGTTAGACCACCATCAACCAAACTTTATCTCATCTTTCTTTTCCTAAAATATTTTGAAGTTTGAACCCTCTAAAGTTGATTGTGTTGAGGTTCTGAACCAGAAAATTTTGCTAGTTCAAAATTATAGTGATCTGATCTCATGGGCACATGTTGCCTTCAGCAAGCAGCCAAAGAAAACCTAACCATAAGAATCAGGGATTTCGTCATTTGCCCATTTTGCAAATGCAGACAGATTGTCGTTTTTTGTCATTTCAAGTCCTTCAGATATCTACGCATTTTCAGGATTATTCATTCTAAGATTCCAATTCTCTTTCGTTTTCCTTCTATCTACTACTTCCTTTTAAAATTTACGAGGTTCTCATTACGAAGTGGGACAAAGTTAGGCTACTTGATAAGGGTTTTGGATCTGACCTAGTCTCAGCATAATCTAGCACGCAAAATTAATTTATAATATTTGGCTCTTTTGACAAGCATATCTAAGAGTGTCAAAAGATGCCAAATTTATTGGTCATGAGGGTTTGAATTTAAAAAAAAAAAAAAACGTCAAACACTCAAATTTATACTATCAAATTCGTAGATTTTGGTGAGACGGAATAGACCAACTTGCTGGGTCAAAGTTCTCTTTTATTATACAAAAGGAGTGAGTACTACAATAATATACAAAGTAAAATGACAATTAAGTTTTTAAATATTTTGATTATGAGCTAATTAGTCTCTAAAAAGTATTAATTTAATCGGTAGATATATAATATTTTTTTATCAATTCATCAACTAAAACTTAATGGTGATATTTATATGTACGGTTAATTATTTTGACATGTCTATCTATGAAAAATAGTCATGTAGATAACAATTTTTAGAGCGAAATTTTACTTATTTTAATAGGACTTGTAATAAATAAAAAACAGTCGATAAAAGGTATATGAAAATTCAAAAGATAATAAATGTTTTACTATTACGTTTCGCATTATTGACATCTATGTCCACCATTTACTATCTTAGAGGATCTAATTGGTATTTTTTTTTTCTTCTTCAAGGACTAATTAGTCCAAAATCAATATTTTCAAAGGAATTTGAATCCTTTAAATTTTAAATTTTCACTTGAGAGAGTAAAGTGTGATCTCTCACTCTTAAATAGTTTTTCTCTTATATTTTTTCTTGGTCTTACCTATGAAATAAATGATGAGAGATCACGTTTTATCCTTTAAAGTAAAATTTAAAATTTAGAGAATCCAAATTATTTTTAAAGATCTAATTTTCAATTTACTCTAATATATATTAAAAAGTTAAAATAACTTAAGCTGATCGAGTAACTAGTGTAATTGTCCTTTTAAATAACAGTCAGAAATATGTTAAATCTCGTCTCTTATATATATAACAAACTATTAACTCAATTCACTCAAGATAAATATTTAAATAGAACTAAAATACACAACAAATTATTTATTCAACTGCATGACTAGGGATATCATGAAAAACTATATATATATATATATATATATATATATATATATATATATATATATATATATATATATATGGATTTCCAAAATCCAAATACAAAACTTTTTTTCTTTTTGTAATTTTTTATTTATTTTATTTTCTATTTTATTTATTTATTTATTTTGAACTATTATATATATGTTCTAGACTATGTGACATAACTTGTTTCTTGAATCAAAGATAGTTCTTTTTTTTGTTTTAAATCACAAAATTCTATTTCTATTTTTATGTTATTTTATAAATGTTGTTTTAAAATTATTTGTTAATTGAAAATTAAATTGAAACTTTTCTTTTCTATTTTTGTAGTAATTTGAGAATAAATATTATGATTAACAACTCTATTAATGAGAATTTAAAAAAAATTGTGTTATAATCTGATTCTCTTTTATTTGTATTTGAATTGTGGTTGGATTTTCAATTAATTTTTTTTAACAGGTTGATTTCAATTAATTTTGCTTTTTATTTTTTTTTTTAAAAAAAAGAATTTGTTGGATTAGTCTGTCGACCTGCAAATCTATCATAAAATGAGGCAAACTAATATTTTAGATCCATTACTTTAGCGAGATAGACCAATCCACTATATTTTTGAATTTGACACCCCTAAATATATCTATGTTAATAAACCAAGCTTGAGCTCTTCAACGAAATTTTCAGACCATATAGGCCAACCTTTTAATTTAGAAAAATTCTGGGGTATAGATACTAAAAAACATCCATACCTAAAAATCATGCATGAATTTAGGCCTAATAAGCCCTTGTTAGGTAACATACTTCAGGACGATTTCTAAAATTTGTTGTTATATATTTCTTTTCTAATATTATATTTGAACTGCTTTTTCATTTTATGAGATTATTATTTTGTACATTATAATTATTTAAAATAAGTATTATACTTCTGCTTTTTAAATAAAATAAATTGTTACCTGATGTACAAACTCAGTAAGTAGTTACTTGGTTTATTAGTTGTATTAACAAGTTAGTTAGCATAGTCTAGCACTAATTAGTTAGTTGTAGAAAGTGAAATAGAAATTAGTTAACTTCTTATCCTAACTCGGCTAGTTAGATAGACCACTATATATAGCTAATTGTTATAACAGTATAAGATGAGATTCATCATTTTGTGCATTGAGCTAATAAGAATTAAGTCTCTCATTTTCTCTCTCTGTCTCCACCTTTGCTCTGCTCTCACACTCCCTCTTCGCACCTTCAACACATTAATTGTTTTGCAACACAGTGTGATTTCGTGCGATCTCAGAAAATATCAAAGTTCGTAGTTGATAGAACATAAAAAACGACAACTGTAAGGTGAAAAGTCCAAACGGGAGGATGAAAGAGGTTCATAAAAAGATTACAATTATAGAAATTAGACAATTAGAAAGGAGTTTGATGATAGATTATAAAATTGTTGATATTAAGATTGAAAAGATAAGACTAGGATTCCAAACTCAATAAAAGTTGGAAAGGAGATTGAAAATAAATACGGATAGATATCACTCAGATTGTTAATGATAGAGTTGTAAAGATAAAATAGATGAATAATGAATAATAAAATAATAAATTAAATAAGATTTTAAAATTAAATAATATATGAAAGATCAATTAATAAATAAAAACTAAAATAGACTATTCGACAAATTTTTAAAAGAAATAAAAAATATGTTTTATTACTAAAATCACTTAATAGTCCAAACATTATGGAACATCAAAATCGGGACCATTTGACATATGCTTTGGAGAGGGTTTTTAAAGTTGATCAGGTATAATTAAAATTACATCAATTGATTTTCTTTTCATATTTTTGGTAATCAATATTACATTAAATTATTTTATACTTTCCTATTATATTAAAACTTCCCCAAGCACAACATACGAGATATTATTCACATTTAGTAAGGAACAAGATCTGTCTTCAATGTTCTTAGTACTACATAAGTATAGTTTTATACATGGCAAAAATGCCAAGGTAGTTTATACATTGCATGAAATGGAAATTAAAGTTTTCAATCCCGTGTATGGTATATATAAATGCAGTTCATTCAAGTTTACTTGGTTTTCAGTACCTTTCAATATAAGCTTTATGCAAGGATTGTTGAAGTTCTCAAGTATTTATTGAAGAGCCATCTTGAAGTATTCAGAGCATCTCCTCTACTCTTCAATGGAAATATGTTTGTACTGTTTTGCCAATCATTGGTAAGCTTTATCCACTCCCTTCTCCATTCCTTCAGATTAAAATCCTCGCCATTCTCTAAGCTTTCTCTTAATTGTTTGAAATAAATAGCAGCTCTGGGACCATAGTAATCACGGAGAAGACCACTCCAGTACTTGTTCCCTGTTGAAAAAGTTGTTCAACATAGTAATTGATATCAGAATAAATTGGCATGTCAAAAAGGTTTTCTTTTAAGAATGTGCAGATCAACAACACCCTAAACTTTCCTAAATGTGCATTTTACCCAAAATAAGTATAATATACGTCCCAAAACTTTGGGTTCGCCCCGAAATCTTTCTTAAAGATGCAACTTTGACATTCTAAACTTGTTAATTGATGGAAAAATTGCTAATACGATCAATCTACGCATTTGGGAAATTTCAGGGGATCAACTTGCACATTTTTGCAGTTTAGGAACTAATATGCACATGACATAAAATTCAGGGGGTGAAATGCAACCAACACTTATAAAAATGGCAAGGAACTATCTATCATTACCGTAATCACGAAGTAGACTGGCTTCCAACTCCGTGTTGTCGTACCACATGGTGATTTGTGTTCTCGCATTCCACTCATACTGTAGATGTTTAGATTACAACAATTTAAGTATAGAACAGAATGACAGAATGCATGGATTTGAATTTTTTGCCAATCAATGAAAATCAAACCTGCTTCTGCTGTTCTTGATTTTGAGCTAGTTGCTTTGCACTTTCTAACCAAGGTCCTAGAAGAAATCCATCATGGGTAGCCAAGAGCGTGTCCAAATCATTGACCAGGTTCAGAAATTTCCGGCTGAGGAGAGTCACTTGATCAAGATCACGTGATTGGTATGCCTCTATGACCTCAAAGAACAACTGATTTGCATATTTTGCCAAGACTTGTCTAGTCAGATCAACAATGTCATACCTGGGATACACAAGAGATACCATGAATTTGGATTTGGAAACATATAATAGCTAAGCAAGAGTAAGGGAAACTCTTAATACGTTCTCACCTGTAAGTGTTACTTCTTGAAAGTTCATCTCCACTGCAAAGAAAAAGCTCCAATGCATGAATTACTTCAGAAGTTGGATACCACAAATGAGGTTGTTCAAATGAATCAGTTATTTCCCTGATAAATGTTTTTGTGTATGGTTTGCCATACTTCAGAAACCCATTTTGCTGTCCTGAAATCAAGGATGGGTCGACATCCGGGATTGATACAATGACATCTCTATTTTTGTCCTGTTACCATAAACAAATAATATCTTGTCAAATAATAGACGAATACAATGTAGTTCTTGGTTGGTTGAAAATGGACTTGAGCAATAAGATGTGCAGTTATACAAGTAATTATCAGTCAGAATTACATGAAGGAGACATATACCTTTTTCTCTAGCATTGTACATATGAAGAAAACAATATTCAACATATGATAAAAGGAAGTGTACAGTGTGATATAATAAGTTGAACACATAATTTCACTGAAGCTCTTCTATTGCGAGACTAACAGGAATTACTAATCTGAGATATGTTATAAGCATTGAGCAAGCACTCACATAGGCACCATCTGTGCAATTGTAAATGGTGTGGTATAATATGTTCCATCCCTTCTGGATTAAAGGAACTGACTGCCCATAACGTCTGGTTGAATACAGATCAACCCACACCTGAGAAAGGAACAACCATAACTGATATGAAAAACTTCAATCTGAAAACATTTACCATGATATTGAGATAGATATGAAGAAAACACAACCTAACTAGAGAATGGATTTAGTAAAGGCTCGGAGGCTAACGACTTTTCATTATAACAGAAGTGAAACACACTTGTATAGGAATGAAACAGTATGCAAAGCTTGAAGCATATAACTATATAAAAATGTATTCATATAACGTCATACTACAGGCTTACCAGAGAACTAATAAATAATAAATCTTAATATTATACAGATTCACTTTCCTGCACACCATAGTTATTGGTAAATTCACATAGGCACCGTGTGAAAATGATAGTGCCAATGGAAATATATTATACAGGTAAAAAGGAAGCTAAAAACACGAGAGATTCTTATCAAAATTGTCAGCAAAATGGAGCTCATACATATTCTGGTTGTTTTTAAATAAAGAGAAAATATGTCAGACTTACATCCAAAGTACAAACTTATCAAGTAGAGGTTACATTCATATTGAAGAAAATCTCTCTTAATGACATGTAGAATACAAAAAGACTTGCTGCCGGGATTTTTCTTATTCATACCTTAACGTCAATTTTATTGTGTTGAAATGCCATTTCTGACATCAGATCATAGACAATTGGATTCTGTTCTATACCTTCCATTGACATTCCAACTCCAACCTTTGGAAAATCAAATAGACCACCATGGTAAGTATGATCTATATGCTTATAATAGCCAGAAATATAATTATTTTTGTACATAGTAATATCATCTTCTACATGTTTCACATGCTAAATGGGGATCGAGTGGACAAGATGGAAAAGATATTGCTCAAGTTGGACAGACTACTTTGGAAATGGATTGCCACCTTCAACAATATACATTGATGTATGAGTGTGCTTTTGAGTATCTGTTAAATAATCAATTGAGAGAAAAAAAAAATTTTCGAGATGCAAGATGATCCTTTCTCATGTTTATATATATAACAAAAGATGCTTGTAATAAATTAAACTTATTTAGTCATTTGAGAGCATAATATAACAGAGCCAAAAAACCCAAGTAAGATAGCAGAAATGGATAACTTGCCATTGTTGAGTTAATGCTTATACGTGCTTTAATTGGCCCAGATGCTATTGCATCCAATATCCCATACATCTCGATGTTTGCTGCGAAGTTGTGCAGCATACACCTGTGAAGCAAAAATATTACACCCAATCAATCAAAGAACAAAATAATGCAAATAGATAAGCTGAATAATAGTATTAACTAAAAAGTATAAAAGCCATAATACCTACAATGTATAGATATAGACATGTATGAAACAAATAATTTGAATTATATTATGGGCATCAAATAATTTGAATGCAAGTCCACCAGTGGCTAATAGTTACTTGGACAACATTGTCAGTGTATTGCAAAACAACTATAAATCAATCAATGAACCACCTCCTTATGAAGCTGAATATTGGCTTGAACATAATGCCAACCAAATTTTAATGAAAGGGAAGATAAATCAAATTATAGGACACTGAAAAAAATATATTTTACATCGAGGCAGAGTCAAGATATCGCTGGCACATGTATAGCAGAGGCAAGAATATGGATATAGCCAACAAAATTAAAAAATAGATGGGATGATATTATTATTATTTTCATTGATCAAGATAAAAGGGAAATTGACTTTCCAAATGTAGGGAACTCCATAAAACTGCCCTGATGTAATCCATATAGGTTTTACTTCAGCGTACAAGTCAAGTATGACCAACTTTCCAATGGGAACAGAATGCAAAAGGGCCTGAAATAAGCTCAGAAAAGGAGAAAATTAAAAAAGAAAAAAAAAGGTTCAAGGTCACGTATAAATGAATGGTGATATATTAGTAACAATAAACAACTAGCATTAACTTATATTCTAGAAAGCATCCATGCTGATTAATGTATCAACTGTTCACAAGTATATAGCACTATAGCAGAGCCATTAGGACCATTACTTACATAATCACTATCTTAAGCAGCCAATGAAAGAAAAGAACAGGGAAAAAAAAGGAACAAAGAAAAGAAATACTAAGAGTAACTAATCCATTGTCTCAAACTGAATTACAATGATAGAGAGGGTATTAGAGAACCCATCAACTCTCATAGAACTCTAACAAATGAGCAAAGACTCCTAAATAATGCCTTTATTTAGAGTGACCCAACTCCGCTAACTAACTACTAGCAAACTCACAAATGGGATCCTAACAAAGCCATCAAATTTCAATACATACCAACAACCATAAACATTGATGGAGATATCTACGATGTATGAAAACTAAGACAAAAGCAATCTAACATGAAAACAGTTAAGGCAACAAAGTGGTTTACACATACAGATCTTAGACAAACTTTACTTGTAACTTCTAGACCATTGCAATTATTGAAAACAAAGGAAAAAGTAAGACTTTCTATGAAAAAAAAAAAATATTATATGACCTTCATTTGTGGTGGTTTCCAGAATGGGTCATATGAAAATAGCCATCCCTGCATACAGAAAATTGGACCATTAGGTTTCATTGCTGCATAAATCTACAGGCATGAAATTTTAGTTAGTTATACACAAAAGCTGCTATTTGACACTAAAGAAAAAAGCAAACTAATTCCTATACCTGCATCAGCCAAACAGCATCATCATCACCACTTTGCATTCCCTTAAAGATTGCTGCTCCTAATGATGAAATGTACTCTGGATCATCACTAGGTGGGGTGTTCTCATCAAAAGTATCACTGTGATTGGTTCAACATAATCTATGTTATTAAATTGAAGCACGTATCAGCAAAAGCAGTGATAAAAGGCAAAATTCTCCAGATTTTGCGTACTAATCATGGATGTTATTATAACTTTAATTCAGGCCTTTGCCTTGGCATCAAATGGAGCAAAAACACAAGGAATTTCATAATTACTGCCACCAGAGAGAGTCCTCTAAAATCACAACTTAGAATGATTACACAATTCTAGCTCCACTATCCTGGGACAATCAAATGAGATGTGTTTCTCCGAATGAACTCATTCATTAGATACTCATGGATTTAATATTTAATCATTATGCATATTGATGATAATAACAAATGCGATGAATACAAGAATCTAGAATAAAGTTCTGAGAAGTGTGAAAACATATCCAAGGAACTACAAAGGTGAGATTTAAGCATGAAACTTATTGGCATGCACTTCTTAGTAAGAAAGTAAGACATAACATCATTTCTGCCAGGAAGGGTCAACGTTCAATCTTTCAAGTTACAGCTAGTGCAGTCCTACTAGATCTCCATGTACATACAGAAATTTACACAATATTCAGCAAAGATAACATCATTCTACTCTTTTGAAATTGATGTGTAAAAATATACTTACCAATTATATATGTGGCTGGTTCTTCCATACTCTGGAAAGAGACATAATCAAATATATAAAACAATTAAATTGGTATCCATTAGATAAAATTATAGAATAGCTGCATGAATCCTTTTAATTTGCACTGCAAACTGGGCAACAAAAGTTCAAATCACCTTGCAATTGTTTCTCAATGAATGCTTTCCCAATATCGATGAACAAGGGATCAGTAGCATCAAGAAGATAAGTGCAACACCATTTGACATCGTTCTTAACAGAAAACCTATAGCAGGATGAAAGAAAGGTACATAAAAGTATGTATTGGGGGGGGGGGGGGGTTTCAATGGACATGAGTGAAACAGAAAACATATAATATCTGGCTTTGATATCCTTTCATTGGGCTATCACACTAAATCCATGGTATCACATTTTTGTAATGATAAAATACATAAAAGCATAAACACCCAGTTTCCTATAGCACATTTCTCTCTTTTGCTCAGTTTTATATAGGGATTGATGAAATTTAGTAACTCATGGACATGCATGATCAAATGGATTTACTACTCATGCATGGGGGTTATCAATATTTTGAAAGGAAAAATCAACGGGTACAAGAATTAAGAACATTTGTTTGGTTTTAGTGACATTCATGGTACTGGTACTAGATATTAAAGCCATAAATCGTTGTTGCTAAGCATTACCAATTTCGGAATGTTATCTATTTTTGAAGGTGCAAGATTAAATTTTATATTTCTAGGGACAGTAAAGAGTGACGGGGTGCTAAACATATAAGTTATTTCTCCAAGCCAGCTTGACTCTCTGGTTTCCAGTTTTCTCTATCTAAGAAACCTCTCTGCTGGTGATTTTGTAAATTTGTTCCTCAAAAAACTAGGCATCCAATCACCATCATAGATATGCTTCTGTTGTTTAATGAGTTTGTGTTAATATACTGGTATGTGAGATATGTATTAGTGTCAGCTGATCCATATACATATACAAGTATCACAAATTGGTGTAACAGTGTAACACAATACAAACTTCGAATATTCACAAAAAATATCAAATAGCTGAATTTTTAGAATGATGTTAGTAAACTTCCTAAACCAGTGCAATTGTTGAATAAGCAGACTAATTTTATGGAAGTTCAAATTAACACGCATACAGCTGTACTTACCAATTTCCCAAGCGTGTTATTTTTGCTAATGGAAATATACGTTTCAGTGCCACAGGGACATTTCCAGAAAAAGCTGGTAGGACTGCAAAGCAATTATTCAGTATATAAATGTTCTAATTTACAGAAAATGGAAATAGAACATTGACCGCCAAAGGTGTCAACTTCATATATCTCAGATTAAGTTTTGATGATTAACAAAGACAAATACAATTTAAAATTTTCATTAAGTTTTTATCTAATAGTTTGCTCAAGTGTTTTTAAATTACTAGAGAATCTTTCTCTAAATTATAAAAGTTAACTAGTTAAAAGTGCTATCTCAGAAGGACTATACTATAAAGTCATAACCTCAGAACGAGCTTCTGAGATGCTAGTCAACCTCAGAAATGAGAAAAGTCACTTCCTAATACATCACAAATGGAAGAATGTGTGGAAATAGACCCCAGAAATGGTTTTGCTTGCAGCACAGATAATTTTGGCTCCCAACATTTATAGGTGAAGAAGGGAGAGAGGTTGAGATAATAGGTGAAGAAGAAGATTCTATTATGAGTAACTGAGTTAATGGTCAACTCATAGCATATATATAGTTAGAACACAAGAGGAAAAGGTGACTGATACGGTGACCACAAACAGGTTTGGTTTAGTTTACAAGAGAGGTAAGTAGTTCTACTTGCTGGTATTATTTGGCTGTTTGTTTGTTCCTTTTGAGCTAAGCTAACAGGCATGAGGGTAGTAGTCTCAGTAGCTACTGCCTATAAATACTAGTTTACCAGTTAGTTTTCAGTGTGTGAATTTTTCTGTTATATCTGTTTGAATGGGAGAGGCTAAGCTCCCTCCATAGTTGGTAGTTCCAACCGTGTATTCCTATAGGGACTGTAATTTGCAATCTCTAGTTCTTCAATAAACCTTACCAATTCTGCTAGCTGCTGAATCTATCAGTGACATTCTTCACATAAGTTAGTTACAGTCCAGATTTTGATCCGTCTAGACTCCTCTAAACTCCTCTAGAACTACTCTTCATCTTACTCTATTAAGGAAAGAATATCTAAGGTTCTTAGATTCTTATAATTTTAGTCAAAACTTAGCCCGGAAAAACTTGAAGAAACGATATCTTGTAACATCGTTTTATAGTGTAAATCTTAACTATTGTCGAGGACTGGATGTAAGCAAGTCTCAACTGAACTAGCATATATCTTTGTGCATTATCTTCTGAAATTTATCTCTTTAACATTCCTTCATTCAAGTTGTTTATACACCTTAGAAACTGTTTTCAGAAATATAACTTTAACCTTCTTAAAATCAGAACCAATATATTCTGCTACTCACAAGCTCAGGAGCGATAAGCCTTTTTTTGTGATCTCAGAAAAAGTTTCAAGGCACGATTCTACCCCATTCTCATGCACTTTTAGCCATTTCAAAAGGTTTCATCATCTCTTAAGAGACAAGTATCTACACAATTATGCTTGTAATTGATTTGGGTGCTACCATAAACAAAAAGAATACCAATTCACTGTTTGTTTTCTATTTTATCCTTTCATAAAGGTCTATCATAGAAATGATTTATGATATGATGCTATTATTCTATTTTATCCATGAAATTGACACGATGTAGTGATGAAAAGCCTTAATTGTTGTTGTTTAGTATGCATAAGGATCAACAATGATTTACTAACGTCAAAATACAAGAGCCCGTAGATTCATTACCAGGATTCATTCCAAGCTCATACATTCGGGCAAGAATTTTCTTCTGCATGTTTAACTGTTGATCCAACCAGCTCTGTGGCAGGGGTCCGCCCCATCTGGAAAAAATTACACAATCATTCACACTCTAAATATTGAGCTGGGCTGCTAGAACCAGAATGATTACGAAACTCTGGACAAAGAGAAAGAGTTTTTCCTAGAAGCATTAAACTTGAGAAATTTATAATGAAACTGAAAAGTCTTGGCCACTACATATACATTTTGTAAGTTTTCAACCCTAATTATTTAGGCTAAAATTGAAAGGTACTTTGTGCCTAGTGTAAACTCAAGATAAAGTGCAAGAAGTAGTTTTTTAATTTAAAAGTTTTTTTTGTACCTACAACAGATTTGAACTTTTATTAGAAATTTTAACACTAAATTGTAAATAACGGTATTTTCAGAAATTGATATTGTGACCAAAAGGTACTGTTTTTTCTTTTTCATTTCTTTTTTTTCCCCCTCAACCACTATATTCGTGGTAAAGATAATAAAAAATTACTGAACCTAGAAATATAACATATAATATGAATCATCTAAGTCAAACAAGAAGACCATGAATTTGGTTACCACTCACCCATGCAAATTTCCCATTCGTGACCATGCAAGAAATGCGGGGCCTCCAAAGAAATCATCCAAATCAGAAGTGCTCATGTTAAATTTCTCCTGGAGAATAAATATAAAGTCACCCATATGATAAATTCTTTAAACGGAATTGAACAATATTTAAGATTACTGAGCTACAGATAATGATTATTTGAATAAAAAATTCTATTACAGAACTATGGACCAAAATCGACTTTCACATTGTTAACTCTTATGGTCTAGAGAGATGAAACTTGCTAGCAGTATAGGTGCTAAGAGTTATATGCTAAAAAGGAAGAAGGCCATTAGAGAACTAAGTCGGAAATGTACATGCAGTAGAAAAATTACGCCAATCCATTGAGATATGGTATGCTACAAGTGAATATTTACGACAAGAAATGAGTCCCAATTTTAGGATGACCGACCCCCTAAATCCAGTTCATATAATGTCTTTCTCAGGCGCTAGAGGAAATGCATCTCAAGTACACCAATTAGTGGGTATGAGAGGATTAATGTCAGATCCACAAGGACAAATGATTGATTTACCCATTCAAATCTAATCTGACTGAACTTGAACATTTTCTATATCCTATAAGATGGAAGATTACTCTATATATCTCCTGCCGTTATTAGATCATAATATGTATTCACACTCAAATTGATGTTAACAGATCATAGCTTGCTTGCAAAGCCAGTGTCTTAAGAGAAGAGCCACAAAATTTCATGCAAAGATAGAGCATGTAGTTGTTCATGGCAAATATATAAACTGCTAGATATATAGAATAATTCTTATGCCTCCTTCTCAAAAGGTTTTTCTTTGAGACACTTGGTGTGGTTCTTTATAAGGTATCATAAACTCTGACTATGCGCCGATGCGATCATTGTTGATAATTTAAATTAAACTTATTTACAAGATATAGTATATGTATGTTAGCTCATGCTTTAAGCCCGAAGAGCTCTGGCAGTTTTACATGAAATGTGAAGGAGATGGAAAATAATAAATTGGTCATCACCTAATAACTGTGCCTTTCGAATGTTTATTGTTTTGCATAAACCATAAATTCAAGGAAACGGTTATGCTCTTTAGGATATGCATTTTTTTCACTGCTCAAGCTTTCCGTAAATTAAAAACGAAAATGACTATTCATAGTACCCTAAACCCTTATTTAAAGAACTTTTCTGACAATATAACATCTAGAACTTGTCAGATGGTGCATATTTGAAAGTTGATTTTGAAGATTAAAGTCATTTTCAGAAAGTTACAAAGCGACAAAATGATGTCATAATGCCAGACTTATTCCAAAAACTATTTAAAGCATTTGGGTAGGAATACTAACCTGAAACACTTTCTGCCAGATAGTCTCTTGACCTGTAAATGCGAGTGGTAGGTTGATACCCTGCAGAGCCATCCAGTCAATCTCCTTCTCCCATCTGTTCCAATCCCACCAGGCAAACGAATCTTCCAAAACGAAAATAAAATAAGATCACATGGAAACAAACTGTTCTATTGTAAAACCATGATGCTCAAAGAGGCAAGCTTACAGCTAGATGTAACAGCATTTTGGTAATAGCTCCATGGAACAGGCCTCGGAACCAAGATCCCAGCCTCCTGAACACGTGGAAGAAATCCCACCTTAGGCACCGAAGATAGTTGCGAGCCACCAGTTTTGTCCCATGATATATGTGAGCCACACCGTTGCTTTAAATACCAGTGTAGACCAGCCACAATGTCCACTCCAGTAGTCCCAGCTATACTGTTGAGGGCTGAAAATCATTATTCATCTAACCATTTTAAAATCTTTCAGCAAGATTATCATAATGCATTAAGCTTAGTTACCTTAGTTGAGAGTTAATTTTCTGACTCAACCTATTAGTTATAACAAAACACACTAAGTTTGTTATTGATTTGTTACTTACTTTTCCATGTGCCCATGTATGAAAGCCAAATATAGTATTTCGGGTGAAAATCACTAGCTAAGGGTCCACTAAAGTTCAACTAATCTTATTCAAGTTAGCTTAGCTTATTATGAGGTAATTCTCCCAGCATTAAGTCTTCTATATTTCGAAAACCTTGCCAAAGAACTAGTACTGAACCATTTGAACCAACCAATTATTATAGTCACGTCCTCCCTCAGTTCTAAAAAAGTCTGCTTAGCCAAATTGGTTCTGTAAAAAGAATCATGTATCTCGATCCAATTTGTATCCAAATATATTAAATTTACCCGTATCCTTTTGTGCAAAATGGATTTATTTTGAAACGGAGTAAGTATAGTCTTAGACCGCAGTAGACAACCACAACTGCAACTACTACAATATCACAGTTTTAATTTAATTTTCTTCCCTTTTTTGATTACGAGACAACAGTAAGTGCAACCTAAAACCACAACACAGAATTTCCAATCATGAATATTGCAAATGAAATCTAAAAATTCAATATTAGCATACAGTATTTGAGGATCCCCGGCTCGTGTGTAAGCAGGATGGTTTTTTACTACAAAGCAATAGTCACTGCCGCATTCATCCTGTAAATGAGAAAATTATATAAGCTACGAAAATGGTATTCTTTCATATTGCTGGCGAAAATCACCCAAAAGATATGAATAGTAAATAAGCTTTAGATGATTTTATGACAACTGAATTTTTTTATGATCCAAATTTTGTAAAGATTTAAAAATACTTTAGAAATCTTTTCATTTTTGTATGCACCTTCTAACTAATTATTTAAATGTTTCTATACAAATTTGAGTCAGATGCACAAGCTGCTAAATACAAAATGCGTTTGCCAATTAAAAATATATACCTTATTTGTTTCGAGATTAATTGTATCATTTTGCTAGTTTACCCTAGTCAGTTCAAAAATGAAAAGAAAAATGAGTAATTGGGATTACCTTGGAGATAATTCGGAAGTGGAAGCTCGAGGAGTGGGAAGGGAGGAGGCGGTGGACGACGGCCGCAGCAGCGGCTTCCTGGACGGAAGGAGGAGCCCTCTGGCGGTCCTGGATTCGGAGTAGGCGAGAGATGGAGTCGAGGCCGGCGGTGGAAGAGAGAGCTGGGTTTGGGAACCAAAGACTTTGGAGTATGATGAGAAAAATGGCGGGAAAAAATGGGAGCATGTTGGGGTTCATTAGTAAAGAAGGCTTTTGCGAATAGAAGAAGAAGAGGAAGAAGAAGCGTATTTGAGGAAGGAGGTTCCATGAGGAAACAGAATAAAAGTATTCAATTTGGAGGCCGGCAGAGAGACGACACAAGAGTTGTTAACTGTGGAAGCTGATGTTTCAGCTACTAAGAGGAGTTCGTTTGTCCGTTTTTTATTGCCAGAAAACTAGTTTTATACTCGAAAGTAGAAACACATAAATGCTTGGCAACCAAATATCTTGCTACATATTTAAGTTTTTTTTGACAGTCAAGTTCAACTAAATTAATTTAAACCCAACAAAAATCATCCCAACATTCGTATTCGGCATTCATCATTCTCCTTTTTCTTCTTTCTTCTTCTTCTCTTTTTTCTTGGCGTTTCTTTTTCTTCTTAAGGTGTTTCTTCCTCATCTTCTTTCTTTTATCTTACTCTTATTGTTGCTTCTTTTCTTTTTTTTCTTTTTTTTTCTAGTGCTTTTACAACATTGTGCATTTCTTTTTCTCTATTTGATTTTTTTTTTGTTTTTATTTTTTTGAAAGAGTAAAACAAAAAGAATTTTGAAAAGATAAAAAAAGAGTTGAATAAGATAAAAAGATGATAACGAAGAAAAAGGAGGGAAAAGAGTTTTTAGTTATGTATAATTTTTCAAAAAATAATTTCGATGCATTATGAATTTAAAATAAGGTACACTTTTGGTCTGTACTTGTTTTGAATTGAGTTTGTTTGTGTGCCGTTATCATTAAGTACTTTCGCTGAATTCTGCATTTATATAAAGTATATTTGGTCTGTGCTTATTTGGAATTGAGTTTGTTTGTGTATCCTTATCATTAAGTAATTTCGGTACATTCTGAATTTAATTTCGATGCATTCTGGATTTAAATAAGGTGCAATTTTATTTTGAACTTGTTTTGAACTAAATTTGTTTGAATGTCATCATCATTAAGGATTTTGGTGCATTTTGGATTTAAAATGTTATACATATAAGAAGAAGAAAAAGAAGACAATGATAATAATGATGATGGAGGAGGAGAAAATGCAGCAGGGGTGTAAGGAGGAGGAGGAAAAGGTATGGTGGTAATAACTGAAAGGTTTCTGAGATTGATGAGAATGCTTTCACAGCAGAAAAGCAGAGAATGCTAATTATGCAGAAAAAATAGAATGTTGGAAGAAGAAACACAGTTGTTATTATTCACTATTGAACTAATCATAAGGCAAAAGAATGTATGTTTTACAAATGAGACTTAGAAAATAGAATGTACCCATTCTCATGCTCATGGCCTATCAATATATACACATATGAATACACTTGGATTTCAAGAAACTCCAAGAAACTCCAGACCAGTGACTAACTCTAATGCCCATAAATTAACTCTCACATTTAATTCACAACATCTCTAACTAACTCTAAAGAATTTACATCCTTACTCTTGACATCCCCCTCAAAATCATAATTGGTCTTGGCACAATTCTGAGTTTGCTTTTCCATTTCTCAAATGATACCGATGTCAAAGGTTTAGTTAGTATATCAGCCCTTTGTTCAGCTCCTGGGATATGTATCACATGTACCAAGTTTTTCTGCACTCTATCTCGAACAAATTGAATGTCAAGCTGAAAATGCTTGGTTTTATCATGCAAAACAGGGTTGGCCGTGAGCAAAACACAATGCTCAAATTGTCACAGAAAATCGAAGGGACACTGGCTAATTCCACATTCAACTCTGTCAACAACCCTTGAATCCAAATGATCTCCGCTTAGCAAGATGCTAGACTCCTAAACTCAGCCTCAGTTGATGACCTGCTGATCGTCAGTTGTTTCCTGCACATCCAAGACACCAAATTAGGACCAAGAAAGATGTAAAATTCAGACACAGATCTCCTGTCCTCCAAATCAGAGGCCCAGTCTGCATCAGAAAACTCATAAATTCTGAAGTCTGTGCTTTTGTGGAATATCAACTATTGATCTTTAGTGCCCTGCAAGTATATAAGCAACCTTTTTACAGCCTTTTAGTGAGCAAGAAGAGGTCTATGCATAAATTGACTCACTTTACTCACTGCAAATGCCAAATCTGGCCTTGTCACAGTGGCATACTGCAGACTCCCTACCACTGATCTGTAAAGCTCGGATCACCAAATTCTTCGAATCCTCTAGCAGTTAATTGTAGAAAAGATACCATAGGAGTTAGCATGGGACTAGCATCAGCCATACCAACTTTAGAGAGTAGATCACGTATATACTTGGTCTGAGACAAGTGCAAAGCTCTTGTATCAATTTTTAAAATTTCAACGCCTAAAAAGTAACTCAAATCTCCTAAATTCTTTAAAGAGATGTTGTGAAGTTGCTGCATTAATCCAACTATTGTAGATTGATTATTACCTATAACAATCACATCATCAACATAACACAATATAAAAATAACATTATCTGTTTCGGTTCTAATAAAAAGAGAATCATCAGACTTAGCATTTTAAAACCCAAAAGTTGCTAAAGTGCTACTTAATTTAAGAAATTACTCTCTTGGAACTTGTTTAAGACCATAGAGAGACCTATCTATTAGTAATATATTAAAACAGAATACAAGATAGTCTAGATGTATTGTTAGTCTCCTTGCTTCCTATCATGATTCTAGATTCATTCTTAGGCTTTGACTCTTCTTTTTTCAACTACAAAAAAAAAAAAAAAAAAACTATGAAAATCATAATGAAACCTCCCATTAAAATTATGAAACGTTACAAGGAATAAAATTCAATGTAAATTAATGTAAAAATTTCACCTTAAGCTCCCATTAAATTTTTGAAACATTACACCTAAAATTTAGTGTACAATTATCATATCCTACATTGATCTTAAGGTCACATTACAACAAAAAAAAAATAATTCTTAAGATGCTACTACAATTATCAAATGTTACAAGAAACCAAAATTAAATGTACAAATTCTTTTAAGATTTCACAAAAGTGAGAATAATCAATCTACTTTAAATATAATTAAAAATAACATAATTATATATTATGTAATAAGAAATTACAACGGCTACTATAACGGTCACAAATAACAAAGAACAATATAAATATATACTATTTTATTTACACAAATTTATAAAATCTAATAAAAAACCATTATGTAAAAATTATAATTCAAATTCTCCATGCATGGTGCGGGTCAAAATCTAGTTTAATTAATTTACAAACAAGAGTTTAAGGTTGTATTTCAAATCCCTTTGTTTGTCTCATATAAATAGTTTGGTATAAATCCCCATTTAAAAAAGCATTATTAAAGTCATATTGTCTAATAGTCCATCCTCTAGTCAGTGCTACACTTATCATAATTCTAATAATTGTAGGTCTTATGACTGGACTAAAGACTTGACCAAAATCAAATCCTTCAGTTTGATCAAAGCCTTGTGCCACAAGTTTGGCCTTGTATTTTTGTATCTTTGGTAACCTTTTAACAGCATACATCCACTTTGAACCTATCACTTTTGCATTAGGTGGATCCTCAACCAAGGTCCATGTATTAGTTCTCATAAGAGCATGGTATTCCTCTTGCATAGCAGCATACCAATGTGGTATTTTAAGAGCCACAGCTGCATTTCTAGGAGGACTTTCAATAGACAAGTCTGAACTTCCAACAGGCAACAGTAGAGTGAAGTTTTGGCTTTAACTTTCCTGTTTTTGACCTTGTGGTCATGAGGTGTTGATTCTGAACCTCAATAGTAGCAGGTGATTCAAGATTCTGTTGAGCAATATCTTGTGAAGTAGTAGGAGGTGCAGAAAGAGGTAGCTGTTTTTCAATACCAGTGATTGGAATGATATCTGAACTTGTACTTTGAGAAGTAGAGGGTGGTGATTCTTTTATTACATCACTAGGCACATCACTAGTTGTTGATGCTACAGATTTATTGTTAGTACCAATAGTTGGTCTATCTGAAATAATACTTGAACCAGAAGAATTATTTGAGGAGTGAATTGATGGTATGGTAGTAGAATTATGAGTGTTTCAAGTATTGCTATTAGCTAATTTAGGTATTAAAAGTTCATTGTATGGAAAATCACTTTCATCAAAAAGCACATCTCTTAACATATATATATATATATATATATATATATATATATATATATATATATATATGTATATCTTACCAGAGGGTGATAGACACTTATACACTTTATGATCAATAGCATATCCTAGAAATAAACATTTGTGGAATTTATAATTAAATTTGTTCTTGTTATAAGGAGTTATTAAGGGATAGTAGGTTGAACCAAAGGTTCTTAGAAGAGTATAATCAGGTTGTTTGGTAAACTAGAACCTTTGCCATTGTCTACGATAACCTGTTCAGGACCATTATAGTCTGTTTCTGAAAGGAGGTTGTCAGCATTGGGTGTGATTTGGTGTGAAGCACCAGTGTTTGGATACCATGTTGGATCAACAAGAGAAGTTGGAACAACCATGTAAGCAGATGGATTGTGGAAGGCAGGGTTTGGATGGGGGAATTGACGATGAACCAAAAACTTGTGAAGCAGATGAAGACGCCAAAGTCTTTGTTGAGGGAGGCCTAAAAGATTGATTCTGGGATTGAGAAGGGGGTGGAATCTGTTGATCAAACCTATGGAAACAATGCCAAGCTATGTGACCAAATCTGTCACAGACCTGGCATTGAGGCCTTGGTGAGCTATAGTTGAATCTGCCATCTCGAGATATTCTTCCACCTCTGCCTCTGCGATTGTAGTTGGCACGACCAGAGGTGAAGGAATTGGAGAAAGAGCTTTGTGCAAGATGAGCCTGAGGGAGTAAAGTATCTGGGTTCCGAAACTGCTATAACATATCATCATGTGACATAATGATGGTTTCTACCTCACATAAAGAATAGAGTTCAGGTTTGGAATTGATCATAGTAAGAACATGATATTCAGAATTTAAACCAGCAAGAAGGGCATCAATATGTTCTTCTGATGTGAGTGGACTCCCAAGAGCAGCCAAAGAATCAGTAACTTCTTTAATCTTTGAAATGTATTGTGTTGCTGTTAATCTGTTATTGATATTCTTCAGGCTAGCTTTTTGAGTTGCTTGATCTTGTATTTGGTGCTTTTAGTAAAGTAATCCTCGATCCTATTCCAGATTTCATAAGCAAATTGGCTGCCAACCATCTTGTTGGAGAAAACTTCCTCCATTGAATCCAACAAGAAGGAAATGATGTTGTAATCTTCCTGGCGCCATTGCTTGTACTGTGCAAATTCTTTACCTGAAAGTCAATCTTGATCTGATGAAAATTGAGGAGGAATGGATTGTTGAAGATGGCTCTCTAAATCTTGTCCTCTAACTGCTGCCAATGCCTGCTGCTGCCATGTTCGATGGTTGTTTTCACCTAACTTGTTGCTAATGGCATTCTGAAAGGATTGTGGTGTAAAAGATGAACTATTCGGAAGAGGAATATTGGGTGTAGATTATGAAAATTCATTTGTGATGGAAGAAGCCATGGATCAATAACCTTTGGCTCATGATACCAAGAAAGGTTTTTGAGATCGATGAGAATGCTTTCACAGCAAAAAAGCAGAGAATGCTAATTATGCAAAAAAATAGAATGTTGGAAGAAGAAGCACAATTGTTATTATTCATGATTGAACTAATTAGAAGGCAAAAGAATGTATGTTTTACAAATGAGACTTAGAAAATGGAATGTACCCATCCTCACACTCATGGCCTATCAATATATACACATATGAATACACACTTGGATTTCAAAACAAGGGGGAAACAAGGGGGAAGATTTAAATGCAGAGACAGGTAACATGGCATTTTTGCTCTCTTAGAGAAATGCTCTACGCTTTTGCATGACTAGAATATACATAACATTCGAACAACTCCAGAAGCCTCCAAGGAAATCAAGTAGAAAGATAATATTTAAGACATTACTTTCTCCTTCAAAAACAAATGCACCAACATAGCAACCTCTTTTACTAGCAATAACCGACAGACCATGCAGCCAAAATAGGGTAATATCTATACCAAATAGAGACATGGCCCTTCACGCTGTATCATGGAGTGTTCTAATACCAGTTCTGAGAAAACTTTGCATCAAAAGAGAGGTCAACCTTAAGAATGTTCTTGCCATTGATGTGTTTGGATATGCACTCAACAACTATGGCCCTTGCAGCCTCAGCTGAATTGGTTGGTCCTGAATTGTCATATCTTCACTGAAAATTTTCACGAAAGTTGTAATAAATGTTCAAAAGCGTCAAAATTTGAAATGACATTATTAGTGTAAAGATAAAAAAGTTACTCCTTCCATTTCAAAACAAGTGACAATTTTGGAATAGTGGCATATTTTGGAATATCAATGTATCACTTTGTCTGAATTGACCGTTATTTTGAACCAGAAGAAATAAAATAGAAATATAAATTGTGACTAATGTCTTAAAAATTGCCTATGATTTATGAAAGCGCCTCAAATTTGGGAAATCAAATTCATTGTGTTATGAAATTATTAACTGAAGTAACAAACTAAATTTAAGTGCTGCGAGAAAAATGATACCCTTTTATCAAATAATAATAATAATAATAATAATAATAATAATATCCAATAAGTTCGATGAACAAATAGGAGGACTAGCATGCATTACTTAAATTGTAGAAGTCATAAAATTTACCTATAGAAATAAGTTCCATCCAAGCTCCTTCAACTCTCTATTATTCAAAGCTTCCAACATGGCGTTCGGTATCATCTGCTACATTACCCTGTTGCATCATACTTATCAGAAACCATGGCACTTGAGTATGAATTATTAAAAATTCATTATTTTAGATTTACTATAATATGAATGCCAAAACTGAGAGTATAGTGATAGACACAGAGAAGGCAACACGTGAAGAATTAGTTTACTTGAAAGAATTAAGAACCTGCACCGGGGTATTAATAGCAGCTAGCTCAATGTGAGCTTTCGGATAGGTGTTTTGGCTTTATCATCAGTGCAAACCACCACGCTCACCTCAGGAAACTGTTAACACAATGAAATTGACGAGCTGCTTTTTTGACGCTCCTCTTGCCATTGCAAAACTTCTATCATTGTACCTAAGATCAACTATTTACTTAGCTTACTTTCACAAGAACATGAGAGGAGGAAAAAGAAAAGAGGTGACAACATAAGATGGGATTAAATAATTCAGAAAGCATCACTACCATCACAATCAACACTTAATCCAATTCCCATTCAGAACTCCTCATAAGTCATAAATAGAACTTTTTAATTATATTTTAGAAATTGAAAAAAGAAGGTGCTCTGAAAGCATCAGACCAGTAGAATCGATTTTCTCACGGCTGCTGATGGTATGTTTCTTACTCAGCATTCCCCCTTTCTCCTTTTCCATTTTCTATGTTTCCCTTTTCACGGGATAGGTGCTCATTTTAAGGTTCTTGCAACTCTGAGCTTCTAAATACTAAGTTAATATTGTAAAGGGATAATACTTTGGAAGGGTTTACACTACTAACACAACCTTGAAGGTGATTTTTCTGACTATCTTTGCAGCACTATGTGTGCAAATATCTTATTTTCATAGCCATTCGATCCCTATTTCCATTCAGAATCCACTCACCCACGCATAGCCATGGCTACCTTGCTACTGGACATTGACATGGACACACGGGGCACAAAACAGACAATGACACAGCAAATTCCAAAAATTATAGGACACCAACACGACAAATACACAGATACATAAGATTTACAATATCTCCAGATTTTCATAGATGTCAAACAATTAATTTCCATAAATTTTTGAGATCCCTCTGGAAAGGAGTATTATTGACCTATGCCACATACATTACCTGTTTCTAAGTTCCCTCTAGGACACCTGGGGAATCATTTCTATTAGCATTTCATAGAACATATAACATGAGACACTTGTATAATAAATAAATGAATAACAAGAAAAACATTGACCATGCCAGATTGGAGTAAAGTATCATTTTTGTCCCTAACGTTTGGGGTAAGTCCCAAAGTTGTCCCTAGCGTTTCAATCGTTCTATTTAAGTTCCTAACGTTTCAAAATTGACTCAATATTGTCCTACCGTTAGGGATCCGTTAACAAAATTGACGGCGGGACAAAATTGAGACGATTTTGAAACGTTAGGGACTTAAATAGGACGAAAACGTTAGGGACAAAAACGATACATAAAAATAAATTTTAATTTAATTTTATCTTTCAATAATATTAATTTTTTACTGTACATATAGTATTCAATTATTCTTTAATTACATCTAAGTAAATTACACTTAATCACATTACTTTTATTTTAAATAAATTTATTTTTTTATAATTTTAAAGAATTTTGATACATTAGAGAGAAAGGTATAATTATTATTGTATATATATTATTTTTTTCTTTTATACAAATGTATATACTAATTATTCTACAAACATTTCATGATAACTAAAAATCTTTAAGAGTAAAATTATTAAAAAAAATTAATTTATTTAAAATAAAAGTAATATGATTAAGTGTAATTTACTATGATTAATTTTACTCTTAAAGA
Organism: Arachis hypogaea; assembly: GCF_003086295.3. Lineage (NCBI taxonomy): Eukaryota > Viridiplantae > Streptophyta > Magnoliopsida > Fabales > Fabaceae > Arachis > Arachis hypogaea. Next base: position 2,477,283 of record NC_092039.1, on the reverse strand, counting down.
TTTTTAGTTATCATGAAATGTTTGTAGAATAATTAGTATATACATTTGTATAAAAGAAAAAAATAATATATATACAATAATAATTATACATTTCTCTCTAATGTATCAAAATTCTTTAAAATTATAAAAAAATAAATTTATTTAAAATAAAAGTAATATGATTAAGTGTAATTTACTTAGATGTGATTAAAAAATAATTGAATACTATGTATAGTAAAAAATTGATATTATTAAAGGATAAAATTAAAATTTATTTCTATGTATCATTTTTGTCCCCGACGTTTTCGTCCTATTTAATTCCCTAACGTTTCAAAATCGTCTCAATTTTGTCCCGCCGTCAATTCTGTTAACGGATCTCTAACGGCAGGACAACATTGAGTCAGTTTTGAAACGTTATGGACTTAAATAGGACGATTAAAACGTTAGGGACAACTTTGGAATTTATCCCAAACGTTGGGGACAAAAATAATACTTTACTCTGCCAGATTGTATTCAGGTTGTTTCCTTTCATGTTTTCGACATGCTCATTCGCATATGTTTTCCACATGTTTTCAACAAAAAATAATTTGAACATGGACATGTAAGGATGCGTGGGTATTCACCGTATTTTGGTATCATGTCAACAGATACACCATCACCGTGATATAGCTGTGCTTCATAGCAATAGGCAATAGTATAATACTAAAGAACTATCAAACATGTTAATCTCAACTGAAAGAAAATGTTTTGGAATTCAAGAAAATACAAGCAGCCTGTATATATAAATTGAAGCTTTATGAGCAGTCACTGGCATATTTGAAGCAATAGCCATTAGTTTTGTATGCTGCAATGTCATTGTATGATGTGGGAAGTTCACCATAACCTAAAGTAATCATAAATTTGACCAATAATAAATTACTGCAAACGTTCCAATAAATTACTAAATAGAAAAATTAGCTCTTCTATTTCATTCCTACATTCACAACAGCCAACATAGATAACAGCATCATAGTTAAAATACTGCCAATAAAGGAGGTAGGATAAATAATAAATCTAAATTAATACTTACATATTGTTATCAATGTGCTGATATATTCAGGATAAGTAAATTGAATGGCCCTTCAAGAAGAAATTGGATGCATGTTAAGCATAAGAGCTCAACAAACTGCAGCAATGTCTGATAGGTCTTCAGAACTGGATGAATATGAAAGTAAGTTCTGTTCCGATTCAGAGTTGGTATAAACTTTTTCTTTTGCTTCTTCACCTTCAGTTTGTGCATTTAAGATTGATGAGTGCAACACCTTTGCAGATAATAATCCTAAACCTCTCATCTTAGACAACAAGTTCAAAGTAGAAAAGTATGTCTCTGATCCACATGGAAGTTTAGATATGTTTAATAAATTCCTGTCACTCAATTCTACCCTAAAATCAATCATCTCTTGTAGCATTACTTTAATCATTTGAAGATTTTTTTCTCTGCAAAATACATAAATCATCAGATTAAATGTATGACCATCAGGTCTAAGACCATTCACCTTCATCTGGTCATACATTGCACGGGCCTCTTGAATTCTTCCACATCTAAGTAGTGCATATATGCCAACTCCGAATGCTACACCGTCAAGTGGATATTTTTTCAATACTGCAAATCTAAAAACATCAGCAGCCATGTTATATTTCCGAACCTTGACAAGCCCTCCTATTATCACAGTATGGATGTGAGCATCAACATCAGGGTAACTCATGGAAAGACCACGGTAAACATTAACTGCTTCTTCAATTCTTCTCGAAGCACAAAGTCCAGTCAGTAATCCAGCAAAAGTATAGTTATCTGGTGTAAAACCTTTATCAACCATATTATTATAGAGTTCAACTGCATGAGAGGGAAGTCCAGCCTTAACAAAAGAGCATAAAAGTGCATTACATAGCACTAAATCAGTATCTACATATCCACAGACTAGTTTGGGTAATAGATTAAACTTGGGTAATAGATAAAACTTTCCCGAAAGACAAATTGTAGACAACAATGAAGTAAAGGTATAAGAATCAGGTTTTAGATTTTGTTTTGACAAACCGGCAAAAACTTCAACTGCATCCTGATACCTTCCAACCTTTGAAAGGCAATCAATTAATACATTACAAAGAATTAAATCCGGATTTTGGTCAGTAGATAACATGATCTTTAACAAATCTAAGGCTTCAGTGACCATGCCAGATTGCATAAATGCCTTGAACAAGATTGTATATGTCACAACATTAGGGGAACAACCACTTCCAGCCATTTTCAAGTGCAGATTGCGAGCAACATCAAGTCTCCCCACTTTACAGTATGTATGGATGAGAATCGTCCAAATGTTAACAGACAATTCAAACCCTAAAGAAATCATGAGACCCAGCACTTGATACACTTGAAGTAATCCATTCATCCTAGAGAAACAATTGAGAAGCATCTCAAACATGGGAATGCTGGGATAATAGCCCATCCTCAACAGGAGTCGAAACACATAACCGGTGTGAGTAATATCATTTAACTTAGATAGATGACAAAGTGCATAGTTAAAGGTGAAGAAGTTTGGGGCTTCCGTGTGGTGGAAAACCCTCAATGCGAGATTGGGTTGGCCAATTTTAAATAGAACATCCATGAGGATATTACGAGCAAATGTATTAGGTTCGAAGCCCGAAACTTGCATCAGGTGATAAGCCTCAAGCACCATGGGATGCATTTCGGCATGCCATAAAATCCTTAATAAGAGGATGTAAGTTGCACGCTTTATGACACATCCTATAGTCTCCAACTGAAAAAGAATAACTTGGAGGGTTTTGTAATGGTTGGTGAGACGTTGAAGCACTGGGACCATGTAATCAAGGGCACGGATATCATGAGAGTAATTATAATTAAAATCATTATAGTAATTCTGGCGCTGGGCAGTCCAGATAAAAAGGGAAAGGGTAATCAAGTCAGAGGGGCACCTGGCCACTGTGGAATGCACAACATCAATCCTACTCATAACCAATTCCATTTTGGTTTTTGTTTTAGTTTTGTGTTCATTGATGATGTTACTACTACTGCTGGTGTTGTTGCCACCACCCCACTGCAAACAATGACAGGATGATGCGTAGCAGCGAGACAAGAAGACACGAGCTAGCAGTCTTGTCACTCTCATGACCTGGTGGTGTGGCTTGCTGTTGTGAACAAACAAAGCCCACCTCATGTGTTTCCAAGCACACATAAGCAAACCTACAAAATACAAAACATATATCATGTCATTCAACATCGTGAATTCACAGGGGGCATAAAAAAAATTCTGGACAGAAGACATTACATAGCAACAGCGAGAGCAAGCTCAAAGGTTGCAGCCTTGCGGGAGATACATGTACATATCAACAGCAACGAAGGAGAGAGAAGACTTAGCAGCAGCTGCAGTGAAGAGATGGGTGTAACACTGAGAAACAAATGGCCGCCATTCAGATATTTTTTTTGTGAAGATGAACATTCCTCTAGAAAAGCCTAAGTCACATCCATAAACCTAAACAGGGTGCTGAGGAGCAAAACAACTGCAACAACCAGCAGCAACAGGACGAAAAGATACAACCAAAACAAGAATACAAAACATAGATCAATCAACACAAAACAAAGTAACTAGTAATCAAAGCTACAGGCACAGAACAAAAGCTTCAATGATCAATTATCCTGTTTTCCCTGCCTCCTTTCCAAGGCTCCTTATAAAACGAAATCAGCCTTCACATCTCCCCCACATCCACAGATTCTTTGTTGAATATTTTCATGTTTCTAGTTTTCCATACATTCGCTCTCTTTTTTTTGCACCTTTTAGCATCGTTGTTCTAAACATGCAAAGAAAAACAAAATGACCAAAGAACAGAACATAAAAGACTCTTCCTGAATGAAAAACAAGACAAATATAACAAAAAAATAAACTTAAAACTGCTAGAACCTTCCTATTTTCTCTCTCTTAAAAACAAACTCTTATTTATTACCACTGACCTCCAAATCAAACTATTGCAAAGTGATTAATCTCCTTAGGAAATTAAACAGTACTACACAACACCAGAAGAAAGACCCTTTTAATGAATCTTCATCATTTGATTATCACGCTAGGAGACAAATTTTGAGTGTTATTGAAAATGTTTTCTGCTCTATTATCTCTCTCAGTTTCTCCAACTTTAGTATACTAGCCTCAAGAAAGGGAAAAGAACAAAGAGAACAATAAATTAAATCAGTTAGTTTTACATACAAATACAATTCATCTAAACCTATTACAAATTAAATCAACCAATTTTACATACAAATACAATTAGCGTCAATAAATTAAAACAGCAAAAATCCAGTATAAAAAATTAATAAGAATAACTTAGGGGAAAAAAAGACTCACCTACCCTACACTGCAGAAGCAGAAAGTCAGAACAGAGTCAGGTGCGGTTTTCCAACTTGGGGTCGTTTTGCAGTGTTGCACCGTTGCAGAGCAGGCCACCGTCGAGAGAGCGCAAAACTTCAACACGAGCAGGGCAGAGCCTGCAGAGGAGCCAACGCGATGACGACGGAGGAAGCAGAGGCAGAGACAGGCGAGGCACGATGGAGCCAAGGCGGCCGGGACATCACAGACGGAGAAGGCAGAGGCGAGCAGACACTGGCGGCGGGGGATGAGGCAGAGGAGCCGGCAAGGGGAGTGACGAGTGACGTACTCTTCGTTGGCTGCCGGTGTTTAGCGGTGAACATGCGGAACTGCGGTGAGTGAGGTTGAGAGGTGAGAGTCAGTGAATCTGTGAGTCTTGGGAGATAGTGAGCTGAGACTTGAGGTTGTGGATGGCAAGGTTCTGAAAACCGGACCAGTTATCGAACTGTTCTAATTACTGGTTCACTGGTTTATTGGTTCAACTGTGATTCAACGGGAAAAACCGTTTTATAATAAACACCTGATTCTATAAAAATTCAATGAATAAAGCAACTGGTTCTAAACACTGTTCTACTGCATTTTTTACTTCAAAAGGGGATCATAAACAACTAGTTCTATGAATAAATAAACTACAATGATGATATGTAATGCCAAAAATAGGCCAATGATGAAATAATAAAGGGTTTCTCTCTTCAATTCTATGTTCAAGCTTGTAGCAAACCAGAATCAACAGAGTAATACCGTTGAAATAATCTTCCTTCTTAATTCTTATATACCTCAAAGAATTTCCTACAAAATGAAAATTGAACACAATACACGGCTTTAAAATAAAAACAAAACAACACTCAGAAATCAATCACCTCTTCCAAACATAGCCTTAAAACAAAACAGAACAACATTCAGAGTATGAGCATTGACCACAAAAAATTGATTTATGAAACAAAACAAAAACAGAAGAACAACATTCAGAGTTTGAGCATTGATAACAAAAAATTGATTTCTGAAACAAAACAAACAATGAACAAAACAATGAAAACAGTAATTTTTTTCCTTCAGAAGAAGAAAACAATGAAAACATGAAGCGTATAATAAATCAATGATCACCAATATCCAGCAAGAATCTCAAAGACAACAATAAATACACAACAACAATTTAGCAAATAAACAAGAACAAGACCTAAATAGAAAATCCAACAAATTAAATCGCAGAAACCTAGCAATTTAGCAAATCAAAACAACAGCAGCCCAAAAATTTACCAGAACACTAATGCAAGCGGAATCATCATGCTAATATGTTTTCTACAAAGATGCTATTTGTGCAGCTAAAATTTCCTAATTAGTAAGATCGAATTATTCTAATTTTTCACATGCAATCAACTTACTAAGTTTCTAAAAGCTAGAAATGATAAAAACCAACCCGAAATATGGTTAAAGCATTTCATCAAACACGTTGAGTGCGGTAAACTTAAAACGAAATAAGAGATTTCAAAGCTTAATATCAATGTCATAGAGAAGAGAACATAACTATTGTATACTTTAATTCAGTCTATGGAAAAAATCCAAACCACTACCAAATCAAATAATTACTTATTGTAATAGAAATAAGAAGTTGCAGAGTTTGAAGCAGAGTATTGGTGTTGTGTGAGTGTATTGTCTGGGGGCGGGTTTAGGGAACTCACGGCGGCGATGAAAGAGAGCAGTTCCACGGCTAGGTGGAGCGCGCGGGTTGGTCGCAGAGTTTGAAGCAGACCAACGTGGCTTCCAGACGAACGCGAATGCGAACCCGAACGGTGAACGGCGAGTGAACGCGAACGGTGAACGCCGAGCAAACTTGAACAGCGAAGAACGCGAACGAAGACGACGGCTGAACGAAGACGCGAACGTGAACGGCAAACAAACGGCGGCGGAAGCGCGGCTGAACAGACAAAGACGACGGACGCCGAGCTCGAGGAAGCAACTGCGATCGGTGAAAGCGAACAGGGGTTGAAGACTTGGAGCACGAGGGAAGCTAGATAGACGGACGGACGTCTGCTGTGGTGTAGGCTTCCAGTGCTAGGGTTTTTTGGCTGAGTTTTGTGAATGAAAGAAAGGGAGGGAGAAAGGGAGAAAGAAACCAAGGGGCCTCAGAACCAAGAGTGAAAGTAAACCAAACCAAACCAAATTGATTAAAATCGGATTGGTACGATTCTGGTAAATGGGTACTGATGAAACAAAAATTCATTAAAAAAACAAAATTTTTATCTTAAAAATTCTGTAAGTATAATAAATATATAAAATTAATAGAAATAATTTAAATATGTTAAACACCAAACACATTAAAAACTAAACACATTAAAATTTAATTATTCTGTTGGTTTCTATAGTTTCGCGAAATTTTAATTAGGTCCCTATACTTTTTTTCTTTTTAATTGGTCCCTATACATTAATTTTTTTTTTCAATTTAGTCCCTATTAATGTTAAACGTCAAAAAAATATTAGTCAATTGTGAAATTACTTGTATACCCTTAAGGACCTAATTGAAAAGAAAAAAAGTATAGGACCTAATTGAAAATTTAGTAAAACTATAAATATTCAATGAAAGATATTCCTATAATCCATATTCACACTACAATAAATTACCGGAATAGCGACCAATTTAGTGATTGATTTTTCTTGAAAATCGGTAGCTAAACCCTTTAGCCGCTAATTTCTGAACTAAAAATCTAAATCGATCACTAACTTTATCATTGTTCCTAATTTTATAATTATAGATTTTTACTAATTTCATATTAACTACTATTAAAACTAAATTTTCATAAATAATTATATTTCTACAAAATATAAAAGAAATTGAGCATAGATTAATTTTTCAAATAAATACCACAACATTTACAATGTCTACATAGAAATATAGAATTTAACATATTGAAAATTCCTAAATACATTAAATTTATGATCCACAATCTAGACTAAAACATGGTAAAAATAATTCATGAACATAACTATACTCTATTCAATATCTACTTAGAGCAAATTGTATCTATCTCAACTTGTAAAATCTGGTATAACATTCCAACTAGAAAATTGACTTAAAGATTCTTCACCATAGCAAGGTGCTTCATGTATGCTTTTGTACAAAGCTGAATCAAACTTTTAGGCCCTCATAAAGATAGAAGCTCGACTTAGATTCCATACTTATGTTCCAAAAGGACATTCTCTTCCTAAGTCTCCAGCAAAGAGAACACCTGCAACCAACATATCACTCTCAATTAAAACATAATAGAACAAATATTGCAGTATGTGAAAAAGCTCAAATCTCATGTACTCTTCAAGTTGTTTTCCCAAAGAATCACAGAATCAGCAAAAATTAATGTCTTAATCAATAAATATTACTTGTCCTTCATCGACGAAATCACAACGGAGGAGCTACAGCTGAAAATCACTGACATTTCTAGTTCCATTCTTTTTCCATATTTTGAAACTTATCAATCTCCAAATTTTAGACCAAATGCTGAAATCACAATGAGCCAACTTTAATATCAAATGTTGAAATCACAATGAGCCAAACATATTATCAGATAAGCCACAACTACAAAATATTATCCTTGTAAGCCGAAGCTGAAACTTTGTCAAACATATACCTTGCTACAGTAGCCAGCCAACAAGGTGCTATGAGAACGATTAGGCTCCAAGAAGGAGAATACACAGCTGAATGTACAAGAATATGAAAGGAAAATCAATACAGTAATAAATTTCTGCATGAATTCAAACTCAAATAGAAGTTTCATTTATGTAATGAAATAGAAACCTCTTCTTCCTCCGCCAAGGTCTTTAAAATGACGTCAATTTCACATGTAAAAATCTCGCATGAAATGAATAGAAACCTAATGACAAGAAAGATGATCAGATGTAAACAAGAAGGCTTAAGCAGTGATTATGAAGTACTTTAGCAACAAATTCTACTATTACTGCTTACTTGAAGGTTCGTTTGCTTTCAGTATCTTCTGGTGGTTCTTCAATAATGTAGCGTAACAACTGTTCAACCTGAGCTCGATCTCTCAGACTAAAGAAGAGAAAAATGGCAAATTATCAATTAACTTTGTTGAATCATATGCAAATGGTGGGCATGAAAATTGGGTAAGCATGAAAAATATGTACAACACTATGAAATTTGTTTCTGGAAGGGAAATGAGACATACAAGTTGATGAGTTGACAGTTTACGGACTTGCATTATTGGATCACCTCCTCTTCATCAAGAAGCTCTTCCAAAGTGAAATTCTCCTTGTCTAATATTGCATCCACCTGTACAGAACGGCAACACAAAATTCGCTTCAAGGGTTACAAAGAGTGTAATAGAACAAGAAAGTTAGCCACGCGGCACGGTGAGGCGCGGCACGGAGAGGCGTGGCACGGTGAGGCGAGGCGCCGCGCAGCGAGGTGACGCGAGGCGAGGCACGGTGAGGGCTTCGACGGGCAAACAACGCAGAAGACCATAGAACAGAGCAACGCAGAACAGAGAAGCGCAGGGAGAAGGATGCGACAAACGGCCGACCACAAGCCTCCGTCACAGACAACGATGACTATGGATGAAGACTACGGACCGATGGAGAAGAAGCGCAGGGCACACGACCTTCAGATAGCAAGTTAGGGCTGGATAGGGTTTTTTTATTTGGAATAAAATATCAGGGATTTTTTTGGTATTTAAAAAAAATAGATGCAACTAGCTACTCTAATTAATTCATAAGAATATTCGTTTTTTAAATAGAATATTCTGTTATCTTAAACGTTATATTCACGGTAGGGACTTAATTGAAAAAATAATTAACGTATAGGGACCCAATTAAAAGGAAAAAAAGTATAAGGACCTAATTGAAAATTTTGCGAAACTATAGAGACAACAGAGTAATTAAACCTATATTAAACACTAAACACATTAAAATTCAAACATGTTAAATACCAAATACATTAAAAGCTAAATACAAAAGTAGAATAGAGACAAGCTCAGAATCATTAAAAGACATATAAATATTTTAAAAAGAGGAATGTTAGAGGGCCAACAACTTTTAGAATTTATAACCATCAAATAGCCATCAATGAGGCTTTTAATGGTGTGAAATTAGTGTGAGATTTCATCCAATGGCTCACTCTGTTACATGCTGGCCCCTAAACTTTTCCTTTTAAATATTTTTGGTGTTTGCTACGGTACGATACGTTTAAAATATAGACAAATAACAATAAGACATGTAGAATTTATTTTTCACGTCAGCATTTAAATTTTTTTTAAATATATAGTATATCACCACTTTTACTAAATCACCTTTTAAATTAAATAAAAATAAAAAAACATTTATTTATTTAATTTTATTAAAAAACTTAAACATCCTTTTTCTATTTGATTAAACAAAAATACCCTTTTAAATTAATCAAATTTTATAATTCAATTATTCCTAATTTTATAATTTTAAATAATTGAAACAACAAAACAAAAACAAATAAAAAAACAAAAAATTAAAATTGTTCTTCATCTTCTCGTTCACGCCTACAAAAGTTTCTGTCTTCTTCGGCTTCTTCTCTCCTCTTCCTATCCTCTCTCTCTCCTACTCGTCTCTCTCTGCTCCTCGCTCTCTCAGCACTCCTTCGAAGGCCTCCCTTACGCTTCTTGAGTCAGAGCAGTCGATTCGAATCGCGAACACATGCGCCTTCTCTTCCCGTGCTATCTCCTCCGCAAATCTCGACAGCCTCCCTGCATCAACCACTTAATTCAATTATGTGATATAGTTATGATTTTGTGTGTTGCTGATGATGAGTGCTACCTAAGTCGCGAGCAAGGATGGCCACCGTGTAGCCTTCGTGAGCGAATTTGCGGGCGATTGATAGCCCCAGATTGAGGCCCACCCCGACGATGGCAGCAATGCCTCGTGACGAAGCAGAGTTGCTTGCCATGCTTCGCATATTTGACAAATGAAGGAGAGGAATTAAGTATTCACTGGTGGATTGATTAATTAATATTTAGAATTTTTGACTGAGAAACAAGGAATGAATAGTAGCAGTGGTGGTGGTGGTTGGATTATTGAGTGAAAGGAGAGGGAGACTTAATAGTACTAATATAAGAGGAGTGGGAAAGTGAGAAGGTAGATTAAAGAAATTATTGGATTGGTGGAGAAAGGGAGATGTGTCCTCCGCCCAGTCTGAATCATTGCCTCCCTCACAACAGGCACTTTCTTCCTCACCTCTCCATCCTCAACACAAATAATCAAATATAAATGATTTCCCTATTAGGAAATATTATTTTGGAGAAGATGCCATCGTTTTTCGACTGCTCTGACTCGAGAAGCCTAAGGGAGGCCTTCGAAGGAGTGCTGAGAGACCGAGTAGCAGAGAGAGAGGATAGGAGGAGGAGAGAAGAAGACGAAGAAGAGGAAACTTACATAGGCGTGAACAAGAAGGTTTTCGAATCCATAGGAATAATTTTGATTTTTTTTTAATATGTTTAACATAGATGAAAAATAATTTTATTTTTTGTTTTTTTAATGTGTTTTTGTTTTGTTGTTTTAATTATTTGAACTATAAAATTAGGATTAATTGAATTTTAAAATTTGATTAATTTAAAAGGATATTTTTGTATAATCAAATAAAGAAAAAATGTTTAAGTCTTTTTATAAAACAAAATAAATAAATGTTTTTTATTTTTATTTAATTAAAAGGGTGTTTTAGTAAAAGTGGTGATATATTATATATTTAAAAAAAATTAAATGCTGACATGAAAAATAAATTCCACATGTCTTATTGTTATTTGTCTATATTTTAAACGTATTGATACGTATGAATTTATCATCGTACCGTATTTGTTTAATTAATACATGGTTGGGTTTATGGGTTGGTTCGGGTTCCGCATTCCCAGAACCGTTATCCGAACCAATTACTAGAGAAAGTCATCGGTTTGGTTCAGGTTATACTCGATTACCCGTTAGTTCCAAAACCAATCTAATTAGTTCGGTTCGGATTCGTACTGGTAATTGGATACGTACTACCGGTGCTCACCCTAGCCAAAATTGCCAAAAACAACGCCGTTTCTTTTAAACTGGTCAGTTCCCTGTTCGGTTCAGTCGGCCAGAACCGACCAATTCAACGGTTTTTCACTAGATTTTAGAGAAATGATTTCAAAGAACAAACCGAATTGTAATTACTGCAAGTTCACGGTTAGACCGGTCGAATTGGTCGATCTGATTCGGTTTTTATAACATTAGTGAGGAGAGAGTGAATCTCTAGGGTTTTTTTTTCTTTAATTACCCAATTCAGTGTTTTTAAAATCGGATACTTATTTGCCAATCTTGATAGTTGAAATGGTCTAATCTCCCTATATTTACCGAAGAAGTGGTGGGTTCGAATCTTTCTATTTTCGGTAAAAAAAAATAAATGAATAATTGGATACTTATTCTTTTAAATTTTAAAATACATAATACAGAATTTTATTTTATTTTTATTAGATAATAATATAATATAATATTTCAATTTTAATAATATTTTATTATTCTAACTAATAAAAATATTCGACTAGTTACGTGTACACTAAAATCAACTATTAAAGTTAGCTATTAGTATAAAATATTAAAATATATGTTAGAATATAAATACACATTAAAAATCAATTAAACTACTCATATATTTATACACAAATACATCAGTAGCTGATTTTAATAGTTAATTTTAATATATGAATAACATTTTTAAAAAACATTATAATATTATTAAAAATGCCTAAAAAATATCATAATTGTAAAGCAAAAACATAAATATACTCCTTGAATGTGAAAAATCTAACCGAAACAAATTAATAGTTATTATTAGTAGATTGTAATATATGTTATTAGTTGATTGGAATATCAAATTTATAGAATTTAATTATTTAGAGCCCGTTTGGAAACAGCAGAAGCTATTTTTTTATTTTTGAATTATAAAAAATCACAATATGCGTGTTTGGCATAATTAAAAAAAAGCTTTTAACTTTTCGAAATGTTAATTTATAGCTTTTTGAACAAGTAGAAATATATGACTTCTCGTTTTTTATAAGTCATTCTATCACTTCTCTAAAAAATTGACTTCAAAACAAAACAAAAAATCTAGTTTCATTCTTGGCTCTATGAAAATGTTTTCTATTTCTGTCGGAAATACTGATTCTCCGCCACCATTTTCACGCAAGGTTCTATTTGTTAGATGCACTGGCCTTCACCATCATTTTCACGTAATGATTCATCTGTGTAACCCTCTCCCACCATTTTAAAACAATATTCTATCTGAACCACCTATTACATATATTCCTTCCCGTTATTTTTTTATCATTTTACCACTCTATTTTTATTATTAAATTTGTATTTAACATTGTGTGTAGTATGAAATCTCAGTTTTAATTTCATTTTTTTACATGTAATTTTATTTTTATATAGTTTGTTATTATTTTTAGAATGATGCTCCCATAAAGATGCGTAAAACGTCTTTTTGTAATGACACTTATGTGCCGCATTATTATTGAACGTATTAATGAATAAGTTATTTTTGAATTTCTTAACAACCTAAAATAAAATCGATTTTTTTATAACAATAACAATAAACCCAATTGTTATTAGATCGGGTCAAACCGACCAATTTATATAACCCACTGGATCATAGTTTTTTTTTTAAAACAAAAATCAGAAATATATTTGTCTTTTTATCAAAAAATTTAAACATGATTCGGTTTAGATTGTGTAAATCGATCGGATCAAATTGGGTCTAATAATTATAATGCGGACAATTGGGTTTATTATTGTTACTATAATAAATCGATTTTGTTCTGATTTATTAAAAAATAAATTATTAACCGATTTAGTAAAAATATCCAATAATATTATGACACATGTAAACGTCTTAAAAAAAGACATTTGTGGTGTCTTTATTAAAGTGGTCTCCTTATTTTTATAGTTAGTTATAACAAGTTCTTGACTTCGGAGGAGGCTAATAGGAGTAAAAAAATTAAATAACAGCAACAAAATATACATTGACATATATTTTATATTTGTTTTTTATTTTCACTTAGCATATTATACACAATAAAACAACAACTACTAACTACACAATAATTTTTTTGGCATTGCCATCAAAATTATTGTGAATTAAAATTTTATTATTATTCACCACAAACAAGAGAATGATATTACGTGACAAGAACCAATTGTCTAAAAAGTAGAACTAATAAGAGAGCAAATAAAGAATCAATTGCCTCAATGATTGTAATCTTAGTAATTAGGTTATGTAAAATCAACATTCAATATCGTTATTTTAATTTCCACTTTTTTGTGTAAAAGAAATGGTATTTTTTATTTTTTATAGTTATTTATCCAAATTCTATAACTTTAAAATAAGTATTTTTATAACTAAAAATTCAAACATAAAATAATTTATTTATTAGTTATTATTAATAAAAGTCTTTATATTTTAAACTCTTTTTTCAAAAAAATTTATTTAAATTATTTATCCAAACTGGATCTTAATCTGTTTAGAATTAAAGGTGATCGAGTATATTGCTTTAATAGCTAGAACAAGTGTGATCGTATTCAAAAATTTAATTCGTGAGTATGAACTGTATTCAATGAAAAACTTGTGTGCAAGGTAATGGAAAACCACCCAAGACAGCAGGGCACAAGTATAAGCTGAGTTTTTAGTTTTTACATGAAGACTGCAGTCAGTATGCTCTCAGATACGATATTTTAGTTGAAACCGTTATGCTTTATCACATATCCAAATATTGAGGCAATGACAGCTGCTAGTGATAATCATCTCTTAAGTAATTTGCTTAAATATATTTTCTTTTGTTGGTTTTGTTGGTGAAATGACTTCTTTTTGCATTCTAGTTTCATTCTCAATAGCTTTTTGATCCCACGTAGATGTCTTTTTGCATATGTTTTATTGTGTTTTCTGTTTTCTAGATTATATAGGCCACATTGTAGGTGAATAGGACCTTAGTCTATGGTTACAAAATTAGGACAAGAGAATAAATGCACGGCATTATATCTAGAGGATCTAGAGTGCACATCATAGATAAGTTGATTGTTGTTTGTAAATATAATCGTGTGTGTTACAACTATTTTAATCGTCTATCATTAAGATTAATTGTGTTTGATTAATTATTGTGCAAAAGTATGGTTTAGTGTGCCTCTGTTTATGATTTAAGATTATCAAGGTTTGATTCATTGTGTAAAGGAGGGGCTTAATGCATCTTTGTTTATAATTAAGATCCATTGTCCTTCATCCAAGTTGTGTTTCTGAATAATCCTTACATAGATATCATCTTAATGTTATTGTTACTTATGGTACTGGGGGTATAAACGTAATGCTCTGAAATCAGGAGGCAAGGGCAATAGTAGGCAAACCTGCAAACGAAGTTGACACTTTTGAGTAACTAATTATGTTTTAATGGTTTTTTTTTTTGAAATAAATAAAAAAAACTTTATTTTCAAAAACAAATTATTTGAGATTTAACTTCAGAGATACGTTTTTTTTTTAATTTAGGGCAAGTTCGTTGCACTACCGATGAACTTTATTATTTTAATAGAGTTCGCCGCACTTTCGACAAACTTTACGTTGAGTTCGCCATACTATAAACTGTGGGGCCATTTAGTTTGTCACTTTCAACTTTTTTCTTTTTCAAATTTCCTTTTTTCTTTCTTCGTTTGTCATTTTCAGAATCTTCTCTATGAGATTTTCTGTCTTCAAATGTCCGTAAAGTCCTTTATCTACTAGATCATCAGCTTCAGGTCAGTATATAACATGTTAGTTAGATTTTTTATGTTATTGTTTTCAAGTAGAGTTACTGTTTATTGTTTATAACATGTTAGTTAGAGTAACTTATTTGTTAATTGTTAGTTAGTTTAGTCGGAATAATTAATTTCAGTTGTGAGTTAGATGTTAATTAGTTGAATATGCAGTTAGATTAGATTAGAATGATACTAGTTAGTAAAATTAAGTTATCAATTAATTATTGATTAATATGTTTATAGAATTAGTTGAATATGTAATTAGATTATATTAGAATGATACATAGTTAATAAAATTAAGTTATCAATTAATTATTCATTAGTATATTTATAAAGTTAGTTGATGTGATCATATAGTTGGTTTACATACTAATTAGTAAGTTTATAAATTGATTAAGATGTAAGGTAGATAATTAGTTAGTTTAAATATGTCTTTTAAAAATTTAGTTAATGTGAAAGAAACTGAATTCAGTTTATTTTATTTTATTTTACTAGAGTGTAGTTAATGGAGCAGCAGTTATTGGGGTAGAAGCTTACGCTTTATAAATTGAATCAAACTGAGCACATTAAAAGCAGATTTGATTGAGTGGTACGCTTTTTTATCACTCTTATTTATTATATTGTAATAAAGTATGAATTTGTAATTTTATGTGTTATCCTCTTTTTTTTTTAAACTTGTTTATTTTGTTTGGTAGGCGCCTCGGATCTTGCGCACCAGACGAAATTCGATGAGACGTCAGCCTAAACAGATTAGGTCATATCTCATACAAGTTGGGTTTGAGCATGTGGCGTACATAATGGAATTCAAGCATGATTAGCCATTGGCATCAGCGTTGATAGAGAGATGGAGACCTGAGTCTCATACGTTTCATTTGCCATGCGGGGAGATGACTATCTGAATTGACGATATAATCTACCCTCTTCTCCCCGTTATGCTCAATATCATCCATGTTATTACGAATTCTAGAGCTAACGGGGCGACCTCTCTTCACTCTCGTCATCCTAGGGTTGGACCGAATATGGAACCCGTCATAGGATGGTCAGTCATCCCCGTGACCTATGGGTCGAAACTCTTATCTGTAAACATTAAAGATCGACTCCATGCAATACATACGATGTACATACCGCTTCCAATCAAGTCGTGCATGAGAGCAAGCTGCAAGAACGCGACGGCAAGGAACATGAAGAGCCTGAAAATACCCATAATCACACTTACTCTCATCAAGTAACACGTGATAATTCTGTTGTATAGACCTAGGCACTGCCGCTAACTCTTCAAATGTGAATATAGTCCTCGACCAATTAAAATGATAAACATTCATAGTATTGACATGCTTCGAGTTGAATTTTATGGCTTTCATCAACGTCTGTAAGAATACAGCACTGACTTGAAGCTGGGCAAGGGCCTTTGAACCCTTCTTAGCAAAAGGTTCTACTTCTGCTCTAATTTTTTGTCTGTTTGAGTCCTTCAGTTCTGTGTATCTTCTATTGCTTCCTTTGATGCCTTTTTTGTTTTAAAAAAATTAAATAAAAATAAATTTTATGCTCTGTAATTTCTTGATTTGTGACTTTCTTGTTGGATTTTTTTAAAATTTAGATGTTATTAGGGTTTGATTCAGATTTTTAGTTCTTGTAAAATTACTGGTGATCTGTTATGATTTGATTGTAGTTATTTTTCTTTTAAATTCTAGATTTTTTTTTGATATGCTATTTTTTGTATTTTAGAATTAAGATATTAATATATTTTTTATTTTTTAATTTTCAAATTTTAAAGCATATTTTTATTTTTTGTTTTTTGATCGGATATATCTGATATCCGTCCACAAATGTGTAGATCGAATTGGATCTGAATATAAAATGTGCGAATATTAGATTTGATCCGATCCAATAAATTTAATCCGGATCCTATCGAGATTTTAGCCACATCCGATCCACATACAACCCTACTTTATCTTAGGTAATAACTCTCGAACCAACCCTTTATTTACATTGAATTCTGAGTTCTCTGTTCATAATGACTTTATGCATGCTTTAATTTGTTTCATTTTTTTTCATCTTTGCTCTGATGAATTGTTAATTAATTATCTTTTGCTCTGATATATATAATATGTATACTTTTGAACTTGGATTATTGGTTGGATTATTCAGTTCATTTTGATGATTATCACTTATATTTTCTCAAGTATTATGTAAATTATATATTGCTCTAATACTTGTACTATAATGTTGGAATACTTATGGTGAGATTCTCTAAGATTTAAAATAATAGTTGAAAAGTCTTCACTCTAAATGCTTATTATCTTATGATGAGAATAATCAATAATTTTTAGAAATTATATTAGTTTCATCATTACCTAAGGGAAAGAATTTTGACTTCATATAGTTTAACACTTTAAATCGTGTTTTGATAATTAACAAAAATAAATATAATTTAAAACTTTCAATAATTTATATTTAATTATTTTCTCAAGCTTTTAAGTAATAGAAAATTGAGTTATTTATTTCAAACTAGTCAAATATAAGACTTGAAAAAGTCACCTTTATTGTATATCATATACCAAACTAGCAAACACATATTAAAGTAGTTTTGACTAAATATTAACATATATCTTAATAGGATTTAGATTTTAAAGTTTAAAGAAGTCTTAGTTGTTTATAATCTTGTTGATTTATTGTCACAAAAAATAAAAGGGGATAAAAAACCTAATTAACAAGAAATAATCAATTAAACTCGTATAAATACAATTATATATTTTATGAGTTAATAGTCAAATTAATTATTAAAAAATAAGACATTGTTCAAATTTAATTCTGAAATATTTTTTCAATTAAATTGGTCCTTAAAAAATTACAAATTAATCATATTTGTCTTTTAGTCACTTCATTAATAATTTTTTTTAAAGATTGATACGGCAAAATATTAATTGATAATATATATAATACCTAATATATCTAATTAGATATTGATCAAATATATTTATAAAAATTTATTAATTTAGTCATTTTTTCTAATTACAAAAATTCTATTCCCAATCTGACCTAATGACTAAGGGTGTGTTTGGATTTGCATTGGAGAAGAGAGAAGCCCCTTTGAGTTCCTTGAACGCTTCATCATCTTTATGTTTGTCAACATTTTGGCTGCGTTTGTTTCTGAGAATAGAATAGGACAAGACACTAAGAACAACAGACAAGACACTGATAGACAGAGACACAAAATTTTGTGTTCTTTATTCTGTTTGGTGATAAATTAGAACAAATTATGAAAATTTAATTTATTCTATTTTTTTAATTAAATTCATATTTTTTTTGTAATTTTTTATCTAAAAGTGATTTTGAATAATGTAATCCAAACAATATTTAGTTTACTATAATCCATTTTGAATAAAAATGACGAAACATAAACCACGTTAATACCAACTCATTTTGATCCAAATCAATTTTACAAAATCAATTTTATACAAATTTTCTTTTACAAATCCAAACACACACTAAATTAATAGATTTTCTTAAATATATTTAGTTAACGGCTAATTGAACATGGACCAATCGTAATATTTAAAGGACCAATCGTTGATAAAATTATGAGTAGAGTAACTAAACGACAGATATGATTAATTCGTAATATTTAAAATACCACTTTAATTGAAAAAAAAATTTAAAGACGAATTTAAAAAATATTTTTATTTTTCAGGAACTAATTTGACTATTAACTTTATATTTTATTGCTAGGATGAAAAATTATTTAAGTGGTGGCGTGGCTTGTAATTGTGATTTGTGTTTATACGCATAGGTAACGAATTTAGCGTTACCTGTTTCTGTCTTTCTGTCATTTTCTCTTTCTCTAACATACATACATCACAACTTGAGTCTCCCAAATTCAAAAGAAATTCAAAGCTTCTTGCATTGACCCATGAAAATGCGACTTTAGGTCCAGAAAATTCTTAAAAAATTTGCAGGGTGATCAAGGGGGGTTAGGGCCCTGCAAATTTGAATCGTAACCCCTTGAATCATACGATACGACATCATGGGGATGACAAAGGACAACGTAATTGGGTTTGTTTTGGCTGTGTCTTCCAGCATTTTTATTGGTTCAAGCTTTATAATTAAAAAGATGGGTTTATTAAGAGCCGCCGGCAATGGCAAAAGAGCAGGTTCAATTCATTCATTCGCCTTCCTTCCTTCATTCATTATTTTCAAACATTGGAATCATTTTTATAATTTCTTTAATTTGATTAATTAGCCACGGGAGGCCATTCATACCTGACTGAACCGTTTTGGTGGGCCGGAATGATTTCAAGTGAGTCACCTTCTTTAATTATGTAATTAATTAATTAATTTAATTGATAACGTTTATTTAATTAACAATTTTTGTATTTGCTTGTAGTGATCGTTGGGGAAATAGCTAATTTTGCGGCATATGCATTTGCTCCTGCAATTCTTGTAACTCCTTTGGGAGCTTTAAGCATAATTTTCAGGTGAGAGCTGAGCATATATATAATAATGTTATAATGAATGTGATGATTATTAATTATGATTTAATGATGATGCAGTTCAGTGCTAGCTCAATTTATCTTACATGAGAAATTGCATATGTTTGGAAAGCTTGGATGTGCCTTGTGTGTGGTGGGGTCCATAACTATTGTTTTGCATGCACCGCACGAGCGTGACATCCACTCCGTCAAGGAAATATGGGGGCTTGCTACAGAACCAGGTAATCATCTTTATGGATTCATAAACACTCCTTAAATTACACCATAAATAACTTTTTCAGATGAATCTATCAAGTATACGACCACTTCATCAACTTCTCATGTCATATTACCTGTCTAATAATTATTCAATATGTTGAATTAGACGGTGTTTATTTTACTATACATGTAACACGTCCAATAAAATATCAATCCCGTTACGTTACCAACAATATTTTTGCCAACATCTGCCAACTCTTATTTATAAGTGTATTTAATAGAAGTGTCTTTGTGAATGTGTCTAATAAAAATGTCTTTTTTTATAACTGTATTTAATAAAAGTGTCTTTATAGATATATTTTTTGGATGTGTCTCTTTATATATATATTTAAAATATAATAATTAATTATTGTTGACAATAAGTTGGCAGATAATATGTTGGTACCCTATACTTTTCCATAAAATATGGATATCGTTTAGTCGTTGAGATATTAATTTTGATAAACACAAAAATACATAAAAGACACATAAAATACATGTTTTTAGTAAAATACCAATAATACGACACTTGGATACAAATGAAGAGATACGATTTTCTTTTTACTTTTATTTTTTATTATTTTTTAAAATTTCAGTCTCACCTTTAAATATCTGTTTTGTCACATCCATCTCTACCAGCTCCTCTTTCACCGCCTCCCTCTCTTTAAATATCTGTTTCAGTTTTTTTTTTCTAAAAAAAAATTGTTTAATTGATTGTTGAATTTAGTTTGTCTTTTTAAAAAATAAAAATAAAAATAATTATTGAATTAAAATTGTTGATGATAGTAATTTTGGGCTGAAGTTGAAAAACTCGTAGTGATGGGAATGGTAAAAGCAAAGGTAGTAATTATAGATGTATTATTTGAAAGTTAAAATTGATATTTTTTTGTTGATTAGACAAAAAAGAAAAGAAAACAAAACAAACAAAAGGAAGAGAAAAGCCTCCTAAAAATCAGCACCTAAGTTCTTTGTAAGTAAGACGCAAAGCTTATCCAAGTCTCTAACAACTCAGTTTGAGGGATATTATTCACTGCTGCAAATTTTGCCACAACATCCGCAACATGATTGGCTGATTTTTGAATTACTTTAACATCAGCTCTTCAATTTCAAGTCAAAATCTCATGAATTTTAGAAACCAAATCATGATTAACACTTTGGATGTTAGTAAAACGGTCTTAGACTAGAAAAAAAGCTTCCAAACAATCTATCTCACAAGAAATCTGTCGGTACCCTGCCACCCAAGCCAAAAATAATCCTTTTCAAATAGCAAAAAGGTTACAACTACATTGCCAAGCACCATCCGAGTTTCTAATAATACAGCCAAAGCCAGCACAATCGCCATGGATACTAGCATCACTATTAATCTTAAACATTCCCCCAACAGGAGGAGACCAAGATGAGTTCGGGCAAAAAAAATGAACACCATTAAGCTTAGTGAACAAAGACTTTAATTCCTTATCAGATGGTAAGATTAACGATAGCACTTTATTAAAAGGCCAAGAACTTATAGGATTGAAAACATCATTATTCTTGTCTCTCCAAATCCACCAAAGAAGAAAATAGTAGCATTAACATTTTTACATTTAAATATCCATTGTTTTAAGGATGGACAGTGAACATCATTAAACTGTAAAGTTTGCCAAATTGCACTAGCTTTTGGACAATCACGTAAACAATGAAGGACGATTTCTGGAGCTAGGGAATAACGTGAGCATAAATCAGAAGAAGAAAGTCCACGGTGATGTCTAAGTGCAGCAATTAAAGAGCATTATAGAGGCAAAGTCAAACAAAAAATTTAAATTTCTCAAGTACATGGGATCTCCAAAGCCAGAGCCACTCGTCATTCTCCTCCCATCCATGCATATTTATGCTTGCAAAGGCATAAGTAACCACTACTAAAAGAGTAAATTTTTGAATTTGATGCATCCCATCTCCAACCTGCTATGTCCCCAGATTCCACATCAGGATAGTAAGAATTAATATTTAGAGACAAAACATTAGGTATAGTAGTGTAAATTTCATTAAAATTCCAACAACCATCTCTCCAAAGATCACCAATAGCAAGGTCTATCTGCGATGTGGACATATGGCAACTCATTTGCAACAACACCTTCTCTTCTCCAAGAATCAAACCAAAAGGAACCATTTAGAGAACCAATACATTAAGAAAAATCCTCTTTTAGAACTTGATAAGCTTTCACAATACTTGTCCAAACATAGGAAGCATTCTTATAAGAGGACAAGCATCTGTGCTTATATTTAGTAGCAAGCATTTGAATCCAAAATTTTTCTGGACACTAAAAAAAACTGTCAGACAAGTTTGCCTAACAGGCTTATATTGGTGCAAGCAGGGTCTCTAATCCCAAGCTTACCAAACTTCTTCAGGGTGACCATCGTCCTCCAATTGACAAGACTCGTATACCTTCCTTCAACCTGGCCCTTCCAAAGAAATTGGTGCATTAACAAAGATATCTTATTAGTAACATTGATAGGAAAGAACGAAACATATATTTGGTAAATTGGTAAAGAGGCTACTACTGAATTAATCAAATAGAGCCGCCCGACCCTATTCAAGAGACGTCCTTTTCAACTAGCAAGCCGACTCCTTATTTTATCTACGATATTATTAAAGGAAGCTCTGGACACCCTGGAGTGATTAATATTGACGTCGAGATACTTACCAAGATGCTGGGTGAATCTAATGGCAGAAACTCTGGTGAACATCTCTTTCCTTTTATGAGAAACATTCTTGGAACAAAGAGCTCTGGATTTATCTAAATTAATTCCCATTCCAGAAGCTTTGCAAAAATAAGTTGAGGAAATTCATAATAACTTGGACTTGGAATTTTCTGGCTTTGCAAAAAAGCAACAAATCATCAGCAAATATAAGATGGGAGACCCTAGGTCTTCCTTTAGAAATAGCCACTGGATCTCATATACCCATATCAACCTGAGTAGTAATATAGCAAGCTAAACATTCCATACAAATAACAAACAAATAAGGGGACATAGGATCTCTTTGCCGAAGATCCTTCTTAGGAGGAAAAACTTATTTAACCTGCTGCCATTCCAAAGAATTGAAAGAGAGAAAGCTTGGACACAGGACATGATAAGTTTGATAGTAGCAGTGGGGAAACCAAAACCCCTAAGGGAATGCTCTAAAAACCTCCAGTCCACCCTATCATAAGCCTTCGTTCCTTTGTGCGATTTTGTTTTCTTCATGAAATGGAGAATCTCTTGAGTAATGATAATATTCTCTGGAGCGCCCCTGCCTTAGATGAAACCGCCTTGAAGAGATCCAATGATATCTGTCAAAAAAGGTCGGAGCCGGTTCACCAAAACTTTGGTGATAGTCTTATACACCACATTACACAGACTAATCGACCTGAAATCTTTCATGTAATTAGGCATCTCCACTTTGAGAATAAGCACTATGAGAGTTTCCATAAATGAAGCGTCAATGTAACCACATGAGAAAGCATTCTGAACAAGCCTCCAAATATTCAAACCAAGAATCTCCCAGTACTCTTTAAAGAAAAAAGCTTGAAAGTCATCCGGACCTAGAGCCTTAAGGAAATTCATACCAAAAACAGCTTTTTTTACCTCAGTTAGCGTTACTGGTGCAGTGAGATTCTGACAAGCTTCATAACTCAAAGAGAGTAAGCGAATATCCCTAAGAAAATTCAAATCAACTTCTTCTGTTGAACAAAAAAGATGCTTGTAGAAAGATATGGCTTCATTTTAAAGAGCATCTTGATCTGTAGACCAAGTACCATCATTTAAAAACAACCCATTAATCTTATTATGTTTCCAACGATTCAGAGATTGGAAGTGAAAAAATTTTGTATTCCTATCTCCAAAACGCACCCACTGTTTTCGAGATTTTTAAAACAAAAAATTTCTTCCTGTAAAAGAATACAATTATACTCATGTGTAAGCTCATTTTCTTTGTTTCTAAGAGAAAGAGAATCAACCAACTCAAGCCTCTTCTGGATAGATTCAATTTATTTCTCTAACTTTTTTTTCACAAAAATATTACCAAAAATCTTAGAATTAAAATCCAAAGAACCTTCTTGCATCTTATGAAGATTTTCAGCTACACACCAAGACCCATGCCTCCAATTTTGCTGCACACATATCTATATGTTGGGTGAGTAGTCCAAGCATCTTAGAACCTAAAGGGATGAGCACCTTTGTGTTGAGGAGCACCTTCACATCTCACCAAGATTGGACAGTAATCTGAATGAAGTCTACTGAGAATTTTTTCATAAGCTTCTGGAAACAGTGAAAGCCAAGAACTATTGATAAGATCCCTGTCCAACTTCTTTGCTATGTCTCTAAAATTTTGAATTCTTCTATACTAAGTGAAACTCCTACCAATCATACGAAGGTCAAGTAAGCCATAATCTTCTAGGACCGAGGCAAAGATCTCGGCCCTTTGAATAGAAAAGAAGCCTCATCTGACCTCATCTTCTCTCAAAATTTCGTTAAAATTCCCAATCACAAGCCACATACCATCAAAAGAAGAAGCCAAAGGTAAAAGATGTTCCCACAACAAGACTTTACTATTAAAATGGGGACTAGCATACACTGCACTGCATCTCCAATTCATATTGCCTCGGTAAAATTCAAAAGTGAGACATTGATCAAAATTACTAATAAGTCTATAAGGAATATTTGGAATAGAAGAGAGAAACAAATACCTCTTTTTTGAAAAATATGTCCGAGGTTATCTTTGAAGTGAATGGTGGTTGATAGAAAAATTCTTGATTATAATTGCCGGTATGAGTACTGCGTTCAACCTGTAGCCTCCACAGTATCAATAGAATAAAACCCCAACATCTTCAAAAACACTTTAAGACTCTAAAAAGGAGAATGAATTTCCACAATAATGAAAAAGGTAGGACGGTATTTTTTCACCAACTCCTTGCAATGAACCCATGCCAATTTGTTAGAGGCACCTCTAACATTTCAAACTATTATATTAAGACTATCCATAAACAATAACATCAAAGAAGAATAATGAATGGGGGTTCTAATTCTCAACCTTCGGCCCAATTTGGCCATCTCTCTGTTCCACCTCGGTTTGTTTTTCGCTATTCTTAAGCCCCTCATGAACACGATCATTGTTCACTGGGGATCCTTGGAGGGATGCTAGTCTTGGTCTTTTCCTACCAGTTCCAAAGCGAAAAGTATACATTCGAGAGATTGCGCCCTTCCTTAGATTCTATTCTGCGAATTTTAGTGCAAAAGATTCTTCAATTTTGTCTTTCTTAGCAATTTTTTCTTTGGGTGCATGTTGTTATTTGTTTTGGCCCAAATTCATTAAGCCTTTCAAGATAACTCTTTTTTTTTAGCTTTGTGGGGTTTGCTGGAAGATGACCCATATGACACTTCACCCTTTTTTAAACCCACTTTAGCTTTTTCTTTTTTATTCACCCTAGTTCACCCTTCCTCTTTATTACTTGCTACCAAATTAACGTGATTTGCATGAGAAACGGTCCCCGAAAAATCCAGACCTTCCCTATTCTTTTGCTTCTCACCAATATTATTTTCAAATTCAAAAATTATCTTTTTTGATCAACTGTTACATTTCTCATCTCCGACAATTTGTCGATTTCCGGTGACATCTTCTCATGGTTCTCATTCAAAGCAATTTCTTCCATACCCTCATTAATGTAAGAAGGAGCACTATTGTACTCCCTTGCTACATGACCATATCATGAACACGTCCCACAAATAAGATAGAGACTCTCATATTTTACTTCATATTCATAGTCATTAACAATAATTTTCTTTATTTTATACGCATCATTGCCTTCTTCTGGTAGTACCATATAGGAAGTCCAGAGATGTGGATCCAAACCATGGTGGATCCAAAAGAGGCCTCACATGGTCTGAAATCATAAGACCAAGATTTTACAGCCATATAAAACCCCGCAATCAGCCATGGGTCACCTAAGAGCACTCTCTTCCTATCTTCAAAGAGATTAAACTTGACCATGAAATATTCAAACCCAACATCTAACAATTCAAAACCACCTTTGAGACGCCATAAGACCTTAAGCTTGTGAAGAAGCACTGTGTAATTGAAATACTTTCCTAACACCTTAATAACAACGGCATCCATATATGGTTCAGCCAAAGAAGTTCTAGCTTTCTCCAAAAAAGTTACATGTGGTGGTGTGAAGTCTCTTGCTTTTCAGTTACCACAGCCATACTATCTCCAAAAAGAGATTTCGTTCATATGAAAGCCTTAGCCGTCTTAACGCCTACCACTTTATCTCTAAAGGACACCTTTAAGGATTTGACCGTCTCCCCCAAATTGATTCCCTCCTTGTCCCGAGATACAAACTCATTGCACTCTCCCCCTTATCTCTGTTGTCAGCATTGTCAGCTTTTTCACTGTGTTTTTTCCTAGAACACTTTCTCCCGCGCTCTCTTCCACTCATTTTTTTATTTAGATTATTATGTTTTATATATCATCATCAAATATAATAAAAAAATTGTATATTTTTGTGTTTATGTCTCTTTGTAAATTTGTGTTTATATATTTATGTCCAAAATATATTAACCAAATGTTGTCCTATATCTTAGTATATTTGTGTTCATGTTAGTATCATATTTTGTGTCTATAGTTGTGTTTGCTTATCTTATCTGTAAATCAGAAATTTTAATACATAAATAAAATTATTTTATACTTTTTATGTTACTGTTAAAGTTTAAACTAAAATAAATTAATCAATCCAATCTACATTACAGCTAAGCTTGAACTAAAATAAACTTTTGAAGTACAACAAAATGTATTAAAAATATATAAATATATCTCAAACTTTATTTATTACTAAAGAATTTGAGAGTTTACAGTTAAGAATGTTCTAAAACAAATGAATGGAAGAATAGTGGGTCCGAATAATATAGTTTTTTTTTAAGTTTCAAAAGGTTGAAGAAGAAAAGGCCTTAGATTAACTAAGCTTTTAAACATATTTTAAGGTTTAAATACCGTAATTTCTATTTATAAAAAGGTAAATTTTATCTATTTTTTTAAATTAAAGAATAAATTATACTTTTAGGGACATGCCTTATTTTTATTGAATGAAATAAATTAGTTTATCATAATTAACTTTAATTTTAATAAAATTTGAGTTTTGTTAATCTAATCAATTAACAATAATGTAGCCTTTTTTGCAAATTATAAAAATCACTAGACAAGTCTAATTTTATAATTTTTCATCCACACATTTATTAATCAATTTCAACTGCAAATTATAAAAAAAAACTCTCAAAAGACAAAAGGTTAAATAAAAAGAAAATTCAAGAGACACCAAAAATTTAAAATTCTCAAAATTCTCTTGCTTTCTTATTTTTTTAAAAAAATAATTTTTATTGCTCTTATTGACTAATTAAATAATTATATCTATTTATTATTCATCATTTTTGCATACCAATTGAAAAGTTATTTCACACAACTTATTCATGGTTACTACGTTTCTACTTGCATTTGGGTCTTTGTTTTTTCTTCTTGTTGCCCATACATATCTTCTAGTGCATTTTAGTTTGCCGGCGCCGTAAATATCCATGACTAGAGATGGCAAAATTTTTCGGGACGTTGAGATTTTTTCAGAAACTGTTTCGAATGAAAATCCAACTATAAAAGTTTTTTTCCCAGAAATAGAGATGAAGAGTAAAATTATTTCGAAATAGGCGCGGAAATTCGAGCAAACATCCCCATCCCATTTCCGCTAATTCCTGTCACACACACGTATAAACCTAAAACTCCTCATCCTAATTTGTTAGGAAGAATCATAAAAAAGTATCAAATAAAAGTAAGAATTTATACATGATTTTCATTAGTTTGAAAAAAGCATAGGATATCGTGGAAAATTTTTTTGATTCATCACTCTTAAATTAGTTATATTTGGAAAAAAAGATTAAAATTCTGATTCCACTCGTCCCAATTATCAATAAATAAAGAATTTCTCAATCAATAAAAAAATTCCCGGCTTTAATGAGATTATTTCAGTGGATTAATTTTGATGAAGTAGTTAAAACTTAAAAGTATGCACCATTTTATTTTATTTTATTTTTTCTTTTAATTGCATTTTATGAACAGGTTTTATTTTCTATGCCATTATTTGTGTGGCATTGATTTGCATTCTGATTTTCCGTTATGCGCCAACCCACGGACAGAAGTATATAGTGGTATATATTGGAATATGCTCACTCACGGGCTCACTCACGGTATTAATTAATATTAATTATTATATATATATATATGTGTTCAATCCTCAAAATAATTGATGATAATCTTAGTTTATGCATATATAGGTTATGTGTGTGAAAGCAGTGGGAATGGCCTTGAAGCTTACATTTGAAGGGAATAATCAATTTAAATACTATCAAACTTGGTTATTCACATTGGCCGTCGTTGGCTGTTGTCTCATGCAGATTAACTACTTAAACAAGGTAAGATCGCCATTGTTCTTGTAAGGGTTAAGTATGATTATAGTCTCTAAGGTAGTGTTTGGTAGAAAGACAGATACTGAAAGACTGAGACACAGAGACTAAAAGACAGAGACTGAAATAAGTTTTAGTATTCTGTTTGGTGTCAAGTGAGAGACAAAAATTAAAACAAGAATAAAACTCTAATTTAATTTGCACAAAGGATAAAATTGGAATTAATTAATTAAAATGAGAGTATTTTAGGTATAAAATATTATTAAAGTTTCAGTCTCTGTTTCTAAAAATATCAGTCCCCTGTGTCCTTACATTTTGGAGGCACTGAAATACTGAAATTTTGGGATAGAGACAGAAATTTTAGTATCAGTCTCTGAGCCAACAAACATAATACTGTGTCTCAGTCTCTCAGTTTCAGTACTGCAAAACAAACGCTACCTAAGATACACGCAAAAAATATTTTTCGTCTTCAACTTTTTTTGTTATATAAAATTGTCTTTAAAGTCTAAAACTAAATTTTAAAATTATCTTTTTTACTTAAATATTAAAATTTTGGACCAAATTATTCATAACAAAATATTATATAAAAAAATAGAGAGTTTCTGTTCTTCCGAACAGAAAAAAAAAGAAGAAAAAATAGGGACAGAACTTGGTGGAATATTAAAGAGGGGCCAAAAATTAATTTCACAATAAAATAGGACTAAAATAAAAATTTTAAAGAGGATTAAATTAAAATTTATATGTAATCTATATGAAGAAATTAAAATTTAGGAGGGTCATTGTCCTCTTTCTTTATTATGAGACTTTGTCACTGGACAAAAGGGAAGAAGAAGAAATTATTCACTATCTACCTGTGTTTCCGTTTTTGCCGTCATCTCCGTAAAATTTTGGTTTCAAAGCTAAAGACGATTTTAAAATCAAGTTAAACTTTAGGATAATTTTATATGCAAAAAAAGGTTGAAGAGAAAAAAAAATTCAACCTATACCTTAAAAATCAAAATCGTACTTAACCCTTCTTATAATATCTCATGAATTTTTTTAATACTAGTGGAGCTTTATAAAAGAATCAAACTGTTTTAAAGAAAGAAAATTGGTAAACTAAGAACTTGAAAATATAATCACTTGTTTTTTCATAGAATTATCATAGACTTAAGTATATTTCTAGATATAGAATCCATTAGAAATATAAGATTTAAAATCTAACATTCTATGATATATTGTTATATTGGAAGCCTACTATACGCAGTTACGCACATCTGATACAAAAATCATAGCGCGAAGATAATAAAGTTTCGGGTGGTAAATGGGTTTGTCCCTCCCATTCCGTTCTTGCTCCGAACAAATTCTACCATTAAATTAGTTTAAATCTTCGACACTTGTTTAAGTTACTAATGAGCTAACTATTAAAAAAATCTAATTTGATTAGGTGGGGTGATGGCTTTAGCTCTGAGAACTGAATTGAATTTTTTTAGAATTTTTTAGAGTTGGACTAGGTTAGTTTTGAAATTGATCTGTTTTTGGCTTATAGTATTTAAAAAAAACCAATGAAAATAAAATCTAAATGACAAAATTTTAAAAGGCGCAATTAACCTCGATGCATTTTTCTTCTCATTTATTATTTTTACCTTTTTTCATCTCACAAAATTTTAAAAACAAATAACAATGAAAATAAAATTTAAACATAATAGATCCTACTAATTGGTTTAACTTTTCTGTATGATATATTATTGTTCAAATTTTTCTGAGCCTTGATTTACTTAGTTATGTATAGAAGTAACTCCAACCCTAAATTTACAGAATTTAAAATGCACAAAAATGATTATTTATCGGTGTTAATCGGATCCCCTAATCAAATGTAACATATTCTATTTCTTTGGTCTGGAAAATTAAGTAACAAGTTCAAATTGGAATAAATGTTTGCAGGCTTTGGACATCTTTAACACAAATGTGGTCTCTCCAGTTTACTACGTCATGTTTACTACACTTACCATCGTTGCCAGTATAATCATGTTTAAGGTGAATTATTTATTTACTTTCCATGCCTTTTCCATCAATTGCATTATTTAGCTTTATTATTAATAATGAATGAAATATGCAAATAAATTATAGTAACAATATTTTCGTTCTTTTACTGTAGGATTGGGACAACTCAAGTGCACAACAGATTGCAACTGAATTGTGTGGTTTTGTCACAATTTTATCAGGGACATTCCTTCTTCACAAAACTAAGGATATGGGAAACCCACCACCAGAAGTTTCTAATATTTCAAAGTCAAGTGAAGACCCTCCAGAAATTTGATTCATTTTTGTGTTTACATTACAACAGCAATTTGCTATTATTCGATGTATATGTAACTAACATAATTTAATTAATTAATTGTTAAATTAATCGTTATTCAAACCGACTCACACACGTTTTTACTATAGAATATTTAATAATTACCAGTTATTCCAACTATAGAATATCTAATTACCAGTTATTCTTTATTTCTCAAAATGTGGTGAAAAATATTATCCCATGATATACGGACACTAATACCGGACAAAACAGGATACGACATGGACACGCCGATATACAAATTTTAAAATTTTATAAGATATAGGAACACATATACATCT
This sequence comes from Arachis hypogaea, assembly GCF_003086295.3. NCBI lineage: Eukaryota > Viridiplantae > Streptophyta > Magnoliopsida > Fabales > Fabaceae > Arachis > Arachis hypogaea. The sequence goes on along the minus strand of NC_092039.1, from coordinate 2,446,319 downwards.
AAAATATAAAATATTTTTTGGATAAATCGTAATCATATTTTGATATTTTATTGATATTAAAATATACATTAATTTTTTAAATTATTTTTAATATCTTATTTTAATTATATCAAGTATTTAAAATATTTTTTGTTTTGATAAATAATAATATATACTATATCTAAATTCATTTTAAGAATATATGTTAAGAATAAAATTAGACACGCTGACACGTGATGGTATTTAGGTGTGTTCAAACGTGTCTAGAAAAGAATTTTTTATTTTTTATTAAGACACAATTGGACATAGAGCAGACACACGTATCGGACAAGTGTCGATGAATGTTGTGTCTAAAATATGTCCAATATGCAAACACAACAACTCAACGAAGTATCTGTGTTTTATAGATATTGCCACTTATAATAAAGGATAGTTAAACTATTTTGAAGTTATTTGATTTTTTTCATATATATATATATATATATATATATATATATATTCAAAAGATATTAATTAATACTAAATGTATTCAATTTAATTATTTAAATAATATTAAAGTGAAAACTTACTATTAAATAATAGGTTAAATTCTGGATTAGTTCTTATAATTTTTTTAAATTTATAATTTTTAAATTTTTTAAGTGTAAAAATTTATGACGAAATCGCTACACGCCTACAATATATATAAATTTGTAACTATGTCCCATTATTCAAAAAATATTGGATTTAACATAATATACTTAAGCATATTCTCAAGTGGTGTCAGAAAGGTTTGATGTGGCTAATAATTGAGTTAATAGTCAAATTCATCTCTAAAAGATACTTTGATCTCTATTTTTGTTCTAAAAAATAAAATTAATCAAATTCATCCTCGAAAGATAACTAATCTGGTCGCATTAGTCCTTCTGTTATCTCCTGCACTGAAGTGGCTAACGCTCACTAACATAGCCTGTTGACTGCCAATGTGACACTTGTTTAGTGTATCCTCTTGTTGCTGATAAGATAAGTTCATTAGATCAATTCAAATCAGTCTCTAAGTCCATAAATCCTAATCCCAAATTAGCATTGACGGCCTTCACTCTTCTCTTGTTCTCTTCTGCTGTTTCAGCCATGACCAGTAGAAGCAGCAAAACCACCAGAGCATCATCAGCACCAAGTAAGTTCATAACAGTACACTTCAACATCACGTGATACTCTCTCTATTTCTGTTTTCAGCTCTGACTAACTGTTTGACTTCACTTTCTGGGTTCAGGTTTTGGAGTAGTAGCAAGACACGTGCAATCTCACATGGAAGAGAAGGAAAAAGGGCAACGGCAGGGGGATGAGAAGAGGTCAAGGGGTCCAGGGTCGTGGCCGCCATCGTGCAAGTCAAAGTGCGGGTGGTGCAGCCCATGCAGGCCACTTCACGTGCCGGTCCAAACGGGTATGATCATACGGCTTGAGTACTACCCAGAAACGTGGCCTTGCAAGTGTGGGAACAAGCTTTTCATGCCTTGATCACTCATCATTCTCATGACCATCATCATCATAATCATATATTAACCTTGTTGCCAAAACAGAACAGGAAAAGACATTGTTGGCACCCATCTTAATGTTCTGATTTCATACATGAACTCTCTGTGGCATGAGAAGAGGATTTAATATAGTTATAGTTTGAATTAATTGCTCCAAGAGCAACGATGGAAGTGAGAGGAAGAGGGGAGATGGAACTACGGAAGAGAGAGGAAGAGGGACGACAGTACCAAGGCAGCCAATCATTGAATTTGGGATTAGGGTTCATGGATTTAAGGACTGATTTGAATTGATCTAATAAACTTATCTTATTAGCAACAAAAGGGTACATTAAGCGAGTGCCACGCTGGCAGTTAACAGGCCATGTCAGCGAGCGTTAGCCACCTCAGCACAGGAGATGACGGAAGGACTAACGCGACCCATTTGGTTATCTTTCGGGGATAAATTTGATTAATTTTATCTTTAGGAGACGAATTTGATTAATTTTATCTTTTGGGAACGAAAATAAAGATCGGAGTATCTTTTAGGGACAATTTTGACTATTAACTCGGCTAACAATGGAGAGCAAAGGCCCAAACACTTTAAACCCCCCCCCCCAATTTTTGTAATGACAAAAACCCCTTTCTTTGTGTCCTCAGGTTTCGTTTGTTTAGGCAATGTTTGGTTAGTGTCTTTTAAACATAAAGACAGAGACACAAATACACAGAGATACATAGACACAAAATACACAAATTTTTTTTATTATGTTTGGTCATAGTGTACAAGACACATTTATCTAAATCAAATATCATTTTTGTTCCTATATTGTATCCATCGATACATCACTTCCACTACTGTCATCATTGCTTTCCACCACCATCATTGATTTTTCTACAATCCAAATTACTATCATCAACATCTCTAATTCATAATCAATTCAATACTTAAAAAAAATTGGACAAAAAATAAAAAATAAAAAGAAGATGAGAAGGAGGCAGGGAAGAGAAGAGTTCTAATGTCAAATTGGACTTTCTTGTGTTCCATTACCATTATTATGAAATACAAATTTTTAAGAAAAAGTGGTGGCACATCCCAAATACTCAAGTCATACTTCCCTTCAAAAAATAAACTAAGATTTTGTTTTGAACATGAGTTTTTTTCTTAAATAAAAAAATTAAAATTTTTGAGAGAAAATATTTAATAAACTAATATTCGAATAATGCTTCATCCATCATCGTTCAAAACTCTCATTTTGTGTGACTTTTTTTCCATCATCCAAATTCATTGTCAACACGGCTGGAAAAGAGGCAGATCTAGAGGCAGCACGATCTAAAAAACACGAAGGCAGAAGCACATGGAAGAGGCAGATATGAGAGCACGTACAGATCTGGAGATGAAGCGAGGGAGGCATCAACACGAAGATCAGATCTGCCCTCTGGGGCATGAAAAAGAAGATGATGGGTAGAAGAAGAAAGAAGAACAGAAGAGAGAAAAGAAAAAATATGATAATGGCGATTAAATCTGCCATCTGGAGTGTGAAGAAGAAGATGAAGGAAGAACAGAAAGAGGGAAAAGAAAAGAAGGGATCAGAAAAAAAGAGAAAGGGTGTTAATAGTATAGGATAATTATAAAATTTTCAAAAAATTATAAGGATAGAATTGTCCAAAACTATAATTCAATCTGTGTCTCAAGCCAAATATCAGTGTCTCAATATTTTGGAAAGACACAAAATACACGTCTTTTGTGGGTAACCGTGTGTAACCGTGTCTTAAAAAAATTGTGTTTCGACAAACAAACGATAAACATGTACCACCGTTTCCATGTCTCTTTTGGATATTGACAATAACCAAATGGTGCCTTAGTGTATAGCATGAGACATGGACATTGATAGAGTTTCACTGAACCTTTGCACAACAAGAAATTGTGAACTGAAGAATTGCAGAAAGAATCGGAAAGTGTTAAGTACGATTTTGGTTCCTAAGGTATAGACCGAAATTATTTTTTGTTCCCAACCTTTTTTTGAATACAAAATCGTCCCTAAAGTTTAATTAATTTTAAAATCATCCTTACCTTAGGGACCAAAATCGTACAAAGGTGGCGGCGAAAGCAGAGGCAGAGGTGGATCGTGGGCAGTTTCTTCTTCTTCTTCCCTTCCTCTTCATAGGAGTAGAAACACTCACTTTCCCTTATTTTTTTTATTTTATAATTTTTTTTGTTATGGATAATTTGGCCAAAAATTTTAATATTTAAGTAAAAAAGACTATTTTGTATCCAAAAAAATGTTGGGGATGAAAAAAAATTTTCAGCCTCTACCTTAGATACCAAAATCGTACTTAACCCAATCAAAAACTAAATGTAATAAGAAAATGAAAATGTTATTGTGTAGAAAATACTGAATTAGAGGTGTGTCTACCAAGAGATAACATTGCCTTTTATAGAGAAGAAGTGCAACATACATTTACACTAGTCACAATCTGTTGAGTTAAGAAATTAACTAAATTAATTAGTGATGATAAATATTATTTAATTGGGCAAAATAAATAATTAAATGTTGATTGTTTATAATTATATGAAGCTAATTATTTATTGTTGCAATACTGCAGCCCAAATGAAATGGAAAATGAAACAAGGCTGATGGGTTGACAACTCAAACGAAGCCCAAAAGAAAACAACTAAAGGAACCAACGGGCCAAGCAAATCAAATCCGATCCAAGCCCATATCCATATATCCAAGTTGATCCAACCAAAGCTTCTCATACAAGATTGAAGTCTTCATTCCCTCTCACTTGCATTTACCAAAGCAACGTTCTTCTCTCCTCTGTCTTAGTCAAATCACAAACTCAGAAAAATGAGAAAGAGAAAGAGAAAGCTTCTCCCTCAAGGTGATCATCAAAGAAGCAAGAAAGAGAAAGTCCAAGCTTGATACACAGAAGTCTAATCAGAAAATCCAAACCAAATCAAGTTTAGGTTAAAGGTAACCCATTTCCTTTTACATGCAACACACTTTCTTCTCTTCATCTTCAATTCTCTGTATATCTGTTTTGAGCTATATGGAAAAGAGGATTTCTGTTCTTCTCTGCTGTAAATCCACGGTCTCAAAAATGTCTTGGGGACCAAGTTGGTTTTCAAAGGCTCAGATCATGTTAACCATTGGAAGACTCTTGTGGTTACTGCTTTATGGCTTTCGGTCAAGATGAAGAAGTCAGAAGCAAAGTTTCCACTCTGATGCTTAATGAAAAAAAGTGAACGGCTGGGTTAGTGAAGCTCAGTGCTCAAGAAGTTGACCTAGGGTGAGCAACCAAGGAACATGCAAGGAGATAAAAAGAAGCTTTCTGCTCATTCAGGACCAAGGAGAGAAAACCAGAGTTTGGTGAGTTGTGTTCTGCAAAGAATTTCCTTTACTAGGATAATGCTTTCTTTCAAAGAAGCATTCGGCCTATACTGAAGAACTGTATCTGAGGTTTGCAAATCTGGTTTCGCACATAGCAAAGAGGCTGCTGATGAATTCAATCTCCTTCATGTTTTTATAGATTGTGATGTACTATTCTATGTTTATCTTTCTGTAATTTCTTGTGAGAAAAGGCATTGTGAGAAAGCTCAAGTAAAAGCCATGAGTGGAAAAAGGCTGAGTGATACACTTGAGAGAAAAGCCTAGAATTATTTTTCTGATTTCTTTAGATTGGTTAAGTGTCTTGTATCTTGTACCTGTAAGGTATTTCTTTCTTAGTTGGGTTAGCACTAAGAGTAAATAGTTAGGTGTTAGCATAGCCAATGTCAAGTTAGGCTAGAACTTGAGTGCGAAATTGGTGTATGTAATACTTTTAACTATAGTGAAAATTCCTCCATTGTTGTGGAAGAGACTCGACGTAGGTTGCATAGCACAAGGCAACCGAACCAGGATATATGCTGGTATTACTTTTCTCTTCTCTGCTGTGTTCTGTTTTCTGATATTCATGAGACAAAAATAAATTGTCTCATAAATTTCTGCTGCTGAGTACAAACAGAATCATAATTGAAAGTTTGATTTAAAAGGTCATAACAGCAACTTAAAAGGAAGGCATAGATTCAACCCCCCTTCTCTAAGCCTACCACAACCTTCACAATCCAAGAAAACTAAGAAAGCCAACTAACTAACAAACTCTATGAGTAGCAATTTGTTTCTGGCAATTCTATTAATTCTGTTAATTAGTATACTATGCTTGACAACTCCCTTCAAACTTATGATTGGTCTTGAAGCAATCCTAAGTTTGCTCCTGAATTTGTCAAAAACAACTGCAAACAAATGTTTGGTCAATAAGTCTGCAACTTGTTCAATACCAGGTATGTGCGCCACCTGAAGCTGCTGTTTCTGAACTTTATCTCGAACAAACTGAATATCCAATTGAAAATGTTTGGACTTATCATGAAAGATTGGATTCTGAGTTAGCATCACATCACTTAAATTGTCACAAAAATATCATAGGTGAGGTCTGAAGATGAACTCCTAGCTCCATCAGCAGATTTTTATTTTATACAATTTCAGCTTCACAAGAGGCCAAACTCCTAAACGCTGCCTCAGTTGATGATCTGCTAACTGTATGTTGTTTCCTACAAGACCAAGACACTAAATTAAAGCAAAAAAACAAACAAAAAGCTAAAATTGACCTTCGATCCTCTAGATCACATGCCCAATCAAAATCAGAAAACCCATAGATTCTGAAATCTGAATTGCTATGAAAACTCAGGCCATATTCTTTAGATCCACTTAAGTATCTTAGAACTCTTTTAACATATTTCCAATGTGCAAGCAAAGGCTTATGCATAAACTGGCTCAGCTTACAAATAGAAAATGATATATATGGTCTTTTAATAGATAAATATTGTAGACTCTTAACTATGAATTTGTACAGTTTGGGATCCTAAAAATCTTCAGAACTTGTGGACAACAATTGTAAATAGGATACCATAGGAGTTGGCATTGCTGATGCTTCTCCCATGTTAACCTTAGACAAAAAGTCAATGACATATTTAGTTTGACAGAGATGTAAACGTCCAGAATTTGTTTCCCTAACCTCAATACCTAAAAAATAACTTAATTCTCCTAAATCTTTTAAGGTAAAAATAGAGTTCAATTGTTGCAAAAGGATTATTTCCAGTGATGATGATATCATCAACATAACAGAGAATGTAGATACATATGTGGCAGATTGTTTTATGAATAAAAGTGTATCAAATTGATCATTTTTGAAACCAAAATAAGACACAGTATTGTTTAACTTAAGAAACTACTCCCTTGGCGCTTGTTTAAGACCATATAGAGACCTATTCAACCTGCAACACTGAATATGAGAATTAACAATACGAGATACAACACTGAATACAAAGCTAAACTCAAACAGACAAAGATAAACTGCAACAGGCTACTTTTTCGATGCCTTCTTTGAATACTGAGATGGGGTGTATTTATTCGGGGGCATAGTCTGTGTCCATAAATTATATGGATGACCTTGAGACATACCGGCATCCAGACCACCGTAACTGTCAGAAGCACCGACATCGGGCATATTGGCATCGCCAGTGTCGTACAAACTGGAACCACTTATGACCAAAGCACTCGCTCAACCATAATCATACTTGTGCTACAGGTCATCTCCTCCAAATCCCGCTTCCTGTTGCGGGTATTCATTCAAATCTAACAACTCGGTACGAGGTGGTGCAGAAGGACAAGGAGGATCTACATGACCAGGAGATCAATCCATCAAGAAGTTACTGGCATGACCTTATGTGGTGCGACGACAAACAAACGACTCAGAAGCAGCAGGCCCTTGATGCTCTAGCTCAAATAGATAATCTGTGTCTCTTAGGACCTGAGACAAGCTGATGTCATCAATTCCAACCAACGGACTAAAGTGACCGTCGGCTGGAATTATCATCTGTGGTATGTAAGGTTCTGCTGTCTGCTGTGGTTGTAGTTCTGGTATGTACGGTTGTTGCTGATCAACTGGCTACTGCTGTTGTTGCTCATATACTAGAAACTGTTGCTATTGGCCATAAGACGACACCTGATACTGGTGCTCATATCCCGACATCTGGAACTGGTGGTCATATATCGGCACCTAAAACTAGTGCTCATATGCCGGAACCTAAATAATATTAGCACCGTTAAACTTACATGCACAGTAGTAGTAGTAGTAGTAGTAATAATAATAATAATAATAATAATAATAATAATAATAATAATAATAATAATAATAATAATAATAATAATAATTCATAACGGTAACAATAATGATAATAAATCTTAATGATACATGAAATCCTTGGTCATAGCTCGGTTCTTGATACTAGTGCTTATACCCCAACACCTGAAACTGTTGCTCATGAGGGGATTTTATTGCTGAGGTCTAGCTAGTGATAGTGGTTGTTCTTGTGGTTCATTCACATTGGCCTCTTCACTTGCAACTCTATCTAACAATCGTAGGTGATGCCAGTACTGCTGTCTATACCACTCGTAGTACACCGGGAGAGGATGAAAGTCGACAATCTCGTCCCCTAACTGTAGAATATTATAGCGGCCAGAATTTCACATGTTAACCTATTACTGTTTTTGTCGCTCCAGTCATGATTCTGTGGGCCAGTCAACTGTCTGCAATGAGCATCACCAATCTGGAATGCGGGGTCTGGTCGAAGCTCTTGTAGCCCCAATTGTCGTCTAACTCAGTCTGTTGATTGCCACTTTATACACTTGAATGACACTAACGGCAACGTTGTAGAGCACATAAACAAATTTACGGTTAGGTCGTTAGGAACCATGACTGCCATATACGGCCGTCATATAAACTGCACACCAGTAACCACGAGGCCGATTAGTAAAATTATTAATCTAACTAAGTAGCTTAACATAAATTGTTAAAACCTACCTTGTTGACTCCCAGGTCATCGAGTTGCCGCCTAAAGTGCGCTGTAAACCTTCGCGTATATCTTGTTAGCCGGCGCCAATGACTCCACCTAAACAAGATTAGAATGATTGTAATCAGAACAATAACAACAACAATAATAATAAACAATACCGGTGCACAAGTGGAACACCAACATCGGCGAGCTCATTGCGAGAAATAAGTGCCAGGAACGGCATACGCTCCCACGCCCAAACAAAAAGTAGAATGAGTGGTCCATCTAGCTCTTTACAATTGTATCGTGATGCACGACTCAATTACCTATACAGATGTGCCAGACTGACTGTCCCCAACTGTATAGTGGAATCCGGTGAAAATCTCGAAGTAGAGGCAAAAACTTCGAGTTCAAAGAATTGGTAGACTTATCCAGAAATACGACCGTTCCGAGCACGCAGAAAATGTGTGCCCGGATGTACCGCTCAATGAACTCCTACGTGTCACACGATTTGGTGTCTCTGTACCGCTGAACCCATGCAAGAAGTGGAAGGTGACTACTGTCCATTCTTCCCATTACAGGCTCCCTGTCGTCTTCTAGCATTACAGTCACTTCGCCGACTGGAAGGTGAAACGTGTGAGTTTTCAATCTCCATCATTCCACTAAGGCATTCAGGAGTGCAAAATGACCTTTTATTTCGCCTACTCGCGAAACGTGCTGAAACCCAGTTAATGCTAGTGCCGCTGCAGCTATATCGTTGAAGGTTTATGGCGGATTAAATTTTTTAGGCAACAAATTCCTGATCGCCTACAAAAAAAAATTATTAATATTACTTGATAACTATAATTAGTCTTAACAATAACATTAATAAAATATTAATAATTAACCACAACAATAACTATCACAATAATAATAATATATTAATAATAACCGTTAATAATATATTCAAATAATAATAATAATAATATATCATTATTAAAGAACTCTTTCAAATAATAAATATTATTGTTAACATGTTCATAATAATAAATTATTATTGTCATAATAAACAGTATTATCCAAAATTAATAATATAATAATAATAATAATAATTAATCAATCATAACGAAAACACTAATGACAACGCAAATAATAATAATAATAATAATAATAATAATAACAATAATAATAATATTTATTAAATATTTTTATAATACTTAAAATATTTTTATTAATATATTAATAATAATAATAAATTATTATTATTATCATAAACAATATTATAAAAAATTAATAATATACTAATCATAATAATAATTACTCATAGCCCGACGAAAACAATAATAATAATAATAATTTTATTATTCTTAATCATAAGACTATTCATGATCATAACAAAAATATTAATAGCCATACCAGATTTTTTTACTGATAATAATTAATAATAATAAATTATTGTTGTTATTATAAATGGTTTTATAAAAAATATTTTTATACTATTTAAAATATTTTTATTAATACATTAATAATAATAAATGATTATTCGTATAATAAACAGTATTACAAAAAATTAATAATATACTAATGATAATAACAACTACTCCTAGTGACGGATCCAGACAATTTTAATAATGGGGACAAAATTGATATAATATGATAATAATTTTTATAATAAAATAATATGTGTATATGAAAAATTAAATATTAAATTATCTATTAACAATTATATATTTGTTTATAAATATATGTATTGTTTAACTTATTTTTAATATGTATTTTATATTTTAATATATATTTTATACAGATAATTATTTTTTATGTACATATAACATGATTATTGTTATGATTATATTTTATTATTATAAAATATGATTAGCCTTCAAAATATCTAATATACAATTAAAACACTAAAATAGTAATTTAAATAATAATATATAATTTAAAATTCTATTCTTTTAGGTTTTATATTTTTAAAAAATTAAGTAATTTTTCTCTTAACACTACCATTAAACTTTCTCTCTTTCCATATATATTACTAAATAATTATTTAAAAATTCACTTCCCAACACAATTAGAAGCTGACTCTTATTGATATTCATAGTTAAAAAAGTTTTTTCAATTAATATAGTTGCTACACAAAAATTAAAGCTAATTTGAAAAGAAGATAAATAATATTCTTTTGAGTTGATTTTTAAAAAAGAACACTAATTTCGTTTAAATTTGAGAATTGATCATTCTAACGAATATCTAATATAAATTTTTTAAATTGACGATTAAGTACCAAAAGTTGAGTAAAAAAATTATTGTGGGGTCAAATTTAATAATTTAATGGAGACAAATAAATATATTATCATATACTACTAAAAAAATTTCAAATTATAGTGGGGGCGCTTGCCCCTACACCAATATACATGGAACCGTTCCTGACTACTCATATATAACGAAAACACTAATAATAATATAATAATAACAAATAAGTAGTATACAAATAAATATATTTATTTATCATAAAAATATAAAAAAATACTTATCCATTGAGAATAATCCAGATACTTAATAATATATTTTTGAGGTAATGTAAAATCGTGAACCATTTTTTTCTCTTAATTTTACTCCTCATTCGCTTAAACTACTCTCTCTTTTTCCTGCTATTCTTCTTCCTCCCTTCCTTGCAACCAAAAGCCTCAAATCGTCCCTCATTTACAACACAAAACGTTGAAACCCTCACCCCAAAAATGCTGAAACCTTCTAAAAACCACTAACCCTCGCCTTTGAAACAACCTCACATGCGTTTTACTTTTTAAAGGCTCTATTTGGCCATCTCCCACAACACGTGTCAGACATGCAGGTTGTGTTTTCGACAATTTCAAGGTGGTCAAATAACCGGACTTATCTGCATGCCAAACGCAACTTGTGTTTTGCAGCTGTTTTTTTTTGTTTTCTTCATGCAAAACGTGACCTACGTTTCGCAAGTCTGCATATCCAGATCCACACATGTGAATAACACACTATGCACTAATATTGTTGGATAACACTTTTTCGCTCCATTTGTAAATTAACTTTTGGGTAAGTTGCTCAGTATTAGAGAGAGTTCAATTTCAATGTTACTTTTTTTTATTTTCAAAAACATTAATCAAAAAGTCTGAATTGTATTTTTTTAAGTTAAATAATATAATTCGGTAAGTATAATTTTTGGACACCACCATATAACCAAAATAATAAGGTTGCATTTGGAATAGAAGCTGAGACTGAGAGACAGAAATTATGAGACAAAGACTGAAAAGTAGAGACTAAATTAAATTTAAGTATTATGTTTAATGTAAAGTGTACAAAATTAAATTGTCTCAGTATTTTATTTGGTTTAAAAAAAATACAAAGACTAAAACAAACAAAGTTACTTGAATACCCCTTGTTGATTCTCTCTTTCTTCTTTTCGCTTTTCTTCAAATTTCTCCATACAAATTCATAATATAGTAATTCCAAATCAAACAAACATAACTACATATGACTATTTCCTTATCCAAATCCAGATCAAGGCATGGCCAGAACATAAATAATCAACTACTAAAACAAAGCATGTTCAAAGAAAATTCTGTCACATCAATATAGAGATTTTTTTATTTAAATAAATATATAAAATTATTAATTTCCAAAATGCGTATAGATAAAACTGTTGATGAAAATACGCACGGCCAATTTATGGGAGCCGCCCGCAAAGTCAAATTCGCCATTAACTCAGCCCAGGCGCCCATATCGTGGGTGACATAGCTGATGTGGCCATTTTGCATGTGCCAGAAGCAGCATGGATCCTCAACCTACAACTCCTCCAATTCCTAGGCGATGCAGCTGAGTTGGGTACCCACACCCACTTATGATGTTTTTGACTTGGTCCTGACTTGCATCTGCTCCATTTCGTGAGCGCCTGGGTTAAGTTGATGGCGAATTCCACTTCACGGGAGATTCCCGTCGTAGGCATTTTCATCAACAATTTCATCTATACGCATTTTGAGAATTAATAATGTTTATATATTTATTTAAATAAAAAAGCCTCAACATAGATCCATGCTTAAATTCTAAACAACTCAATAAAACCAACAATTTAACCACACCAAAAAATTGAAGAGAATTTTCCAAAACCAAAAAGAAAAGAAAACAAATGCATTAATAACATCACATACCCGTGTCAAACTGTACCCACAATTTGTACAAGATACTCATAATTCACAATAAAGACATGTCTTTTTTTCGGTGGTAATGAAAGGTAATGATTTTCTCTTTCAAAATGGCAAAGGGGGTGCCGACAGCGACAGGCACGACGAAATCAAGGCGGTTGACACGAGATGCAGAAAGAAGAGGACGAAGAAGTATTCAAGAGGCGAGCAAACACTGATAGCGTGGGAATTAGGGAGAAGAGAGAAAAAAGGAAGCCACTGACGACGAAGACAGGCTGATCCTGGTGGCGACAATGAGGTCACGATTTGAGTAGGGTGAGTTTGCAGAGAAAGAACGAAGGAGAAGGCCTTAAATAATTGGGGTAGTGTTGGATTTTCAAATTTTGATTGAAGGTATTTTAGAAAATAAATATTAGTGAAGTTTCAATCCACGTCTCTAAAAATTTTAATGTTCTATGTCCCCACTTTATGAAGGTATTGAAGAGAAAAAATTGTGTATTATGATTTATTTGAGTAAATAAGTAATTTATTTCATCTATTCTTATTATATAAAAGTTGATACCATCATTGTAAAAACCGAATTAGACTGGTCGATTCGAGTATCTAGACCATATAAGGACAAAAACCGGTGTGAACCTGTCAAAACCGGTGAGAATTAATAGAAATTGATCTAACCGAACCATTTGAAAAAAAATTTCAAAATGGATGAAGATATGGTTTGAATTTAGGTCCTCTTTGTTATTGCATACTCCCCTTGTCACTAAACTATATTAATATGTTATTCCTTAATATTTTATATGCTAATTATTATAGGATTTATATATCATGTGTCCAAGACACATGTTAATTTTACAAATTAAAATTTTTTTTTATTGAAAATATAAAAAGTTTAAGTTGCATTTGTTTTACATTCATTAAATGAAAATATTTAAAATTTTTTATTAATGGTAAGTTTATCATGTGTCTTTAGAAAATATGTTAGTTAAATCCTTAATTATATAGTAAATTTGCACAATAACTTTTTAGATATTATTTTAATTTTATACTCAATTATATTTAAATAAATTATATATTTTATTATTCATAATTATTAATAAAAATGTTATTAAACATGTATAAATAAAAATATCAAATATTTCTATTAATTAAAATATAATTATTTTTTTATGATATGATTATATGTTATTTATTAATATTAATTTTTAATAAATACATATAATATATAACAATATAATAAATATAAAAATAAAATTAAAAAATTTTTATTATAAAAAAATACTAGAATTTTATATACTTATTTAATAATAATCGGATTATATCAAGTTATAATTTGTTGAAACTTAAAAAAATATTAGTGAAGATTGTATTTTAAATTTTAATTTTAAGTTTTTGACTATTTTATATTTTATATTTATATAAGAATGGTTCTACCAGTTCAACCAATGATAGTAGTACGATAGAATTTACCTTTAAGTTTTAAAGGCACTTTTTTTGTCACATAAAACTAGACGCACTCCACCATTTTGACCAACCTGCTTGAATCCTATGATTTACATCCTGTTTAATCTCTCCATTATCTTGGATGATGCACCCAAGATATTTAAAACTTTTAACTTTTCGTAGAATGTTTTCTCCAATGTATTAGGGTTTTCTGTTCGGTGGCCAAACTTATATTCTATATATTTCGTCTTACTACAGTTTATGCGCAAACCATACACTTCTAGATCTTCTCTCCATAAATCTGACTTCTTATTTAGGTCTTCCCTTAACTCTCTTATAGGACGATATCATCGACAAAAAGCATGCACCATGGCACAAGCTCTTGGATATATTCTGTGAATACTTTCAAGACTAATGTGAAAAGATATGCACTTAAGGATGATTCTTGATATAATTCTATTCTAATAGAAAATTCCTCTATCACACCACCTTGAATCTTCATACTAGTTGTAACTCCATCGTATATGTCTTTTATAATTTTATATTTACATTTTTTTATATTTACATTTTTATTTATTTTTCTAAATCCAAACAAGTTCAAATTTAACACATCTCCTTACTAGATATATTCGAATATATTATGATCATAAAACTAATTTATATTTTTAATATTTTTCATTCTCATTTATTTTTTTAATTATTTTTCTTTAATTATTTGCAACCCAAAAACATAGAGGTGAAGATTGGAGAAAACATCCTACAAAAAGTTAAAAGTTGTAAGTATCTTGGGTGCATCATACATGATAATGGAGAGATTGAACAGGATGTAAATCATAGGATCCAAGCAGGTTGGTCAAAATGGCGGAGTGCATCTGATTTTATATGCGACAAAAAGTGCCTCTAAAACTTAAAGGTAAATTCTATCGCACTGCTATAAGACCGGCTATGCTGTATGGTACGGAGTGTTGGACGGCTAAAGGGGAGAACGAACATAAGCTGAGTGTGGCATAGATGAAGATGTTGAGATGGATGAGTGGTCATACGCGATTGAATAAAATAAGGAATGAAGATATAAGGGAGAGAGTTGGAGTAGCACCCATTGTGGAAAAGATGGTTGAATCGCATCTCAGGTGGTTTGAACAAGTGAGAAGAAGACCGATAGAACATCCAGTCAGGAGGGTGGATGAGATGGAAGATGGACAAAGGGCAAAAGGCAGAGGAAGACCTAAGAAGACCATCCATGAGGTGGTCAAACGAGATCTACATGTAAATGGTCTCTCTGTAGACATGATACATGACAAAGCACAATGGCGTCGTTTGATTCATGTAGCCGATCCCACTTAGTGGGACAAGGCTTTGTTGTTGTTGTTGTTGTTGTATTTGCAACCCAAAAATACTGTATGAGAAAACAAAATAGGACAACTAAAACAAATATAAAAATAGAAACAAATAAAGATAAAATTTTGTACAATTCTAATATTAAAAGCCTATACCTTTTTTAAAAATAAATTTGTTACTATGAGTAACCGGAGATTAGTGGGTTGGATTTATTGGGTTGGCCCAATCGTTTGAAGGAGGAAGTCTCCGATTAGATTTGTGTCAGAGAGCATCCGTCCGACTTGTGTGTATGAAGAAATGGAAGGTGGTACCTACAAAGACACTCCGAAGCCTAAGTCAGCAAGGGGCTAAGCAGGTTTAGAGTGTATTGGGATTTAGAGATACCTGAAGGGTGTCAGTGTATTTATAGTGGTGAACTAATAACCACCGTTGGAGTAGTTTCACCTTTTAAAAAGGATAACCGTCCCTTTATCTTAGGAAAGTTGAGATATGACTCCTGAAAGTGGGTTGAGAGAATTTAAGGACAGTTACTTATTTGAATAAGTATTATCTGTCAGCTAACCTTCAATCCCGACTTCCTTGGAGTGAAGTCTGTGTCGGTTTCGACTTCTTGGAGGAGATCAGTTATGCGGGGAGGCTAATTTATGGATTTGATCTTTTTTTATCATATCTGGACCTGAACCTTAGTATTGAAACAGAGTATGAACAAAATTAATTCAAATGTTTAAAATAATAAAGTATTTTTTAATTTATATTACATTTTAGTTAAATAATTATATAAAATTATATACAAATTATCAAATAAATATTCTGCAAAATATTTAATATAAAACAATTCAATTTTAACATTAGTTTCCATCATATCTAACCAATCTTTAAATAATATATCACTATAATACACTATATAATATAATTAATTTTTTTGGTGACTATATAATATAATTAATTTACTTCTTTGTGGACTCGCTCTAGTTTAAATATATTAAAAAAAAAAGCCTTCATCGGTGAGACATGCCTAATTTGTACATCATCTAAAATTTAATTTAAATAAAACATTATGAAGGGTTAGTGAATCCATGTGTTGAAATTTTCTCCTCCGTCCAACATCACCATCAATTAGTGCATCCATCTCCCCATTTTAAATGTCATGATCTTTCTCTTCTTGTTGGCACGTTGCTTCGCAGCTATTCTCATCTTCCGTTTGGCATTTCGCATCGGATTAACAACAGCCATGAGCTTTTCCTCCTGTTTCCTTTTATTCCTTTTCAACTGAAGGTTCTTCCTGATAAGGTTGTAAATTTGAACGAAGCTTTGAGTACCCAAAATATTCTCCACTTTCCTACAGGTCTCTTCTGCCAACTTCTTCAGATCATCTGGAAGGAAAGAACCAAACTCAGTAAGTTGCCAGAAAAGATCCCATGCAAGAAGAAAACAAGAAAACCTCAGGAACACTACTTCCAATCTTCCAGGGTGGGGATTCACTTACTCCAAGAGTAAGTCTTGCTAACATACACAGTCGAAATCCATTAAAATGTTTTCGAGGGTTCAAAGTTAACAAGACTTGCCCCTTGAGATTTGAGTTAACAAAGTTAAATTTGCCTACAACCCCTAGTTAAGAAATAAGAAGACTAACCATCAACTTCTTTTCCAGCATAGCCTTCACAAACTTTATAAAGAGGTAACAGGACCTCATGCCCATAGCGCATGCAGTCATCCTGCGTAATCCGTGACATGATATTTCCATAACTATCGAAGACTATTCGCATCTACATTAAACAAGCGAAACAATATCAGTGATGAACACATTTATCAAGATAGAGAATGCGGATCTAGAGTTTGCATACCAACCTGAATAGCATCCATTTGAAGGGCGATTTTCCCCATTTTCCGAAGCAATAGTGAGACAAGTACATTTTGGGTGCTATCAACTTTTGGAAGATTGTTATCTGTACGGACAAGAGAGGTTGAAGTCGAGTACATGAAGAACCTTCCTTTTCTTGAATTAAGCAAGTCAAAAGCTTTAAGGAACCGGTCCTTCTCATGTTGCTCAAGAGTAGACCAGAATGCAGGGGGATCTATATGCGCATCCATTAAAGAATGGACACCGCAAATAGCAAACACAATATTCTGGGTCATCAGGTTACTGTCAGCATCATTTAAGAGTGGCATTTTGAGTTGGCAACAAAGGGAAGTAGCTACTAAAAATAGTCTACTTGGACTTGTAAGATAATAGTGTCTTAAGGAGCTTTGATTGTTCTCTTTGCTAGCATTTACACGAGCAAAGTATAACGCTATGAGGCGAGCTGATCTACTACGTATCCATGAATGTGGGTGCAAAAGCAACTCATAAATTGCTTCCCATGTATCCTTAATATGCGCAGAAGAAAAAAGTTTGTCAGTGTGCTTGTTAACGAAATTTGAAAGGGGGAAACTAAAATGGAAAAAATTTAATTCTTCAGTGGTAATGCTTGTAGAAAGGACAACGAATGGCCGGCAACATTTATTTTGATTCTATGCAGCCAAAGAACACAGCAGAACCACTTGGACTTTAAAGTATGCTATTTCAAGATAGTAAAAATATTATGGAAAAGCGGTATCAAAAGCATGCAATTCAATTGTCCAAAATTAAAATCAAAAAGCATGTTTACAACACAGTAAAATAGATCAATACAATGTCCACAATTAAGTCAAATGTTCACGTGTGTAGGTGTCAAATACAACCCCTGGCAACTTAAGATATTACAAGGGCTGATCTTTTAACACACAAAGTAACACACTCGATTTTCCTTCAAGTCCAGAACACCTCTAGTGTTGCTCCTTTCCAATAATTATCAAACAAACCAAATCAAACTATAAAATGAAATTTCTTAAAATATTGAGCCATATTTTTTTCTTCATAACTTGTGCCCAAAACCCCAAAATAAATGAAAATTATAAATCAGATAACAGCAAAAAAAAAAAGAACACATTGACATATTCTGTTAAAGTAGAGACATAAAATGGCTGGTTCAACGTTAGATGTTATAGAAACCCATATCTCTTACCATCCAGACTTTGACATATTAGCCCCAACCAGGTTTTCCAAACCAAAAGCCGAAACTCTTGTACATTTAAGCATAGAAAGTACCCATTATTTATTTCATGCAGTCAACCACTATCTATCACCTCACAATCACAGACACACACACAAATTCCGTAGAGAAACAAGCCATAAGCAACACATATAAATGTCATCTTAAGTCTGAATATATAAATATAGAAAGGAAAGTACAAAGAAGTTTACCTCAAGATCCTTTGAGAAGCATATATCATGGAACTGATGAATCATCTTCTCTAACATAACAAGAGAATAGTATGCCTGCTTCCAAAAGGGAACAGTAGATTCATCTGAAAAGCCCACTTGCCCTTCCGTGACTGCAAGTATGGTGGACTGCAAGATTCGACGAGTCACTGGCAAAATACAATTTATATGTTTACGGAATCCTTTGTTTACTGCCTCAATCAGCAGCCCCAAAACCTATGACAACAATTTCAAATTTCAATACAAATGAAGCAAACAGGAAAACGAAAATGTGCTATGCTGGAATAACTTAGTTAAAGAGAATAAATTTGGACATATGAAACAACAAATAGATTGGTGATAACTGATTTCTCTTGAAAAGTACGCAACTCATTCTTCTTTTTCCTTAACAACTCAGCAGAGAAAGATTCCACTTGAAAGAAGAGACTAATATGGTGAATACCAAATAACTTGTGTTTCTTTAACCAGAACTGTACAGAGCCTTTACAATTTATATCATTATGTAGACACACCTCTTACAGTTATGAACTTATAATTGCTTAATAGTAATTTCCCAAAATAACTAATCATATCTTATAATAATTGGATAAATACAAAAAATTCTGAATTACATCCCATGACAAAATAAAACAACAGTGACTCCATTATTTAGAACAGGATTATCACATTGGTAGAAGCTTGTCCAAAGGCAATGTGCAAGTTTGGTAATCAAATTAGATTCCAACTTAACAAAGCCAGATTTCAATTCATGCTCTAGATTACAGAAGTTCGATGGGAACATAACCTTAATGGCATTCCTACCGCATTATTTGACAGGTCAACAAGGCCGGAAAGACACAGTTTCACCTCACAATTCACCACTCTGAAAGACCAGAGAGATTAACAATACACCAAGTTGGCTCTTGGCACCATATTTTGATGCTAAACCTCTGTGCCCTATGTGGGAAACCAAAAGCAAGCATGTGCGCAATGAATTTTCTCTGTTTCCTTACCTCCAGGATAATACCATCTACAGTGAAAAGAACCAGAAGCATCTCATAATAAGAAAAGTTTACTCTTAAGTTTTCCCACTAAAGTGCTAAGTACTGAATGACTAACTTCATCTAAGCCTCTAAATAACATAGAGGATGTGAAACTGAGGTTAATAAATGCACCATAAAATATTCCACTGCCATTCCCTTAATGTGGTAAAACCTGAGGTGTCATTTCACTTACCTAATGAAGAGCATTTTCTAGGTTAAACCCTTGCATTCACAGTTTCCAAGATAATTCAAATGCCTCGTGCAATCGACATACTAATTCCAACTAGTACTACAAAAGTTAATAGATAACCCAAGGAGTGATATTATAGAACTCAAATTATCATGATATATTACAATTGTGACCTACAATAAAGTTCACACATCACAACATAATTACCAAGAAATTTTAGAGTACATCACCTGTGCGGCAGCGCCCCATAGTTGTTGCTTGCCACCCAAGTACCAAGCAAGAGCATACTCAAGCATAGAATTCAGCAAATTTGGACTAACAGAACCAATAAGCTTCTTTATGGCAGCTCCACTCATTGAGCGAACAATATTATCATTATCATTGGCCAAGCAAGCTACCAAATGGACAAACAATGTCTGTGACTGCTCATCCAAAACACTTGTTGGAAATTTGACAATAATAGCGTGAATCATCTCAAGAACAGATTCCCGTCCAGTTGAATGCTCGTACCTGTAACAGTTAGAACACCAATGAGCCTAAATCATACTTAGCACATACGAGATACAGAATAGTCCAGAATACTTGCCTCAAATTTGAGAGCAAGAAGTCTAGATGTTGCTGCAAACGCTTTTCTGAGAGCCGATAATCAAGCAAAAATTGCAACAAGATTTTACTGCATTTTTTGCGAATTGATTCCATTTGACTTGTCACCATCAATTCAGCAACCCTAGTAACAAGGTCATATATCTCAGGTACAACCAGCTTGCGGCTGACAATACCCTTTAGAAGTGAAAGGGCCACCAAAGATGGATTTCTTTCAAGATCAACAAATATAGGCAGCTTAACTAATAGATGTATTTGATCTGTTGTAAGAGAAATTTTCGTGTTCCGCAAAAGCGCAGTCAGCAAAGTTAAGGATGATTGCATTAAAGGACTACTAGAGCTCACTGAATTCTGCGCAATATCAAAAAGAGCAGCCTTTACTCTCTCGGCTTGTTTTTGAAGAGATGGTAAAGGCAGCTTCACTAGTATAGTAAGGCATCCAAGGGAAGAAGACAAGATATCCTCGTACTTTGAGCTTAAGCTATCAGTTAATAGTTTAACAAAAGGATCTAATAAGGATAACGTATTTTCACTTTTCATATCCTGTCTCATACCCTTTAGACGTTTATGCAATATTCTGAGACCAAATACTGTAATGAGGTGTGAACCCAATAAGCCACCAGCAACTACCCGGCCTGTAGAGATTCTTTTAGCATTTTTAGGCTTATCCTTATCTTCCAATTTCATCAATTTGTTCTCATGCCAACCACTCTCATCTTTAAACCCATCATCAATAATGCCATAAAGAAAGACAAATAGCTCAGTCTGATCTACTGATGGGTTGCTTTCAATACCAGCAGCTATATGAAGCAACATATTTTCCAATTTTGTTTTTACATTGGGAGTAACATGCTTCTGCAAATGAGTTGTCACAGGTGCAAGGAGCTTCAATGCACAGGTTTTGAATGTAACGTTTTGTGCAACCAGTTTCAAGCTTTCAAATGACTTCTTCCTCCTTGTTTCTTTCATTTTAGCAGCTATCTTTTCCACCTCCTTTTGCTCAGCAACATCTCCGAGAATGTCATTCTCTATAACAGAAAGAAGATCCTTCAAGCAGTAATCAATCTTTCCATTGACTGGACCAGAAAGACACTTGGACAAAATATAATTAAGTGTGTATCCCAAGACATGAAGTTCATATCCCCGTTTTAAGGTACCTTGCAAAACCTTGATAATAAATTGCAAGTATTCCAATCCAAGTTCTTTCAAACATGCAGTCAGTGCAGACCTAGCTTCGTTCCTGATACTTTCTAAATGATTCTTTAAGAAGTTACAGACTCGGTGCAAAATGGTGGGAAGATACGTGTCCATGACATCGCCTGGAAGTAACCTAACCAGTTTTAGAGCTGCAAGACTGATATTTACATTAACCCTTTCAGAGTCAGAATCTAGCAGTTTTTGTATCTTGGGGAAGACAACTTTATGAAGACTAGTTTGGATATCTGGGTTCACACCAGAAGTGCCACAGTTGCTGTTATCAGGAGAAACAGTGTCAGCTACTGCAAGCTCAGAAACACCACCCAAAGATTCCTTAGGTTCTTTAGTGTAGGAAAGTTCGGAAAAGTGAAATTTGTCCAAAATACAGCAAATCAGGCGTATGTAGAATTTTTGCTTGTCTGGACTACTAGATGTTCCCTGAAAACATTTGATCAACAATGAATAGTATGACTTCCATTCCATCTGACTTGCTACAGAAGCAACAGTCTCTATGCATGCATTTTTCATATGCTCTGCCTTTCCTTCTTTCTCATCTAACATCATGTTGAAGTAGAGTCGCATAAAAACCCTCTCAATAATGAACTGCAAGTTAACAAAAATAAAATTATACATCAGCAACTAAGATGGATAAAAGATACTTCCAGTTGAAAGGATATAGTTATCACCTCTGATAATTTGTTTGTGCTGATGACCTTCCTAAACAATGACAATGCCTTCACTCTCTTACGGATCTGCAGTACCACATGGAATTACGTGAAATGTAAATTCTACAAGCTACTGAATGATCCCACAAAAGTTTACAGACTAATTGTTGAATACAGGACAATATAGTAGTGTTTCTGACTACATCATGGAACGGCAGCAGCAAGTTGTTGCATCAGGAAATAACAGCTGGCAGACATTAATCATGTAACATTTAGAATACAAAAGCTTCATATCTGTTCAATTAAATGAAACCTAGGAAACTAATAGTAGATTCGGACACAATCAGTTTTCCATTATTGACTTGCAACTCGGTTATTACAAATAGTTACAGAACCAAATATATAGCAGCAGTAATAGAATCAGCTGAGTAAAAGTCTACAAGCGTCCAGAAGAATTAGAAACAGTTAAGCTGATCTGTTTGGTAGTTAGAGCTACTGCCAGCTAGGATAGAATCTCCTAAATAACGCACGTAAAGACTCTTCTACTGTTTGCTCTCTCTCACAAACACTATTAGGTGAACAACTTGTGCAAGCTTCAGATAGGTACATGACAGTAGGTAATAGTTAGGCCCATGACATGAATCATGTAACTGCACCTAATATCCCATATGTTGAATAGATCTTAGGTTGAACAGAAACTTACCACCGGGTCAGTTATATCCTCAAAAAAATTGACTTCATCACTCTCGTGGCACAGGACAGTAAGTGATTTCAGGTTTGACACTTCTGGAAGCTTTAATACCATTTGATGCAACAATTTCAGCCATCCCTGAAACCAGATCAACCAGTGTTAAAGAGTAGAGGATTTAAGAAATTACTTATTGGTAATTTCAGTTAATATCTATATAATGATGGTTTTCTCTTCTAATCATCCATCAATGCATGAGTTAAGGAAAGAAATCTTATATATGTAGGCAGACAAGTTAAGGAGGGGACATGATATAAGTCAAGATCAATGCGCATACATGCCTAACTTGATACGTCTTGAAATACACACAAGTCCAGCAACCCAATACCTTTCTAACAGAAAGTGATCCATCCATTGCTTCTGTCATGTGCTTTAACAGAAATTTCTGTGTTACACGCTGGACACATGATTTTGTCCAACAACCATCAATGTTCTTCATCATTGACAATTGTTCACTGTTTCCTTCTTTGCTAAGGATTAGACCAAAAAATTCAACAAATGATAGCAATGAACTATAGGCACTATACATAAAAGTTGTTTCCTCTGACGACATGTCATGCACACAGTGGGATAGAACAAGTAATGCATGTTCAACTTGAACACTTGCAAAGAAATCATTATCGATTATCCTGTAAGCATCCAAAATGGCATCATGATCAAGCCAACCCAGAGTTGATGTTGTATTCAGCTGGCGAAGTATCTTTGCCTGCATCCCAACAAAATCACAATATCATATCAAAGAGCTGACAGCAAACAATACAAATGGCTATGAACAGGGACTAAAGATCAAAATTACCACTGAGAGTACAGATGCATCTGATGCTGCAAGGGCGTCAAGAACATCACAGATTCTCAAACGCATATCCAGCTCAGCCAAAATATATAAAGGAGAAAGCGCACTTAGAATTTTAGCGGTACTTTCATCTCCCAATATCGGGGCAATATTTTGAATGATTTGCAAAACTTCAAGACATAAATCTATGGATAAAAAAATAAAAATAAAAAAGAAACACAGAGCAATGGATGTGAATTAAACTATCTGCAATTAAAAAGGAAGAGCACAGCATGACAGCAACTAGAGATATATGTGGTTGTCTCACCAGAACTTGCAGTTTTCTTTCCTATAAACAAAAGCAATATTTCCACAAATTTCTTTGCCAACTCTGACTCCTTGATATACTTGGGTAAGAATTTGAAAATTCTCATCACTGTCTCCCCAGGAGATCTGATCAGCTTTCTGATCAAGGAAAAATTCAAACATACAAAAGCAAAATGTTAACTGCATATATCCCTGTTCCCCCAAGTAATTCTATACATAAAAGCAGATTTTTGTTCCATATTACTTTATAAGATTATCATGTCCTTTCAGAAATACCCCAAAATTAAAAAATGAATAAACAAAAATTGCTAAGACCGCAGTTAGCCCAATAATGTAAGTATTTACTACATCTTGTTAACTTTTCATTTCATTTGACTGAGCTATATTCAGCAGTACTTCAAAGAATTGTTTGTCAAAGTATAAATAGCTAGTTTTCACATGAAAGAAAAAATCATGTTCTACCATAACTATTTCCCAGTTTAAGCCAAAGATAAGCTAAGCAATAACAGAAATTCAAATTACGGAAAGTGTCAACATTAAAGAACAAACATCATTATCCAAGCACAGTTGTAAAATGAGCTAATACCTCTTGACTGAACGATCACTTCCAAATAAACACCACATGCTGTCTATAAGTGCTTTAATATGTGAAAGCAAAACTCTCCGAGCAGGATTGTCTTCATCATCCAATTGATTGTCAAGGCTTAACAAGTTGTCAACAAAGTTCATAACACTATATAGTACAGCTTCAGAAGCTGATTTGAGAGAGATAATTGAAAATATATCAGGTACAAGACTCTCCCTTGTGCGTAATAGTGCTACCAGTTTATTGTTTCCACTCATGGCCACAAAGCAAGACAACAGTGAACTTGGTTTCTCACTAGTAGCAGTCTCCTGTTTGAATTTAGCAATCAGTGATTTTACTGCAGAGAAGAATCGGTCCCACAAATCAGAACTAAATTCATGATCTTCATATTTATTGAGGACAACAGAAACAATTTTCAGGCACAGAGATCTCATATCCTTGAGTTGCTTCAAAGTATTTCCACTCTGCACAAACAAATTGAAAAATAGAGTAATAAATAAAACAGACAGCATGGATCACGGGAGAAACAGTCAATCCACTTTAAGTTACCATGAAACAACAACAAGACAATAAGAAACAATAAAAACGAGCAATATGTGAAAGCAAATCCATGTATAGTTGGAAATAGAAAAAGTTATAGTATATGATGGATGGTAAGCATCAACACTTAGAAGTCACAGAAACTTGTCTAATTCATTATTATTTTCTAGTAAACATAAGATGTATTCATTATTTTGTACATATAAATATTACAATCGTGAGTAGAATTCACTCGGGCAATCCAAAATTCTTGTGCTTAGATTCACAATTCATGAGGTGATTGCTCGTCTAAGATGGAGGTAAGCCATGATTGATAACATACAGATTGGAGAACACCGTGGCAACAGGGAGTTAACTCCCCCATCTACCAAGAAAACAACAGTTGAATGTCACAAATGGAAAATTTTATTGATTTAAAGCAAGTCTTGTTAAGGGATATGTGTCTCCCTTTTAGACTAAAACAATCCATTGGGGCTTGGTTTAGCAAGGACCATTTTGTCCAAAAGTTTTGGAATGTTAACACCGTCATACTTCTCCAAGCTACTATGTGATATAATGGTCTATGTTGAGGATACAGTTACCATAATATTGATCGTGTGAAGATTTTCTGAATAGAGGACATGGGTAAGTTCTATTTTCCTAGGTTGCTTTTTTCTAGCTATGGGAGTGGTATGTCACAAAAGAAGATACAAATGGGATATATTCTAAAGAAACTAGTATATGCTGGATGGATAGGTGAGTCGATAGTCATATGGAGACAAACTAAACAATTACCACATAAGAAAGAGCCATACTAGAATATGAGAGATACTGAAGATTAGTTGGGAAGGTTAATTATCCCACTATTATGGGCTGGGTATTTCCTTTGTGGCAAGAATAATAAGCTAATGTAAGAAACTCCTCTTGCTTATCACAGTGCTAAATACAACTCAAGCAGTTTACTATTTTTGGGCATAGTTTGTCTTTTTACAGAAACACACATCTCAGTGCTTATCATCACTTGTACGGGCACCTGTTCTTAAACATGAATTTCTTCGTCAAGCTCATACAGGTAGTTCGTACATATAAAACTTTAAATTCAGCATAAACAGAATATTACCACAATTTGATTTTCTGGATCACTGTCCTCTTGAATGGATTTGATATTGGTCCCAAAATCAACACTATCTAGTGAAAGCCCACCATCCTCTAGAAGGGGATCAGCAATGGTCCCAGAATTGCTTTGATCTGTAGGAAGCCCAGTGTCCTTATGAAGGGAATCGACATTGATGCCAGACTTTCTTTGATCTAAAGGAAGCCTGTTTGGTTCTTTTGCTTTGTCAAGACTTGAAGTACAGCTCTCCAATACTCGAACAACACACCCCACTACTAGATCAAGAAAAGGGCTAATATGCATTTCATCAAAAACCCCAACAATGTCTTCAATGACATGCAAAAAACCATATTTCTTTTTCCAGGGTAGAGTTACCATATTTTCCAAAGTGAAATATTGTAACAAAGATAACGCTTGAAATTCACTAATGGAGCCTCCAGATAAGGTCCAAAACAAGTTCACAATCCCATCATTTTTCTTCACTATTTGCAATGGCTTTACCAGTAATGCAAAGAAAAGTGGCAGCTCATTGACATCTAGTCCAGCCAAGAAGCTTAGAATAGCTTTCCGATGACAAATGCTTGCTTTCTACAGAAGGCATTTCAGATCATAAGAGTAAAACAAATGAGAAGAAACTGACAAAAATATATGTTAACAGGCAAAATCCTCAAGAAGCATAAGTTGCATATACCTTTCGAGATGCAAGTCCTTTAAGCTTTCGTACTTTTGGCATTAGAAGACGAATAACTAATGGCACAAGATAAGCACGGTGACATTCCTCAATGAAGCCTGATTCTCTCGATAGACTCCATGCTGTTAGTTCCTCCCTTAAATTTTTGGAATTGATCAAGTTCCTCAGATGTCCATCATATGGCAAAAGGTAATCATCTTTCCAGATCAACAGGCAATCCAGAACTCTCATTTGTATCTCAGGATCACTTTCTTCAAGAAGCCTGCCAAAACACCCAAAAAAAATAAAATAAAATCGTATTTCAACTTTGAAATAGGGAACAGCCATTAACAAATAATAATGCAGAGATGTACAACTGACCTGTTCTGCAGGACCTCCTTAAGAAATTGACCTGAGTAGAATGACTTGGGATTTTTCATCAGCTTGAACAAGTTTAACCATTCTTTCAAAATGGTCTTCCACTCTTTGCCTTTGCAAGCACATGACTCAAACTGCCCTACACTGCACTTAGTTTTACAAAGGAAATTAATTATCAAACAGATAATTTAACACTTCAAGTTCATGAAGTTTTAACTATGACTCCTATCCTACAAGGAGACAAAATCCAGTAGACTTCACCTTTCAAGATCATGAGTCTCGTATCCCAAAAACTTCAAAAATAAAGGAATGAATTGCCGGGAGCGAGGTTCAACAACACTTGGAATTTTCTGTAAAGCTTTTAGCAAGAGTGATAATATTGCTACAGTCGGCGTACTATCATACGCAAGATTGACAAATAAATCAAAACAATCAAGTAGACCTGAAAAAAAAATGAAAGTTGATCACAAACCAGCAGAATGGGAATTACAAAAATATTTTGCTTACCAGGATTTGAACATTTTAGTGAAAATGTTTATAGAACATATAAAAATACCTATTTACCAACTACTTTAAATGCATACAAACCAACCAAGACCGTTCTATTTTCACAGCATATATTAAATAGCCAGATTCCCCAACCAATTATCATGCCAGTCCTATCATCTAGGACACTACATGCAAAAAGATAAGCATGAGAGGAAGAATGAACCTAAGATCCAATGAGAATCAACAAACTTACACGTTGGTTGATCAAGTAATGCACCATTGACACCATCATGCAAGTTGAAAGTGGTACGTAGTTTTAATTGGCACTTTTCCAGATAACCAATGAAGTTATCCCATACCAGTGAAAAATGTTTGCTAATCAATACAGCAATACATTCTAATATAGGATCCCAAAGGTTGCTAAATCGATTATTCAAGATGCCTAACAATCCATTCAAAACAAGAAGAACATATAATTGTGGAATCCTTCCAGCAGATAGGTCCATCTGTATCTTGGAGATCAATTGCTGAATGCTTCTGCTTGTAGATATTGAAATAGGAGTTTTTTCAATCGACAGGAGCAACACAAGAGCCTGTGATTTCACCAAAATAAGCACTCATATTAAATCTCAAGTTAAAATACGATGATGCCAGCAAACATAAAAGATACATACATTATATCCTGTGCAATTTACTTTTGAAATCGGAGAAACTTCAGTTTTCCTTTTCTTCTCAGGAGGCTGATCTCCTGATGAAGTCTCACAACCAACTTTGTAACGACAAAGTATTCTAAGAGTTGAAATGCGAATCTCCTTGCATGGATCGTGTAAATTATCAGCGAACTCTGTCACTGCCCTTGTAATCCCTTTTTCAAGTTCTGAATGACACATAATAGACCCATTGTCTTCCAGAGGGCTACAACATACAAGTGGAGTGTTATACAAGTACAAAACTCTAACTATTTGTAAAATTATTGACTCAATTCGATTAAGAATGGAAAACAAGAGTTATTACTAAAACACATCCACATACCCATACTTGTAGTCCAAATAATCAGCAACACCCAACAAGACTTGTGAAGATGACTTGTATTGTTTTGCAAGAGTTAAAAACCTTCCAGTTTCATCAGTTACAATTCTGCTGTAGCTATACAGCCTGCTATAAGAACTCAGGGAAGAACCTATAATGCTTTCCCAGGCTTTTCTAGTTGAATGAATATAGTCTGCAGATTAGAAACAGAAGGTACAGAAAAATATAAGAAATGACATAGCATTAATGAATACAGGTATCCTAGCATAACCCAAGCACTAAACATTTTTCTCAAAACAAGAGTATTCATGGTAGTGAACACCATAGAAATAGGGGCAATGAAAAATCAGCTTTGGTATAAACTTGGTCAGTTCAAATAGGATTCCCATTAGAAAAAGCCACATTTTGCACAAGGAATGAAGCAATACCAGCTTTAACCGTCAGAAGCTGATCTATAGCATCCATGAGATTCAGCAACAAGGATGGATTGGTCTCAACAATAGACATATGAGAATAGCAGCTCACAATCCCCCATATCCGTGCCATTCCTTTTTCATCAATTTTATTATTTTCTGATACACCGGTACATGAAATATCATTTATTTTATCAATCCAGTTACTGATAGCCCCTTGCAAACGGTTGGATAAACTAGCTAATGCTTCTACGCCTGTTACATCCAGAAAGTCCAACTTCTGTGTACTTAATTGCATTTTCTCGCAGAAGTACTGTAACAGGTGTATCGCCTCTTCTTCTGAACTCTCCATTAGATCATTTATTGCTCTAAAAAATCATGAGATAAGTCAAATATAGAAGTTGGGAAGTACTAAACTACAACCTTTTTATGCATAGAAAGAGAAAGAGAGAGACAGAGAGACAGGCTAACGTGCATGCACATGAACACACAAAAACATTACCTTATAACATTACTTCCAAAAGCAAGTGCACAAAGTTCCTTTTGTAGCAGTTGTCTGATAAAGTCCGTCAAACTGGAACCAAAACTCTAACATGTCAAGAACAAGAAGGTTTTAAAACATGCAAGTAATGCAAATGCATCACTACAGTCATTACCGTGAGCTTCTTGATTTAAAAATTGGATCCCACTGTAACGCGCACTCTGATATCATTGATGGGTTGTAACTACAGAGCCCACTGAGAATGACCAACATTAATTCCAAAATCTCATTAACCACCAAATGTAGGTCTTCTTGTGACTCAACAAATCCATCTGGTGCGATAAAGGTTCTCACAAGCAGCCGAACAAGTTCAAGCATAGGCTTATAATCTGACAGATGTAAGTGCAGTTACAATTAGAAAGGGGAAAAGAAAGGAGGACATGGACAACTCAATTAACTTTTTCCATGGAAAGAAATTGCACAGTATCCTGAGATCAATATTAAAAGTATAAAAACTAATTTCAATACAATACATTATTTGAAAAATTAAAGGACTTAAAAAAAGGGGATAATCTAAATCAACTGAACTCATTTCAAAAATTATTTCAATACAACACATAATTTCAATGAAGGAAGAATTGAAGAAGATAAGGAACAATAATCTCAATCCAGGTGATGGCACTAGAACTCAACCCAATCACCCACTCGCTTTTATCGCAATTAGATGCCAACAGCTTATAATCTGGCAAACATAAGTGCAGTTAAAATTAGAACCCAATTATGGGGACAAACACGAAAGAATAGATTTGACCTTGGGGTATCTTAAGACTGAATAAAAAGTCATATAAATAAGCTTATAAAGAAATCAAGGAATAAAGATTTAAGAACAAAAAGGAAATAAGAATGTGATCAGTTTCATAACAGGCAACTGTAGTTTATTTTCCTTGTCAATTACCTACCTTAGTCAAACAGAGCAAAATGAAAATTAGATTACATATAGCGTTGTAACTCACCAGACACCTTTTGCCCATTTTGCATCTTCACAGCGGAAACTAGAACTGATAAAATGCGTCTTAAATGCTTGACATCTCCACTACTAACACATTCACTTATTTCCTTATATAAGAAATCCCATACCAAACTCAGCTCTTTGGCCTCCATCCTGTCACATAATTTATTAAAAGCGGATTTTACAATTTCCAAAACGGTACACCTGGACTCTGAAATAGAGAGAGAGATAAAAATAATGTTATTTGAAACATTAGAAATCAATCACAAGTTTAGTCAGAGTCTACCTTGCTAACACCACAAAATCAAGAGTAGGAGCATCTATTTAATACAATTATTATACAATAATCATGCTGGAGTCTAGAACATCAAAATGCTGTGTTTCAGTCAAACAACCATAGTATTAATACTAATATAAATATTAATATTATTTACATTCCTTACCTTTTATGAACAAAATAAGCATCTTAACATGACGTTTTAACACATCTAGTACTGCAGACCAAAGTACTAAGAATTTTGCAGAAACATGCCTAGGAATAAACCTCTACTCTGGTTGCCACTTATAATCTAAATAGTATCATACTTCTGTAAAAGTAATCCTAAATATTTTGAACTGAAAAATTAAACATCAAACACATGACACTCCTAGATGATGCTAGACACCGAGTGCCATCACAGAAGGTAGTGCAGGAGGGAAGAGATAGCCAAGCACACCAATGAAGTGGGTTGAGGGTAAAAAAGAGAATAGGGAAAAGGTGAGTACAAATTGTCGAGTCTGTCCACCATCATAATCTGAACCTTTTAGATAAGAAAATGGTACCACACCTTGAACAGATGCACCATAAAATATGTATTTATTAGTATAATATGTTAAATGAAACCTTTTTGTAACTGTGATTAACTCTAAGGACTTAATTACAAAATTTTAGTTTGAAACACGATTACAAATTTTTGAACTATATGGAGTTATTTGAAAATTGAGTAAAACTATTTGGAACCGCTAGTGTAATCAAACCAAATATTATTCTATCGTACATATGCAGGAGGATTTAAGTAGAGACAAGCTTGCCTTGGTTAGCTTTATCATCAGTAACAAAATTTGCCCTTTTTCTGATGGCTTTATCACCAATAGAAAAAATTGCTTTGCTAGTCAATAACTGTATAACTCGCTCTGCTTTCGAATGGAACCTTGAAGAGTAACCTTTCATTATATTATAAAGCAATTCTCCAACAGCTGATTCACTGCAGGCAGATGGATCCTTCACTGCTTCAGCAATGATTCTTCCAATTCCTATGTCACCAAAAAGTATTGGAGAGTTTCATAACCAACAAAAGAAATAAATAAATGCACAGTTAAAGAAAAGGAGGGAGGGGACAAAGAGAGATCAGTAAATGAAAACAATGAATGACATCAGCACCTCGTTTAAGCTGCTCCTCCGGGGCATTTCTCAGGACAAACGACATTGCTTCAGCCATAAATTGTTGGACATATTCCTTTGGATAACACCTCAAATCTTTTGTGACCCTTGATATATCATAGTCAAGAAAAGCAACCCCAAAGTTTAGAATACTACCATTTGAAAAATTAAACGCATACTGCATAGGCATTCACATTTAAACTTGTGCCATGTTGGCTAATACAAAATATGATCAACTACCCGTTTCTCAACCTTTTGTAATCAACAATATACTACAGTTTGCTTACTAAAAAATTATGAATCTTCCCCATATTTCCAGATACAGTTTTCTGTCGTAACTAAACACTCAGCCCAAGTGATGTAGTATTGTCAAAGGGGCTGAGGCAAGGTGGAAATATGTTTGACCAGGTAACATCAAGTACTCATCTAAACAAACTACCAGCAAATCACAACATGTCTGTTCTAAAGTACATTATACTTTTGTTACTTCCCTATGACCAAAATTACGTTAAATTCTTGCTTTTATCTTTATAAATTACAATTTTTTTGGCATTTCACCTCAACATGCTTTCCATGTCATCAAACACTGCTCATTGGGAAAAGTATATACTTTCATTAGTGATGAAAGTCTAATGAGGAAATTTAGAAAGATATGAAGGTAAAGGCATATACATTCAGGAGTATTTCAGGCAACTGCAGCATAGTTAAACTTCATATAGATAACAAGGAAACTACTAAAACAGTAAATATTTCTGAATTAAATATTTCTGAAGATAACAAGGTAATCCAGAAACTCACTTGAGCACCTCAGTGGTGTTGTGAATTAAATATTTCTGAAGATACATCATAATATATGACCATGATGTGAAGATCTGCATAAGAATGAAGAAATAAAGTTTCATATTTCACATTTATGTTGGGAAATGAGAAATCACCAAATGCAAATGGAAAACAATATTTTCCTTATAGGAATATCACTGACAAGACAAGCTTGTACCTGCTCAATGAGATCTGGCTCCCTATCTCCCCCACTTTTGAGAAGAGATACCAAAGAATCAACAATTCTTGGCAACATCCTAACCAAACCGACATGGAAATCCATAAGTAAGCCAAGTGAGAATTTTCCTTAAAATGCATATTTATAATAGGGAAACCTTCAAATAAGGCCATGTACAGAGTTGATACATGAAATAAACAAAAACATAAACACGATATCTAAAAGTTTAAGGCATAAGAAGACCAGAATATCTAAAACACCAAGTCAAAGCAAGCAGAAGCTTACGGAACAAATTCTTCCAGAATATCTCTGGATAAAGCTGCAATTAACCTGCAGAAGAGAGCATTGAGGTTTTAAGGGTATGGAAGAAAGGATTGAGAATTATGTCAACAGCTTCAAATAGTAATCGAATAGCAAAACCAACACAAAAGACCTGTTTAGTAATTGTCCCATAACATAAATACAAAAACTTGTAGACACAAACATGCTGGAGAAGGAGACAAATATAGAAATAGGAAAACATCTCTACCTAAGACAGAATTTGCATTATTTTCTTTCCAACCAAAAACTGGGGACAGCGGGAAGAGGATAGAGACTCAACTATTATGTCTTGTCTCTATCTCCTGTCCTTGTATTTCTATCCTGATACACCTACCAAACACAACCTAAAGGAAAAAACTCACCCTTAACCAAGTCCAAAGCTACTTTGTTAAAATAATTAATAACTTATGATCATAATTATTATGTACAAATCAGAATTCAACAAAACATAAAACATGTACCCAAATGAGTTGATGCTTAATAGAAGAGCATATCTAAATATATATAGATGTAAACACTGACTAATTGAACCCATACCCAACATATTGTTTTGTTATTTTTCCTTCACTCAAGCTAATCTAGATCCTCTAGAATGTGGATATAAGCTGTAATAGAATCTTGATAAATAAACTGAAACCAAACTTTGACAAATAAAGACAGACTTCAACAAATTCAAATGGTTTACTTTATTACTTGACTTTGACCAACCCACTCCATGCTACTCCTTACCACCCTCCTAAGGAAAGTCTAACTATCCTGATAAAAAATCCTTTTTTTTTTTTCAACATCATCAAATAGAAAATTACTACCAACATCAATATTTTTTAACAAAATAAGATTATGTTTTTTTTTCACAATTTAATGTGCAACACACCATGCAAAAAGATAAGCAATCCAAGCAATGCCTGCATACCTGAGAATAGGCTCAACAGATAGCCTTGCTTTCAAGTGCAACCTAGAAAGAAGTTTTGAGATTAAGGATTCCTTGTGCAAGAGAACCAAGGCCAATGATTGTGTACAAGGTAGAATCTCTTCATACAATGTGATGAAATCCTCGGCAGTGTTTAACTCCTGTGTTTCAACAACGCAGCAAATAATAAATACCAATCAGCACATGGCAAAGATCAAGTAAAAGGCCACTCGAAATTTTTTTTCTATTTTTCTGGATTAGAAGGAAAATATAGAGGAAGCAAAACTCTCTTCTCCCTTCATTTCAAATCTCCAAGGAGATGAATAATTACAGATGTTTTATTTTTAAATAAGAAAAGAGTGTGTCCAAACACAAAAGGGGCGCATTCCATGGAAGGGAACTAGATCATAACAGTCAAAAAACTCCCAGGAGAACATAAAGAACCAAAAGAAATATGAATACAACCTCCCATATCACTGTCAACATCCATACCCTTTAACTACTAATATAATAACTATCCCTAATCAAAACAAAACCCAGTACACACGGATTCCAGCCCCTTCTCACTTGATGTCGCATTGCATTCTACTTATCACCAAACATGTAATGCTTCACATAAAACCTTGAACGCCACTGCCTCCCTCCAGCAATAACCATCAATAGGCAAGTATCCATGCCATGTCCTATGATATATCTGAAAATCACACTCTTCTACCATGATTATCCATTCCTTACGTTCCACAATATCATTCAATATCTCCTACTTCTAATCTTTCAAATTGTATGACACAAAAATATACAAGACCCCGCATGTTCTTCTCAAGTCTACTCCAAAGAAACCCACACCAATCATAATACAACATATGAGCCAAAACTGAATTTTTTAGACTATACTTTTCAATGCTTCCTCTCCCATTATGCAAGAAAATTTGTTTGAATCTCCTATACCACTTGCTTCAACGCCCCACTTTTACCCTTCCCCAAATAACTCTGCAGCCAACACATTAGCCATGCCATGTCTCCCACCACCTGATAAGCTTCATCTCACCATGTCTTCCTCTCACACTTTCTTTTCACAGATTATGCAATTATCTTAAAATACTACGAAGCTTAATTGACATGTCACCAAAAAGATTAAATAACATGTTTCACACGCAGTCTTTCTTTGCTCTCTTAATAAATGTATATTTACGCACAAATCCCGAATGCACAAAAATAGAAAGAGAGAGAATCAACAACTGAAGAACAACCAAGCATAAGTGAAATGCATATTTTTCCATATATCGTCATAAATTTTTGTATGAAAAACAGTGTTACAGGATAAAGCACCCACCGAAAATAAAGTGATCACTACAGCTTAACAACAATCAAGGTCCAAAAAACATGTGACACAATGAAGCTGCAAAAAACACTAAATCCCATGCAAAACATTATAGAAGCACCATGCACTAACGATAGCTAAGGTCCACATTATTTTATCTTTAGTGCACGAAAGATCAATCAATTTCTACTCTATAACAAAAACAACTTATTCAAGCTATTATGCAACTCCGTCTAACAAGAGCAAGACCACTGTCGACTACTCGAGATAAATTAGTTAAACATAGTAGTTAGCAAGGTAGGATTTCTTCAATAGCGAAGGCCTAATGGACATGGAAACCTTTCATACATAAAGGCAAGAAAATAGCAATCGCAGCAACTTAAATGTATCATAATAACCAAAACCATACCCTCCATTCTATAAGACAGTCTCTGAAAAATGAGGAACCCTCAGACGGCTCAGCTTTAACCTTCTCAAGACTCCGATAGACGTTGATATCAATCTCATCTACTCTCTCAGAAAAGGATTTAAACTGCACAATTCAATAACCCAGTAAATGAAATATAAAATAAAAACAAAAAGTGTCAAGCAAGCAATTCACACAAATTAGCAGCACGTAAGAACAAACTTTCAACCCAACCGAATAAAACAGCTTTCATCAATAATAACGAATATTTTTAAAAATTAAAAATAAATAAATAAATAAAACTCAGTAAAAGTAGGCAAGGGTTTAGGGTTTAAGCAGAACCGGGACTAAGCTTAAGCACAAAGATAAAAGTTAATTCAGAGGGAAGTGTGAAGGCTGGTTCGATTTCGGAAGAGGAGAAGCTTACGACGAAGCGGCGGCGGCCGGGGGATTTGTTAAGAGACTTGACAGCTTGAGCGTGCGATGCCGTTGCCATGTTGAGTCTTAGTTAAAGAGAAGGTAGTAGCAGCACACCACTACTCTTAATCGGTGATGGAATGTATTATATTTAGAACTTAGGAGTTAGGAGCGGAGAAGAAAGAAACAGGCCAGCGGTTAAGTGGCTAAACCGATCGAAACTTGAAAGTATGGGCCGGGTTAGCCCGGTCCATTTAGGTCCGACCCGTAAAATCTATGGGTTAAAGGGCTGACTGTTTAAATTTATTTTATTTGTGGGCCAGAATTTTTTAACCCAAACTGTTTATGGTCAGTTCGATGGGTTAAATGAATTAGTCTATCATTTAATTTTATTTTTTAAAAATATTTTAACAAAAAATATTATTTTTAAGTCAAAAAATTTTTAAAATAATAATTTTTTAGTTAATAGGTTTGATTTTCGGATTAAATCAGGAGAAATATCGACTAAAAGTACTGCTTTTCTTGAAAAAAATGTAAAAAAAAAATAAATGGGCTATCCATTCAGTCCGTAGACTAATTTGTTTAACCCATTATTTTTTTCAGGTTAATCAAGCTCAATTCGTTTAATCCTAAATTTAAACGGATTTAATTTTAGAAATAAAGTTCACCCATTTAAATGGATAAACAGGATCCGATGAATTTAGCTGGCCCAAGATCCCTCGCAAGTCGCAACTCACATCGTTTTTCACTTTTTCTTTCTAAATTCTCAAATACCTTTCCTTGGCTCGCTGTTATTGCTCGCCGTTGTTTGTTTTGCAAGTCCCATTTACTAAATTTTCCCTCACTTTCTCAGCCTCCAAATAGAGATTTAGGGTTTTGATTAATATCCAGCGGTTAAAATTGTTGAAATTGATTTATTAAAATAATTTTATATTTAAATATCTTATGCAAAAAAAAATTTATTTATCAATTATATTTGGAACTTTAGGTATAACCATATAAAAACACTTTTTTGTTTATTTATTACGTGAAAAATATTTTGTTTTAAAAAAAAAATAAAAAAATATAAATTGTAACTTCTTAAAAAAATATTTTTTATTTTTTAAATATTTTTATTTTTATTACTAAAAATTTACTAAACATGTTAAAAAATTAAAAAAAATATTTTTTATTAAAAAATATATATTTTTTATTAACTTAATGGCGCCCAAATCAGTTCATCTAACTTTTATGTTATTATCTTATTGAGCTGAAAATTGATGGGTTGGGTGCACATATAAATGATTAACTGAATTAACTGGCATTTGACTCTATTTCTTCCTGAATGTTCTGTTTGTGTATCATGTCATGTCCATGGAATTTGATTATTGAGAATGAGTTCTACCAACCAATTTGGCCCTAGAGAGTGTTTCAAATTTACACTTCTCACTAGAATGTGTTCAGTTCTTGAGAAGTCTTTTGGTTTGTTTCCCATTTCTAGCATCATGCCAGCAAAATTTATCCAGAATTGTTACTTTACATGAAATTAGTAAAAGAGATTTAATTGCAAATCTTTTGAACTTTAAACACGTCTCTTATGATAAAGGATAGTTGTTATTACATTGTTGCTGTTATGAAAAGCATAGTGAAAAATGTTATTAAGTTGGCAAAGAATTAGGGAAATGCTATTAATGCTTCTAAGATAGTAATCCATTTGAATTGCAGGTGATGAAATG
Source organism: Arachis hypogaea (assembly GCF_003086295.3). Taxonomy (NCBI): domain Eukaryota; kingdom Viridiplantae; phylum Streptophyta; class Magnoliopsida; order Fabales; family Fabaceae; genus Arachis; species Arachis hypogaea. The sequence goes on along the minus strand of NC_092039.1, from coordinate 2,408,030 downwards.
GGGGATGAAAATGGTTCTTCTATTAATTTGGATAGCTTGAGGGCTAATTGGAATCCATCTCAAGATAAATATTTTCTTAAGCTGTTGCCATTCAGTTGCTGATGGGAGATACAGCCTTTCATGTTTTGATGTAGCCATTGAAAATGAAGGTAGAAGCATTCATCAGTAAATATTATTGTATACAACAACAACAATAAAGCCTTGTCTCATTAAGTGGGGTTGGCTACATGAATCAAACGACGTCATTGTGCTTTGTCATATATCATGTCTACAGAGAGACCGTTTACATGTAGATCTCGTTTGACCACCTCATGAATGGTTTTCTTAGATCTTCCTCTGCCTTTCGCCCTTTGTCCATCTTCTATCTCATCCACTCTCCTAACTGGATGTTCTATCGGTCTTCTTCTCACATGTCCAAACCACCTGAGATGCGATTCAACCATCTTTTCCACAATTGGTACTACTCCAACTCTCCCTTATATCTTCGTTTCTTATTATATGGTTGAAAGAAAATTTATTTTAACTTTATTCACCGAATTGAATAATTTATGAAGAGTAGCTCATATTTTGTCTTAGAAATTGCCTCAAAAGAATTGGATGATCAAGCCACTGCTGCCAAAAGAGTAGCTCATATATAGAACTAAAAGCATGCCTTTCTATTCTAGTATGTGCATATTATGTCACAATGAAGATACTCAGCATTGCAAACTGAATTCTGGAGAGGGATCTTGTTGCAGTAAGTCGTCGATGCCAGACACCGATCCACCCCCTATTGCAGATGACATAGCATTGCATATTGGCAGAGAAAAGATAGAAGATACCTTTTCTATAGATAAGGCTATTAAGGTGCTTCAGGATATACCAGGCATGGATGAAGATCTAATACTAGATGCATGTGAATTTTTGGAAGATTAAAGAAGAGCAAGGATGTTTATGGCATTGGATGAAAATTTGAGAAAGAAATGGTTGCTGAGAAAGCTTCATTCATAAACTTAAGTTAGTTTCATGCAAAGCATGCCATAGCTTTGAAAGTTCACATCAACCCTCAACAAATTTGCAATTAAAGGAATTATCATTTGTTTATCTTTGTATATTAGTCAAGTAGAGATTAAATTTGAAACCATAGCTGTCTTTGTGTTTGAAACAATAACAACCAAATCTTATCTAACCAAAGCATTGTTGGAAGTTCAATGTAATGAAAAGACAAAGTTAGAGTTACAAAACATTCAGCACTGAAAATCAAACTAAATTCTAGTTTGCTACATCACTTCTGAACCTATGAACCTCAACTCCTAAGTAATCAACTGGACCTATAACTGCAACATGGGGTTTTCCAACTAGAACCCTAACAGCAGATATCTGATGGTGATTGGTTAGAGTTGTGCTTACAATCTTTTGAGCCACTGATTCCAGAAGGTTGTGAGGTGGCCCTTGAATAACTTCCTTTACTATTCTGCATTCATCAATACTTCACAAATTAACATAGTATTTATGCAAAATGAGTTTAATTTTGATGCACTGACATTGTAAAATGTTATACACAATCGTTTAATCACATGTGTTATTTTGGATGATCATTCACCGGTCAATTCAAAAATAGTTATTTTTGCTGACATGACTTTGCGCAATTGGATGCACGTGTAAAACTGCTTTATACGGACAAAGTGCGTCCAAATTAAATTCTTTTTCAGAATGAAATCATAAATAGCTCATTTTATAAAACTAAAGTCTTATTCAACCCTAAGAAAATTATTAGAATGCAGTATGCTGATACTTTGGAAACATAAACAAGACATAGCACTTCATTTTATTTAATAATTAACATGATAACTGGATTTAGCAATTCTTGTTCTGATTTTAACTGAATCTGACAAGTTATCAGATTTACCAGCAGCTCTGAGATCCTTCCAAGCATCTATATCTACCAAGAGTTTCTGACCAAGTGTTCTTTCTTCTGGATTCACACCATGAAAACCATGGAACATCAATCCCATAAGAATGAGTTTGTCACCCCTCATAAGTGATTCAGTTTCCATTGTTGTTGCTGCTATCATCATAGGTGAACACTAACACTGAATTAAGCAACAATTCCTCAATGCAATGTTGCAAAATTACATAATAATCCTAAATTCTTATTAGTGTTGAGATTGAATCCAGTCAAATTTAAATGGTGATAATCTTTTTTTATGTTTCCCATGCTATCAATATATCTCTTAACAGTTGCAAAACCAAATTTAAACTCAAGAAATTGGTTAATCTATTACAAACGCAGAATTCACATGTGTGTGTTTAGTTACATGATTAAGAGATATCAGATAAGCATTTAGAGATAGTTAGTTACCTTGGAGAAGCAGAGGAAACAACCTTGTTCATTTGTTTGCTTTGTAATATGAAAGGAGAGAAAAGAAAAGAGACATTTTTATTGTGGTGGAACCATGGTGGATAAAGAGAATTATTTTTTTACATTGATTCTTGTAACTTTTTTTTCTTTTTATTTATTTATTTATTTATTGTAGTTGTTGAAACGAAGATGATTCAAATCCTTGTATCCTACCAAATACCAATTACCAACCGAGTCCGGCTAGGGAGACAATGGCTTATTTGTATGTACAATGGGCTATATGAGTTACAAAATGAACATTACCATCCGGGGATAATAAACATATTCACCAAAGATCGAACTTTTGATCTTTCAGATCTAGAATTCTAATACCATGCTATGATACCACTCATCCCAGAGGCTTACGCTGATGAGAAAGGATAACACTAATGATTATATCTCTAGTACTCTATAAACCTCCATTGTACGCATTGTACAGATATTCCATTAGCTCCCTATACTTTTCCTTACCAATAACTCGAGTTAAATGATCAAGTTATTTAGGGAAGATGATGGGATACGGCACATGACACAGGACACACAGACACACAAGTTTTAAAATATTATAAGACATAAGGACATGGTATATATATAATATAAAGTATTTTTTAGATAAATTATAATGATATTTAATTTTTTATTGATATTAAAATATAAAATAATTTTTAATTTTTTTAATGTCTTTTTTTTAATTATATAAAATTTTTAAAATATTTTTATTTTAATAAATAATAATATATATTATTTCTAAATTCATTTCAAAAATACGTATTAAGAATAAGAAGCATATTTAGAGAATAACTTTTTTTATTTTTTTTAAGATTTATTTATTTTTTTAAGACACAGTTGGACACATTAGATATGCGTGTCGGACAAGTGTCATATACAAAATGTGTTCAAGACGCGAACTTAACAATTCAGTATAATGTTCCTGCTTCATAACTTAGGGCAAAGGTTTTGGGTTCGAGTATTAAAAAAATGAATAATATATATATTTTTTACATTATTTACTTTCTTAATTTTTTTCAAGTGAAAGAAAATAAAAATGTTATGTGCAAAAAAAAATTAATTATTAAATTAGTCACTGTATATTTATATACATGTGTTGGTTAATTCACCTTTAAATATTTTTTATATTTTAATATGTATTTTTATAGTTGGTTGATTTGGTATGTACACTTAGCATGAACAAAAAAAAGAGTGATAATACTAGAATTTTTTGTTTAAAATAATAAAATCCCTTCACACACCTCACAGGTCTTAAATCAACATCCTCAAATGTTCATTCAATTCAAAACAGATCTGCTAAAGAAAAATGGAAATGTATAAAAGTAGAATAACTATGACTTTGTTATTGATGGATACCTATATATGAGAACAATAGAATCTAAAAGAGTTCATATTTTATATCAACAGACATAGATAAAGAATGCATTTTAGTTAAAAAAAAAACATACATCCATAAGAATTCTGTATAAGGGAAAAAAAGGGACAATTGCACTAAACAAACTCCATCACTTTGCATAAAGATCTAGTGCTTGTCCTCTTTAGGAGTCTCTTTTGAAGGAACCTTTGATTCCAATTATTTTGCAGATTTCTGCATTTCCTTGAAAAAAGAATTGCAAGAACATATTACAATCTAAAAAATCTGTTAAATCTATGTATAATCGACGGAAAAAGTAACCATCGCCTTCGTCGATGTTGCAATATAAGAAGAAAAATAACAAATTGAAGATATGTAATTTTAGGTTTAAGGTTTAAGACAAACATGCTTTAAAGTGCAATTCCAAATCACAAAAAGCCATCAAATTATTTTCTGGTAGATTCATAACATACATTTTGACTTACTAATTTAATAACCAAATCAATAATTCATTAATTCTAAGTTTATTTCTAGTAGTACTTATTTAGAGGGCGAATGTCAGAGATTATGGGGTTCAAATCCTAGAAATAGCTCTCCACACGAAAGAATAAGGCAACAAATATCCACTCTCCCTAAACCCACCAGATCAAAGTCCTATGCACCAAGTTCCCTTTACTTCTAATGGTAGTTGCTTAACAACCAAGTCAATAAATCAAAGCGAAGTTCATGGTATGTTCCCGACATATTCTGGATTAGGTGTTTTATTTGATCCATTTCATTTATGCTATGATACTTAACAGATTTCAATCTTCAAATCTGTTGTTTTTTTATCTTACTACCAATTAAACATGCAGTTTTCCATCAAGAGAAACACTCAGATCAAATCCTTCTCAAAATGGAAAAGCAGTAGCTCTAAAAATTTATTAAAATTGCATTACAGAGAAATCTCACTCCCATTGTATATAAAGCTAACTACACGAATCAAACAACACCATTGTACTATATCATAAACAAGTAACAATTCCTAAAGAGATAAAAACAAAAAGGTTGAAGGAACATATTTCTAACACTGCTAGCACATCATCAAAATCTAAGACCCTTGGTCATGAGTACTTAGGATAAACGGCACCAATTCTTTCTAGCTTTCTCAATACAAGCAGTTTTTGACATAAGGTAGTTAGCTAAGCAAAAGCGAGCTGATTACTAGACAAACCTCACCTGCAAGGTTGGATTTCAAAACCGCCATTCCATTCACTACTCCAGGTCAAAGCTTAGCCTTCTCCACCTAATTATTTTTAGGTGAGAAATTCCTTTAAAGGAAATGTAATGTGACCAATATTTTTCCTTGTATATTTGCCTTATCGACCCAATAGTAACCAACTTTTTTTTTCATTAATAATAGAATACAACGTTGAATTGAAAATGAGTAGCAAACCAAAACAAAGTCTTAAAACCTCTATTTTAAAATAACAATCTAGTGATTCAGAAAACATCGAGTTCATGTCCGAATTGTCGTTAAAGATTTTGTTTTCGACACCATCGCACTCCTTGACTCAGGTGCAAATTCAAACTGTATTAAAGAAGGTCATCTCCCCACAAAATATTTCAAAAAGTCTACTGAACGTCTTAGCTCAATAACGGGCGAAAGGCTAAATATCATTTTTAAACTAACCGATGTTTTTGTTGAAAAGGGTAATCTTAGAATTCCTACCGAATTTATCATAGCAAAGAATATCAAAAACGATATAGTTTTAGAGACACCTTTCATAATCCTTTTGTTTCCATATCTGGCAGATTTTTCTGGACTAACCTCTTTTGTGGGAGGATAGGTAACTTTCTTTGAGTTTCTAGACTCGCCAAAGTAGAGATCTCTAAACCTAATTGAATCCAAAACCAAACAGATTTGCTTTTTGAAAGAAGAGATCTCTTTCAAAACCCTTGAATCACAACTTTCTCAATCAAAGATTTAAGACAAAATAAAAAATCTTTCAAATCAAATTGAAAAGTCTATCTGTTCTGATTTGCCTCATGCCTTCTGGAATAGGAAAGAACACATTGTTGATCTTTCCTATGAAAAATATTTCAAGGAATCAAAAATTCCTACAAAAGCCCGCCCCATTCAGATGAATGAGCAACTTTTCCACCATTGTCAAAAAGAAATTAAAGATCTTTTGGATAAAGGATTAATTCGTCCTAGCAAGAGTCCCTGATCCTATTCTACTTTTTATGTTAATAAGCAAGCTGAGATAGAACGAGGAACCCCTAGACTTGTCATCAATTACAAATCTTTGAACCAAGCTTTGCAATTGATTCGTTATCTTATCCCAAACAAAAAGGATTTGCTTAATTGACTAAACTCCGCAAACATTTTTTCAAAATTTGATATGAAATCCGGTTTTTCGCAGATCCAAATCACAGAATCAGACCGATATAAAACAACATTTACAGTTCTATTCGGTCAATATGAATGGAATGTAATGCCTTTTGGTTTGAAAAAGCCCCATCTGAATTTCAAAAAATTATGAACGACATTTTCAACCCATACTCAAACTTTGCAATCGTTTATATTTATGATGTCTTAATATTTTCCCAAACCTTAGATGAACATTTCAAGCATGTTAAAACTTTTATGTACATCATCCAAAAAAACGGTCTTGCTGTCTCTAAATAAAAAATTGTTCTTTTCCAAACAAAAATCTGTTTTCTTGGTCATATGATTTTCCAAGGAACTATAACTCCAATTGAAAGATTGATTTTGTTTGCAGAAAAGTTTTTAGATTATATCCTTGATAAACCTCAGCTCCAGAGGTTCCTAGGATGTCTCAATTACGTATCGAATTTCATCCCAAATCTTAACAATCTCATTAAGCATCTCCATGATAGGCTTAAGAAAAATCCTCCACCATGGACAGACAAACATTCTGATATTATCAGATTTCTTAAAATCAAAGTCCGCAATCTTCCTTATCTTTACCTACCTGTTCCTCATGCATTCAAGATAATGGAACAGATGCATCTGATTTAGAATATGGGGGTATCCTAAAACAAAAATTGCATGATAAAGAATGTATCATTGCATTTACATCCAAACATTGGAATAACACTCAACAGAACTATTCCACAATCAACAACCTTTCTGGAAAGAAAAATTTCTTGCTGGACTCCCCAAATTCTTGGGAGATAAAGTAAGGGACAAAATTCGTAGCTTAACCCCAGACGGGATAATACCCTATGACGAGTTAAATTATGGTCAACTCATTTCTTTCATCCAAAAGGTTGCTTTGAAGATTTGTCAAGATGATAAAATCCAAAGGCAACTTGCTCGTGAGAAAACCCAAAATCGTATTGATCTGGAAACTTTTTGTAAACAATTTGGTCTTCCTGCTTGTCATCCAAAGAAATCTAAAAGACCATCCAATCAAAAAGTTTTTAAACCTAATCCTGAAAAGAATTTCAGAAGATCCATAAAAGGTTTACAAAAACCTAAAAATAAAAAAGGTTTCCAAAAGAATTTCCAAAACCACCCACAAAGAAATCCCATTATTTGCTATACATGTAAGAAACCAGGACATATTAGCAAATACTGTCGGTTAATAGGAAAGATTATTAATCTAAACCTTGATCTTCTGATTGAGGAAAAGATTAATAATCTTTTGATAGAAAGCTCAGATAATGATTTTGACCCAGAATCTTTGGATGACATCAATAACATCTAAGTCGATGACATTAAATCATCCTCAGATTCAGATGTCAAGCAAATTAGTGTTTTATTCAAAGATCAAGATCTCTTATTTGATGCTATCGAGGCTATTGACAATCCAGAACAAAAGAAAGACTTTCTTTTGAAATTGAAAAGATCTTTGCAAAATGAGAAAAAACCCAAAAATTTGGTCCTCAGCAATAAATATGATGTCAAACCTATTTTCAAAAAATTAGAAAAACAAGTTATTCATCCCATAACCATCCAGGATCTCCAAACAGAGGTTAAAAACCTTAAGAGGGAAACCCAGGAAATCAAAAGAAATCAAGACAATCATCAAATCATTCTCTCGCAGATAATGCAACAAGAAGAGTCTGATGATGAAGAAATTGATTCTCTTTTAAACCAAAATGGGTGTTCTAAGAAACAAGAAAATAAAATTTCTAACGACAATGAGGGAAAATTTTTTTGAGAATAATAAATGTATTCTCTTTTATGAAGCATCGTGTTCATGTCCGAATCGTCGTTAAAGATTTTGTTTTCGTCACCATCGCACTCTTTGACTCAAGTACATATTCAAACTATATTAAGGAAGGTCTGATCCCCGCAAAATATTTCAAAAAATCTACTGAACGTCTTAGCTCAATAACGGGCGAAAGGCTAAGTATCAATTTTAAACTAATCGATGTTTCTGTTGAAAAGGGTAATCTTAGAATTCCCACCGAATTTATCATGGCAAAGAATATCAAAAACGATGTAGTCTTGGGGACACCTTTCATAATCCTTTTGTTTACATATCTGGCAGATTTTTCTGGACTAACCTCTTTTGTGGGAGGACAGGTAACTTTCTTTGAGTTTCTAGACTCGCCAAAGCAGAGATCTCTAAACCTAATTGAATCCAAAATCAAACAGATTTGCTTTTTGAAAGAGAAAATCTCTTTCAAAACCCTTGAATCACAACTTTCTCAACTAAAGATTCAAGACAAAATAAAAAATCTTTCAAATCAAATTGAAAAGTCTATCTGTTTTGATTTGCCCCATGCCTTCTGCAATAGGAAAGAACACATTGTTGATCTTCCCTATGAAAAATGTAACACCCTACCACACTAAGTATTACGCTTAAGTCGTAAAACAGAGGTGGTGTGGTATTACGACCTCTAAATAAAATAAGTACATACAATAGCAGAAGAATTATAATATGCTAGGAGCTTTGAAGAATAGAGGAAACAAAAATCGCGAAATAAAAGCGCAACGCTCAAGGAACAAGTTAACCTGCGTGCTAAGAAAACCATAACTATTAAACACAAGATAACAGAAGTAGGAGTAGAATACCAAGGATACAAAATAACAAACTCCTAACTCAGCCTGCGAAGTCAAGACTGGCCGGAGAATATTTACACATATATACATACATATCCAAACCCAAAAGTACATATACACAATCCTGCCTCTCCATAAACCTCTAAGAGGATCAAAAAGAATAAGTCATGCGGAGAGAAAGCTAAGTACATATATATACACTATAGCATAACAAAATATCCCAGTAACCACTCCGCTTCAAAAGTCCAGACGCCTAACGAGATGCCTCTCGACCTGCATCTGAAAAACAACAACATAGTATGGAATGAGAACCGGAGGTTCTCAGTATGGTAAAGGTGCCACACACATAATATATAAGGTCCTAGGAATGCCAGAGGCAATCCTAGAACACCGACACTCAGATTATAGAGCTTAAAGTATTAAACATAAGCCATAGAAGGTGGTTTTCTAAGAACATTTAAACCTAACTTAACTTAACCTTAAAATCTAAGTCTCATACTGCCATTCCTCCATACCTCCAATTCCATCATGCATTTTCACAGACAAATAAACAGATAAAAGCAAGCACAAGAAGGTTACAAATACTGCAGGTAACAAATACACATTTAACATGGCAAGTACATTTAGACACACCCAATTAAAGCACAAGCAAGTAATTCAAGTAATATGCATATGATGCATGTCTGTCCTATGGCTGATGAGGCTCATCTGTCGGTTATCCAGCCAACCCGACAAGTCTGAATTGTACTTAGACTGTCCCCCGACGTGCATCCCCAAGAGTCTATGCATAGTTTTTCTCAAATAATCAATAATACTCAATGGGGGTAACATTCCCGGGAATTTATATAGTGCCCGGTCACACACTTACGTCGTAGGGTCAACAGAGTATCGAGTTTTCAACCTGGTACACGTGGTGGCAAGCCACGGCACTTAATCCAGGGAATCTCGTATCTCAGAGTATTCAAATTCATAAGCCATATAAATAATTCAATTATAATTCATCAACTTCAACATCATTCTCAATCGCATTTCATTCATCATCATACATCAATCATATTCAATCCTTATCCTTCATTATCACACCTCCCATTCCGTCCATCAATAGTTCCAATTCAAAACATAACTCATTCTTTTCTAAATGAATCAAACTTAAAACATACTCATTTTCTTAATAACTCTAAATCAAACCATATAACCTTTGAATCTAAATCTTTTTAAATAATCATATAAACAAAATCTCTAATTTTTTATAAAATTTCGGCAGCATCTCCTCTAAAACTCAGACTTTGCCACCCTTTTCGGGTCCAAACCTGCTTCCTTTTCAATTCAACATACCCTTCCTCATTATCATAACAATCTCCACAAAAAATCTACCCCAGATCAACAATTAAACTCATACAATATTCAAATCCAACAACCAAAATTCAACTAAGAGTCATAGTTCACAAATCCTAGGCTTTTAACACAAAATACCTCAAATCAATAATTCACCGAATCATTAATTAATCAACAAGCACCCAACCAACCATGTTCATCAACAATAACATTCAACTATAATTCTCTCCAAATTAACATAACAACATCCACCATCCAAAATTAATAACTAATTATCCAATAAACTTCAACCAATTATATTCATCGACAAATTACTAAATATTAAACATACACCTGCATTCCAACTTATCCTATAGTCATCTAGCCTAAGTTTTCACAGAACATTATATATTAAATGCAAGAAACCTAAACCATACCTTAGCCGATTTCCACGTAACGACCAAAGCTATTTATTCAAAACTAAGACAGCCCCTCAAAACTCAACTAATCCGCTTCCTCCAAGTTCCAACATTCACAATTTCAAGCTCCAATTATTTATTCACAACTTAATACACATTCATAACACATATATATCCAATTTAATATTCAAAGCTCAAATTCAAAGAAAATAAAATAGAATTATCGTATCCTCACCTTACCCAAGCTTCACATAAGCAAGAGTGAACGTTTCTCTCAAGCTAATTGGATCCTAAAACATCAGAAATCAAAGAAATTCAATATTCCCACTTAAAATTCGAAAATTGGGGGAAGATGAAGCTGAGAGTGATTGAACAAGTTACCAGTGAAATTGTTCTGGTAGAAATGTAGAGCTCGACGCGGTGGACGCGTGGCCGCAAACGGTGCGGCAATCGGAGCTCGGACGGAGAAGTTACGGGGGTTAGAAGGTTACCGTAAAGGTTCGGGAGTGTTTTTCTCCTCCCTGGGCATTTTCACGCTGCAGCTGGTGAAATGGAGAAGAAGGGCTTTCGGGCTCATTAAAAGTGTGGGTCCGGTTGGACCGACAGCCCGGTTCGGGCCCGGTTCAACCGGTTCGGCCCGTTCGGTCTAATTTTGGACCGTTTTCTTCAAAATTGGTGTCAAAATTCTCGTTTCGATGAGCTCTATCCTAATTTAATATAATATTCACATTTCTAATCCTCCTTATTAAAAACTAATTTATTAACTAATTTAACCGGGGTTTACATCCTACCCACCTAATAAAGAATTTTGCCCTCAAAATTCAAATCTAGTTACCTGAAAATAGATGTGGATAGTCCTTTTGCATATCTGATTCGAGTTCCCAGGTATGTTCCTCGATACCAGTTCGTCTCCAAGCTACTTTTACCAATGATACTTCCCTTCCTCGTAATCGTTTAACACTGGTGTCATCAATCCTCACCGGAATTACTGGGAGTGTTAGATCTTCTCTCACTTGGATTGGTTCTGGTTCTAGAACATGACTTGCATCAGGAGTATACTTCCGAAGCTGTGATACATGAAATACATCATGCAAATTCGAAAGGTACGGCGGTAAGGCAATTCTATAAGCCACTGGTCCAATTCTCTTCAGAATCTCAAACGGTCCAATATAACGGGGATTCAGTTTCTTAGTCTTAATAGCTCTTCCCACTCCAGTGGTTGGTGTAATTTTCAAAAAGACATGTTCTCCTTCTTCAAACTCCAAAGGCTTTCGCCTCTGATCAGCATAGCTCTTCTGGCGACTTTGGGCTATAAGCATTCGACTACGAATTTTCTTTATCTGTTCAGTAGTTTCAGCTATCATCTCAGGCCCTAACAAACTTCTTTCTCCAGTTTCATACCAACACAGTGGAGACTGACATTTTCTGCCATACAGATCCTCATATGGAGCCATTCTGATGCTCGCATGATAGCTATTATTATAAGCAAATTCAATTAATGGCATATACCGATCCCAACTCGCAGGCTGGTCCAAAACACAAGCCCTTAGCATATCCTCCAAGGTCTGAATAGTTCTTTCTGACTGACCATCTGTCTGAGGGTGATACACAGTACTCAAGCTTAGCTGAGTTCCAAATGCACGCTGAAAAGCTCCCCAGAACCTTGATGTAAAGCGAGGATCCCTGTCAGATATAATGGTAGAAGGCACGCCATGCAACCTGACAATCTCTTTAATATACATTCGAGCTAATTCTTCCATTGAAAAACTTATTCGGATAGGAAGAAAGTGAGCTGATTTTGTCAGTCGATCCACAACCACCCAAATAGCGTCACAACCAGATCGGGTTCTAGGCAAACCTATCACAAAATCCATTGCGATACTCTCCCATTTCCATTGTGGAATCTCCAAAGGCTGAAGGGTCCCTGATGGTCTCTGATGCTCAATCTTAACCTTTTGACACGTTAAACATTTAGATACATGTAATGCCACATCATTCTTCATCCCTGGCCACCAGAACATCGCTTTCAGATCCTGATACATTTTAGTACTCCCTGGGTGAATTGAGAATCCACTCTTATGAGCTTCCTTCAAAATACTCTGTCGCAGGTCTCCAACATTAGGCACAATAATTCGGTTCTTGAACCTCCATAAACCATCCTGACCTTCTGACACTCTCCACTGTTTTTCCTGTTCAACTGATGGTAATACCTTACGTAACGCTTCACTATCTCGATGAGCCTTCAGAAGTTCTAATTTAAAATCACTTGAAATCTGCAACTGACTCAAACACAGGATTCCATATTCTTCTCTAATTCCCAAATTCAAACCTTGAAATGCCCTTAGTAATTCTTCTTCCCGTAGCATCATCCAAGATGCATATAAAGACTTCCGACTCAAAGTGTCCGCCACAACGTTCGCTTTTCCTGGATGATAATTCAATTCAAAATCATAATCTTTTAGAAGCTCCATCCATCTCCTCTGACGCATATTCAACTCTTTCTGCTCAAAAAGATACTTCAAACTCTTATGGTATGAGAAAACATGAAACTTAACACCATAGAGATAATGCCTCCAAATCTTTAAAGCAAACACAACAGCAGCAAGTTCCAAATCGTGTGTCGGATAGTTCATCTCATGCGGCCTTAACTGCCGTGAGGCGTATGCTACAACATTCTGGTGCTGCATCAGAACACACCCCAAACCTTTCAGAGATGCATCACAATACACTTCAAACGGTTCACTTGGTTCAGGTAATACCAATACAGGTGCAGTAGTCAACCTGTGCTTCAATTCTTGAAAACTCTCCTCACACTCTGGAGTCCAGATAAAAGGCGTATCTTTCCTAGTCAATTTAGTTAAAGGTAAGGCGAGATGTGAAAATCCCTTAATGAATCTGCGATAATACCCCGCCAAACCTAAGAAACTCCTGATCTCTGTCACTGAAGTTGGTCGCTCCCAATTCATCACTGCTTCAACCTTAGCAGGATCCACAGCTATTCTCTGCTTACTCACCACGTGGCCGAGAAACTTCACTTCACTCTTCCAGAACTCACATTTAGATAACTTAGCATACAACTTCCTGTCTCTCAAAATTTGCAGCACAGTTCGCAAGTGATCAGTATGTTCCTCTTCAGTCTTAGGATAAACAAGAATGTCATCAATGAAGACAATAACAAACTTGTCTAGATACGGTCGAAAAATCCTATTCATATAATCCATAAATACTGCCGGGGCATTAGTTAACCCAAAAGACATTACTGTATATTCATAATGACCATAACGCGTCCTGAAAGCAGTCTTCGGAATATCCTCATCTCTAACCCTTATCTGATGATATCCGGATCACAGATCAATCTTAGAAAACACACCGGCGCCCTGTAACTGATCCATTAAATCATCGATTCTAGGCAACGGATATTTGTTCTTCACAGTGATCTTATTTAACTGCCGATAGTCGACACACAAACGCATACTCCCATCCTTCTTCTTTACTAGTAACACTGGTGCTCCCCATGGAGAAACACTTGGTCGGATGAAATGCTTACCCAACAAATCCTCCAGCTGAGCTTTCAATTCAGCCATTTCTAAAGGTGACATCCTATAAGGAGTAATCGAAATTGGACCGGATCCAGGTACCAACTCGATTGCAAATTCAACCTCTCGGTTAGGTGGGAATTCATTAATATCATCCGGAAACACATCTGGAAATTCACATACAACCGGAATCTGCTCTAAACTCTGATCATCACCTGATACTCCTGCAGTTAATAACATAATACCCTGACATTCAATTCCAGAACAGGTTACTATCATAGAATTTAAATAGTAACTATTCACCACAATCGGTGCTTCTGACCCTTCTGGCATAAACTGTACTGACTTCTCAGAACAATCAAGCAAAACATGATTCTTGGATAACCAATCCAATCCCAAAATGAGATCAAGACCAGTCATAGGCAAACAAATCAAATCATGCACAAATTCACGCTGTTGTACTCGAAAGGAAACTTGTGGACATCCTATCCTAGTCACCATAGCTTCATGAGTAGCATTATATATTTTTAAATCATAACCTAAAACCACCATTCTCAATCCTAACTCATGGGCCTTTTCAAATGCAATAAATGAATGACTTGCTCCTGAATCAAATAAAGCATTTAAGATTTTACCAGCCATTTCACAATTACCTCTAATCAGTGTCTCAGATCCCTCAGCACCTATGGTAGAAGTGGTGTATACTCTCCCTGGCTGCTGCACCCTACCAGTCTCATACTTCTTCTTCTCCGGGCAATTGGTGGCCATATGCCCGGGCTGTCCACAAGAATAGCATACTCCAAGTCCGAATCTGCACGGAACTCCAAGGTGATACCTTCCGCACTTCTGACAGTTCAGATCTTGCTGTGGCTGCTTCCCAAACCTTTTTCCTTGACTAGCATTGGTATTCGGCCTTCTGTAATTACCTTGATCCTGAGTCTGCTGCGGAACAAAACCTCCACGCTTGAAATTTCTACCTCTTGGAGCAAAGTTCCTCCCAGAAGGCCTCTGAAAAGGCACCCTCAAACTTCCTTTCTCTGCTGCCGCCTTCCTCACACAATCCTCAGCCACCCTACTCTTATTCACCAATTCAGAAAACACCCTGATCTCCATTGGGGCAACGAAGCTCAGAATATCACTCCGAAGACCTCCTTCATATTTAATACACTTCCATTCAGCAAAATCTTCAGGCGTACCTTGACAGATACGAGAAAAGCGACACAACTCCTCAAACTTACTAGTATACTCAGCAACAGTCATCTGTCCCTGCTTTAACTGCATTAATTCAAGTTCCTTGGCATTTCTGGCTGAATTAGGAAAATATTTCTTATAAAACTCTGTCCGGAAAACCTCCCAAGGAACCGCAGCACCATCAGGATGCAGGATACGTCGTGTTCCCTGTCACCAATACTGAGCTTCACCTTGCAACTGATAAGTTCCAAATTCAACCCATTGCTCTTCAGAAACCTGTTGTGCCTGTAACGCCCTTTCCATAGCCTGAATCCAATTATCTGCGTCAGTGGGATTTAAGGTTCCCCTAAAAGTCGGAGGGTGAACTTTCAGAAATGTAGCAAGTGTCATTGGACCGCCCTCATCATTATTGTTCCCATGATTTCCCTGATTTATCTGATTCCCCAGTGCCTCGGCTGTCGCCTGCATAGCTGCAGCCATATTTCCTAGGGCAGCCATAAAGTCTACTGGATCAGTCCCTATGGGAGCAGGAGTAACGGTGCCTGTCCTACCTCTACCTCGCCCTCGACCGCGTCCGCGAGTCGACATCTGGTCCCTATACACACCAAACAAGTGATATTAAGTTGATCAGTCTCAATATCGCAGGTCTAATGCTTTAAGTTCCAAATGCATGCTCACAAACGTTTATGCCATATATATCAGTCAGATATCCTAATAGCACATAAACACATATACAGAGAATGCACAGAAGCACAATCAGTCCGTCTTTCAGGCTCTATAGGAACGAACTGCTCTGATACCATAATATAACACCCTACCACACTAAGTATTACTCTTAAGTCGTAAAACAGAGGTGGTGTGGTATTACGACCTCTGAATAAAATAAGTACATACAATAGCAGAAGAATTATAATATGCTAGGAGCCTTGAAGAATAAAGGAAACAAAAATCGCGAAATAAAAGCGCAACGCTCAAGGAACGAGTTAACCTGCGTGCTAAGAAAACCATAACTATTAAACACAAGATAACAGAAGTAGGAGTAGAATACCAAGGATACAAAATAACAAACTCCTAACTCAGCCTGCGAAGTCAAGACTGGCCGGAGAATATTTACACATATATACATACATATCCAAACCCAAAAGTACATATACACAATCCTGCCTCTCCATAAACCTCTAAGAGGATCAAAAAGAATAAGTCATGCGGAGAGAAAGCTAAGTACATATATATACACTATAGCATAACAAAATATCCCAGTAACCACTCCGCTTCAAAAGTCCAGACGCCTAACGAGATGCCTCTCGACCTGCATCTGAAAAACAACAACATAGTATGGAATGAGAACCGGAGGTTCTCAGTATGGTAAAGGTGCCACACACATAATATATAAGGTCCTAGGAATGCCAGAGGCAATCCTAGAACACCGACACTCAGATTATAGAGCTTAAAGTATTAAACATAAGCCATAGAAGGTGGTTTTCTAAGAACATTTAAACCTAACTTAACTTAACCTTAAAATCTAAGTCTCATACTGCCATTCCTCCATACCTCCAATTCCATCATGCATTTTCACAGACAAATAAACAGATAAAAGCAAGCACAAGAAGGTTACAAATACTGTAGGTAACAAATACACATTTAACATGGCAAGTACATTTAGACACACCCAATTAAAGCACAAGCAAGTAATTCAAGTAATATGCATATGATGCATGTCTGTCCTATGGCTGATGAGGCTCATCTGTCGGTTATCCAGCCAACCCGACAAGTCTGAATTGTACTTAGACTGTCCCCCGACGTGCATCCCCAAGAGTCTATGCATAGTTTTTCTCAAATAATCAATAATACTCAATGGGAGTAACATTCCCGGGAATTTATATAGTGCCCGGTCACACACTTACGTCGTAGGGTCAACAGAGTATCGAGTTTTCAACCTGGTACACGTGGTGGCAAGCCACGGCACTTAATCCAGGGAATCTCGTATCTCAGAGTATTCAAATTCATAAGCCATATAAATAATTCAATTATAATTCATCAACTTCAACATCATTCTCAATCGCATTTCATTCATCATCATACATCAATCATATTCAATCCTTATCCTTCATTATCACACCTCCCATTCCGTCCATCAATAGTTCCAATTCAAAACATAACTCATTCTTTTCTAAATGAATCAAACTTAAAACATACTCATTTTCTTAATAACTCTAAATCAAACCATATAACCTTTGAATCTAAATCTTTTTAAATAATCATATAAACAAAATCTCTAATTTTTTATAAAATTTCGGCAGCATCTCCTCTAAAACTCGGACTTTGCCACCCTTTTCGGGTCCAAACCTGCTTCCTTTTCAATTCAACATACCCTTCCTCATTATCATAACAATCTCCACAAAAAATCTACCTCAGATCAACAATTAAACTCATACAATATTCAAATCCAACAACCAAAATTCAACTAAGAGTCATAGTTCACAAATCCTAGGCTTTTAACACAAAATACCTCAAATCAATAATTCACCGAATCATTAATTAATCAACAAGCACCAAACCAACCATGTTCATCAACAATAACATTCAACTATAATTCTCTCCAAATTAACATAACAACATCCACCATCCAAAATTAATAACTAATTATCCAATAAACTTCAACCAATTATATTCATCGACAAATTACTAAATATTAAACATACACCTGCATTCCAACTTATCCTATAGTCATCTAGCCTAAGTTTTCACAGAACATTATATATTAAATGCAAGAAACCTAAACCATACCTTAGCCGATTTCCACGTAACGACCAAAGCTATTTATTCAAAACCAAGACAGCCCCTCAAAACTCAACTAATCCGCTTCCTCCAAGTTCCAACATTCACAATTTCAAGCTCCAATTATTTATTCACAACCTAATACACATTCATAACACATATATATCCAATTTAATACTCAAAGCTCAAATTCAAAGAAAATAAAATAGAATTATCATATCCTCACCTTACCCAAACTTCACATAAGCAAGAGTGAACGTTTCTCTCAAGCTAATTGGATCCTAAAACATCATAAATCAAAGAAATTCAATATTCCCACTTAAAATTCGAAAATTGGGGAAGATGAAGCTGAGAGTGATTAAACAAGTTACCAATGAAATTTTTCTGGTAGAAATGTAGAGCTCGACGCGGTGGACGCGTGGCCGCAAACGGTGCGGCAATCGGAGCTCGGACGGAGAAGTTACGGGGGTTGGAAGGTTACCGTAAAGGTTCAGGAGTGTTTTTCTCCTCCCTGGGCATTTTCACGCTGCAGCTGCTGAAATGGAGAAGAAGGGCTTTCGGGCTCATTAAAAGTGTGGGTCCGGTTGGACCGACAGTCCGGTTCGGGCCCGGTTCAACCGGTTCGGCCCGTTCGGTCTAATTTTGGACCGTTTTCTTCAAAATTGGTGTCAAAATTCTCGTTTCGATGAGCTCTATCCTAATTTAATATAATATTCACATTTCTAATCCTCCTTATTAAAAACTAATTTATTAACTAATTTAACCGGGATTTACAAAAAAGATTTCAAGGAATCAAAAATCCCTACAAAAGTCCGCCCCATTCAGATGAATGAGCAGCTTTTGCAGCATTGTCAAAAAGAAATTAAAGATCTTTTGGATAAAGGATTAACTCGTTCTAGCAAGAGTCCCTGGTCCTATTCTGCTTTTTATGTTAATAAGCAAGCTGAGATAGAACGAGGAACCCCTAGACTTGTTCTTTAGATAATTATCTTTTAGATTTTAGATATATTATCTTTTAGACTTTAGATATTATTTTATTTGGGTTTTAGGGTTTAATAGGTATCATGCTCAAATAAATATAAATAGTGTCTTTTGGTCCCTGATAAACCACTATTTATGGTTTATCTTGTGCTCAATTGAGTGGTTTTTATCAAGCCTTTGCCAATTTATTCATCTGATTTGCATGGTTTTACATTCTCCTTCCTGATTTTGTGCTATGATTGAAAGCATGTTTCTTTAGTCTTAATTTAGTTAATTTTAAATCCTCTCTTATTATCATTCGATGCCTTGATATGTGTGTTAAGTGATTTCAAGAATTACAGGGCAAGAATGGCTTAGAGGATGGAAAGGGAGAATGCAAAAGTGGAAGGAATACAAGAAGTTGAAGGAACTGCAAAGCTGTCAACCTGACCCTCTCGTACTAAAACGGTCATAATCTGAGCTACAGAGGTCCAAATGATGCGGTTTCACTTGCGTTGGAAAGCTAACGTCCGGGGATTCGATTTGATATATAATTTTCCATAGTGGACGTACCGCTAGGTGACGCGAACGCGTGCTCCACGCGGACGCATCGCAGTGACGGAAAACCAGCGTGGCAGATTTCATAACCATCGAATTCTGGGCTGTTTCTGACCCAGTTTTCGGCCCAAAAGACACAGATTAGAGGCTATAAAGTGGGGGAGTCCATCAATTCATATAAGATCATAATTCAATTTTAGGTTTTAGATGTAGTTTTTAGAGAGAGAGGTTTTCTCCTCTCTCTTAGGATTTAGGATTAGGATTCCTCTTAAAAGATTTAGGATTTCAACTCTTCATCAGGTTCAATATTCCTTTTACTTTATATTTCTCTTTTATTTTCAGATACTTTAATGCTTGTATTACATATGTTGCCTATTTGGCTTATGAGCCATTCATGTTAGGATTTTCTTTATTTAATATAAATTGAGGTATTTCAGACTTATATGTTATGGATGCTTTAGCTTTATCCAGTTTATTTTTATTCAAGTAGATTTTCTTCCTTTTTGGCTTTGGTTGAGTAATTGGTAACTCTTGAGTTGTCAAACTTATTGTTGACTGAAAATTGAAATTCTTCAAGAATTAATTCGAGTTTCAATAACTCTAGCCTTTCCCAAGGAAAGACTAGGACCTGAGGAATCAAAATTAATTCATCCACTTAACTTACCTTCATAGTTAGAGGTTAACAAAGTGGGAGAAAAATCCAATTCTCATCACAATCGATAATGATAGGACTTCTAATTTCTAATACCTTGCCAAAAGTTTATTATTACTATTTTATTTTTCTTATCATTTAACATACTTGTTCCTCACTTTCAAAACCCCAAATCTACAAAACTCATAACCAATAATAAGAACATACCTCCCTGCAATTTCTTGAGAAGACGACCCGAGGTTTAAATACTCGGTTATCAATTTTAAAGGGGTTTGTTACTTGTGACAACCAAAACGTTTGTAAGAAAGAACTTTTGTTGGTTTAGAAACTATACTTGCAACGGAAATTTATTCTGAATTCTAGACCACGCAAAAAATCCTCTTTTCAAAATGCTGCCGTTGTCGGAGAATTGCAAACATGTGCCTTATTATTGGTCAGGACCAGACACACTCGACCCACACACCCAAAATGGACCCAACTTAGAACCCGCCCGAACTGGCCTTCCAATTCAAACTAAGGGTGCATATAACCTGATCCGACCCGGATCCATATACTTTGGGGTTAATTTGGTGTGATTTCACCGGGTTTAAGATTTGATAAGGGTCTCAAAAATAGATCCAGTCATTATTTAGGGTCGAATCTGGGTTAAGGCGAACTCGGCTTCATCCGACCCATGTGTATCCTAAGATGATTAAAAAAATATTATATGTTTTAAATTAATTTCAATATTATGTTATATTAACTATAACCTTATTGTTTTATTTTTAATTACATTTGTTGAATTAGAAAATAGATCAAAGAAGTATGAAATTAGAATTTATGGACAAGTTCAAGTTTAAGTATGATTATCAATATTTTTGTAACAAGTATTTTTTTATTTTTTATAAATGAACGCATCATAATTTTTGACATAAAATTTATCAAGACCCAAATTTCACCCAGTCGAGATCCGATTTTAGTGTAGTCCGAAAGTAGTGTAATTTCATCATCAAATCTATGACCGAATAAGAATCTCAAAAATAGACCCAATTATTATTTAAGGTCGGGTCAAAGTAAGACGAATCCGATTTTATCCTACTTCATGTACATTCCTAATTCAAACTACCCCTCTCTCGCTGTGATTCACTCCCTCTCTAGAAGTAAAATTCCAAAGCATAACTATGCATGCGGTATTATGTTTTTATTTTTAGAATTATGTTTTTGCTTTTTTTGGGTGTGTTTTTATTTAGTAAAAATTATTTTTAGGTTTAATATTTCTTATTTTTTGCTCAATTAGAGTTTTGGTTTCTGGATTCAAAATTTTGGATTTTGCCTTACATGAAAGTGTGTATCTTTAACCAGACCCAAACAAAAAAATGATAAAAAAAAATAAAATTTATATCTTAGGCAAAATTTGGTAATCAAATTGCAAGTAGAAAAATATATGGCAAACAAAAAAAATAAAAGATATGATTTGCTTTAAAATAGTAAAAAGATCTTGACTTTAAATATATGACACTATCATCAAAATATAATTTTTAGCCGAAATTATAAGTATTTATACAAATGAGTCAAAGTCAACAATAAGATAATAACATACTAAATTAAGAGAATATAGACAAATAAAAAGAACAAAAAAAAAACCCTAAAACTTTAGCTATTTGGATTTGCAACTCTAGTTTACTTCATTTACATGTTGAGTGGCTGAAATTGGTGGTCATTGTTATTCTCATCAGCCAAAAAATATTCATCCATTATTATTGGTGATAAGATTTACAAAGATTGTGACACATTCTGAGATTTATGAAAAAGAATATCATCTAAATTAATCTCATATTAAAATTGATTAATCCAATTCTCAACCTCAGCAAGATCATCCAATTAATTTTTTACCACAAATTTCTTCTCACTCTTATCTCTAATATACATTCATCCCTCCTTTCCCGTTATTTATTATCTCACCACATGTAAATTAACCTAAGGATGTGGACATGTAATATGAAATAAAAATTAATAACATTCAACTTTTATCCAAATTCATCTCTTACTTCCACGATTCTCTCTCTTTTTATTTTACCCACATGTTAATTTTTTTTTTCTTGGAAAACAAGGAAGAGAGAAAGGATAATAATGAAAGAAAGTAAAAATAAATATTCATAAAATCCTTGCTCTTATCTCCAGAAATTAAACTAACATGCATGCTCCTTTCTCCACCTCTCCTCGCTATTATCCTATCACTCTTTATATCATACAACACTTATTAGCAAGTAGCAACTTAAGGGGACAAAAAAGAGAATGAGAGTTACAAAGAGAGAAGAATAATAACGATGATGAATGGATATCTAGGAATAAAATTGGAAGAAATAAGTTGACTAATTATTGGGCATAAAAAATGAATGGAAGGAGTAAAATTAAAATTTATTAAAAATAAAATTAAAATAAACTAAACATCAAGAATATTTTTAAAATTTAAAAAAATATTAAGAATAAAAAAATAATTTTATCTTATTTATTAATTACGTAATACTTCAAGAAGCCTTAGATTTGGTTTGGTAAAGCTTTTTGAAGAGGTGTTTGTGCTTTTTAAAAGTTTAAACTCCTCATTTTGTGTTTGGTAAATCAAAAAGATTATGTGCTTGTACTTGCAATTTTTAAAAGATCGGATATTTTTGAAAGCATTTAGAATAAAGTTCTTTAAAGTTGGGTTGTGTTTTTTAAAATTTAAAAGTCTAATATAATATTATACGTTAACTAATTTTCAAATTTAATGCATACATTTATTATAATATTTTTAAATTTTAAAAGTTATTTTACCAAACACAATTAATGTTGCTTATGTTTATTAAAAGTTATTTTTATTTTGATTTACCAAACATAAATACTATAATTTTTAAAAAGTCATCTTTTAAAAATTAATTTTTATAAACTATTTTTAAAAAATAAAAATTTTACCAAACTTTATAAATTACCTTAAAAGAAAAGATATTTACTTATCCAGAGTTGCCTAATTAATAATAATAACCCATAGTATATGTACGTGCATGTAAAAGGAATTGAAGTTCAAATTATGAATTTATGATTCATTTTCTAATAATATATCTCTGTGCCTATATTATTGGTAAAAGATCAAAAATTAATCATTTTTTCCAATAATTAGTGAACCTTTATTTTATTTTTCTTTAACTACTCAATCCCTTAACAGTTGTTTATCCATTATTATTTCACTAACAGATTCTTAGTTATTCTCTCTATTTTATATTAAACATGTCTTTCTAGTTATATATTATATATCATTAAATTTAATTAAAAATATAAATAATAGAAAAAGGCAAATATTCCTAATTTTATTTTTCTATTAATATTTATTTTTCTATTAATATTTAGTTTTCTAACTTTCTCTCTTTATTTAATAATAGAGAATATAATAAGAAAAAAAACAACTTGAAATAAAAAAAACACTTAATTTACAAAAACAAAAAAAAAACAAAAAAAATACTTAACATTAAACAGGAGGAGTAAAAATAGTTTCTTCCTCGACAAAAACGTTATTATTAATATTTCGCATTTTTGCTGCCCAAGAATCATTGACTCCACTATTTTTTATTTTGCTTCTTCTCTTCAGCCCAGAGAGTTGTGACTCCCACTGAGTTTTCCATTCATTTCTTTGTTCCATAACCTGATTGCGAAACATTGATTATAATTAGCATTAAATATAATGGAACAAAAGTATCTGGATCTGATTGTTGTTTCAATGATTTTGTGAAAGGAACAAGAAATTAAAGTAGTTAAAATTTTAATTATATGCCTACTAATTAAGAAATTTAAAATTAAATATTGATTGTAAAATTATTATCAAAATAATCTTATTTAATATCTAAGTTATTGTTAATTTATTTTCTATTATTTCTATATTATTGTGATTGATATTGTGTGGGGTGTTAAAGATATAATCATGTTAGTCTTTATAATTTTGTCAAATTTATAATTAGATCTTTATATTTTATTTAATTAAATATTTATATTAATTTTAATTTTATAATTAGATCTTTAAAAATATAAAAAATATTAAAATTAATAAAATATTTTTTTAAATTAAAAATATATACAATTAACAACATAATTAAATCTTTAATCATATATTTTTCAAAAGAAATATTTTTTCATATTTAAACTAACTTATTTATATTTGTTATCTTAGAGAACTTTGTTAGTATTTTTTTTAGAATTAATTTATCTAAAATATAAATTCTTAAAAATTTATTTATTATTTTATTCTGATTTTTATTAATTTATTTATTTATTTTCTGGGAAGGTGCTTTTCGAAATTATAATTTGATATTTGTTGACATGGTTTTAATGCACAACTTTACCGAATATCACTTAAGATGCTTTTATTACTATAAATTCCAGAGTTTCTCGTGGTGCAAGTAAACCAAAAGATATTAATTAAACACCACCTTAATTAATTAATTGGTTAACTTCCATTCATAGCCATACATACGCAACACGAAGATAATATTTTGTTATTGAGAACTCAGAACTACAGGAAGATAATATTTATTTTGTTGTTGGGGACTTCCATAGCCATATTAAATTATTAATGTTCTGATTAGAACATTTTTTTAATATTTAAATGATCTAGCTAGCTTATATAATCTATTGCTACAAAACATTTTATAAAACAATTTAATCATTAATTATTCTATTAGCATTTAGTAAAGTTATTTTATTCAATCAGGTATCGTCTTAAAAATCATATAAATACAAATATCTTATTAGATAACATTATAGAATCCTTCTTTACATTTTATATATTAACCATGAAACCATATTAATTCTTTTACAAATAATAACTAAAATAAGTATACTTAATATATACTAAAAAATACTCATTTATTTTAACGGTAAAAATAACTAATTTAATATTTTTGAAATTTATCAAGAAACCAATATGAAAAGCTACAAAACATGCATGCCAGCGTGTACTAAGTAAATGGCCAAAAGAAAACACGTTACACGTATAAAACGAAAAGAAAAAACGAACTTGAACTCAAATATTCATTCATTATCAATTTATCATTGCCATTAAAGTAGGTGTTACTGTGTTACTACTTAGTACTTACTAGCACTTAGTAGTGTGCAGTCGTCTTCTTTTCTATTCAAGAAGAATAACATTTTTCTTAGAAGTTTTAAAATTTACAAGTTATTTTTTTCTCAATTATTTTCTACCATTATTGACACTATTACTCATGTTTTTGCTCGTTAAGTATGTATATGATAAACATTTTAATAAACAACATTATATTTAAATAAGTTTAATTTTAATAATTTAAAATAGTTTAAATAAACTAATTATATTTATATTTTTAAATAATTATTTTTATTATATAATATAAAAATAACCATTTTTCATGTAATATAAAATTATTTTATACATATATTCAATTATTTAATGTTATTTCAATATACGTAAATAATCACAAAAAAATTAAATATAATTGTACGCTAGTATAAAAATATTAAAATTAAACTCTTGTAGTATATTAAAATTAAACAATTATGTTAAGTGTACATCAAAATTAATGATTAAAGTCAATTAGTAATATAGTTGAAATATAAATACACCTTAAAAATAAATTATTTATATATAAATATATTAATAACTAATTTTAATGGTTAATTTTAGTATACAAATAATATTTTTCAAAATTAAATTATACTTAAAATTTTGAAAATAGTTAAGTAAATACCGTATGGCAGTGAGGGTGGGGATGTTGACGGTGGAAGCTGGTGGCGCGGCGGTGACCGAAGCGAGAGGAGAAGGGGAACTTGACGGCCATAGCCATATCTCTATCATAGAGCTCTCTCATTGCGGGATCAGAGAGAGTCTCGTAGGCCTGCTGCACACGAATAAACCTCCTTGTGTACTCCTCAACCCGACCCGGTGGCGACACGTCCGGATGGAACTTCCTCGCAAGCTTCTTGTACGCCTGCTTCAATTCCGCCACCGCCACCCACTCGGGCACGCCAAGAACCTCGTACAAGCTCGCATTCGCTTCCTCCGTCGCCACCGCTAACGCATCGAACGACGACGTAGAAGCATTTGCTCTGAGGCTCAGTCGCAACGCGGGTCGGGTCGGATTGGTAATAATGTCGGGTTTGGGCGAATAGTAGCGGGTTGTTGTATTGGATGGGAATTGGAAAATTGTTTTGGGTGGCGATGTTAATCGGTGATGGTGATAAGAACTAGGAAGGGCACAGCAGCGCATTTTGATTTCTGGTTGAGAGTTTGTATGTATGTGATAATGCATGTATGGGTGTGTATCTGTTTTGGTTTTCTCTTCTCAATTTATAACGGTTAGAGGATAGTTGAGTGTGCACGGTGGGAGTGTGTTCAGTGCATTTGATATAAAAATTGGTTTTTGCTTCTTGCTCTGCTGCTTTATTACAACATACGTCATCCATTTTGGCATTATTTCTACGTATATCATCAGCTCGTACGAGGGCTAACGTACAAATTTGAAAGTTGTTTCATGAAAATTTAGTTAAATTATTTGACGGCTCTCAGTTATCAGCTTCATGTGAAGTCTACAGTACCTGAATTTTCACAAAAAATTAAATTCTCATTTTTAACATTAAAAATTTATGCATGAAATTCAAATTTTAATTTTGTAAAATATAATTCTACGCATTTAATTTTTTAATAAAATATAATTAAATTAGTTTATTATAATAAAATTAATTATAATTAATATTATTTTAAATTTTATTATTTAATTTAATTAGATTTAGTTCATAAAAAAATTAATACTAAAAGGGCGATTTATCTCGTTGAAATCAAATTTAAATTTATAATTTCTAATACTATTAAAATATATTAATTAATATTGTAAAGATATTTTAGTCCTTTTAACATTATTATGAATGACGAAAGAGTAGTTTAGTCTCTAATAGTTTTTTGAGGATCAAATTCAAATTTATAAATTTTAATATATTTATATATTCTTAATTCTAAACGAGATTTTAAGTCTTTTTAAAAAGACAACCAAAAAGGTATTTTGATCTTTAAAAAATCAAATCAGAATTTTTAAAATACAAATACTTTAATCATGCTATATAGATACTTTTAGCTACCAATCAACTATTCATACATATAGGAATATATATTGAAATATGAAATATCAACGTATTTATATTTCAAATTTTATTAATAATTAATTGGATTTTATAAATAATATAATCAATTTGATTCATATTTATAATCAAATTTTATAAAATAATATAATTAAAGTAAATTTACATTTGTAATCACAAATAAAAGTATAAAGCATAATAGTGCTGATGTTTTTTCTTTTATTAAAATTTGATTATATTACTATAATACGTTTTATTGATTTGATGTAAAATATTTGATTATTCTTTTATAAAATATTTGGTTATTTTTATGGGTAATTATTTTCAAAACGATATATCAAATAATATTATTTTTTGGTGAGTGTTCAAATAATATGTATTGGCTAATTTTTTTATTTATAGAATATTTTGCAAATAAATTGAGGGGTAAATATTACAAAATAGGAAAAAAAATGCCTAAAAACTTGCATGCTATTGTCTGTTTCAAATTTTGACACCTTTTTGTTCATAGTTGCATTGTCAGCAATAAATAAGTGATTTGGTTTATTAGTTTATTAATTTAATTAATAAATTATAAATTAAATTAATTAGTTTAATTTTATTTAAATAAAAATATAAAATAATCAAAATTTAAAATTAAAATTTAAAATATATTTTTATTAATATTTTTAAATAACTAAATTTTAATAAATTATAATTTAATTATTATTAAATAATTATATAAAATTTGATTTACTAATTTTATAATTTTAATATTCTTAATTTTAATTTATTTAATTTAAAATCTGATTCACTAATTTTTTTTTATTGAATTAATCGGTCCAGTCCGATCCGGTTCACACAAAAGCATGCATGATATTGTTGCTTCCAGATGTGTTTTTTCGGCTTCTAGATGTTTTTGTCTAGGACAATGAATAATGAAATTTCAAGTTTTCAATTTCAACTACTCTTTTGACCCATTTGACAGCCTTTATTAGTTTCTTATGCACTTTCTTCATGCTGTCGTTTATAATAATAATAATAATAATAATAATAATAATAATAATATGTTTAATATTTTGATAAAAATTACTGATGATTATAATTATAAAATATAGTTCATTTAAATATATTAAAAATATTTACCAAAATAAAAGAGTAATTTCAATCTTATTCCTATTAAATAATTCATATATCCATCAAACGTATTTCTAATTATCATGACAAAAAATTTTAATTTCCACAAAAATTTAAACCAAACTTTTATTAAGATAAGTAACTCACAATAATGTATATGTTTAATATTTTTATAAGTTTAGTTAACATATATTTTTTGAATAAATTTTAAAATTATCAATTAAAAAATTTTTATAAAAAATATAAGGTAAAATATTAAATTAGTTTTTTATATTTGGGCGTAATCATGTTTTAGTTTTTAAAGTTTAAAGAATCTTATTTAAATCCAAAAGATTTTCATTTATCTTTAATGTAGTCCTACTGTGAGATCAAAGTTAAATAAATAACGGAATGTCCTACATAATAGTAATACAAGAACAAAATTGATAATTTGAAGAACAAGTACAAGTTCTAGAGGCACAAAATTAATAGTGGATGCATCAATATATTTATTTATCACTCTCTTTAGTTCTAATGTTCTATAAAAAATATTTCATTTAAATTAAAAAAATAATAAACAAATATATTGATATATTCACAGTTGATTTTGTGCATCTGACTTGTTCTCTAAATTATCGACCTTGTTTTTATACTATTGTCATGTCAGGATATTCTAGTAATTATTTAACTCTGACCTACAGTATGACTACATTGAAACTAAATGAAACCTTTTTATATTTAAATAAGACACTTTAAATTTTAAGAACTAAAAAATGATTAATAAGAGACCAATTTAATATTTTACTAAAAAATATAAAATTTAAGTTTAGAATGTATTTATTATAATAAAATGCTTAAGAATTTATATTAATAGTATGTATTCATAACACACACATAATTAAATTCTATTGTTATTTACATTAATTGAAAGTTGAAACCAAATAAAGATGATGAAAACATCGTTGGTATCATCTATTATTGCTATGCTTTGGAAAGCCAAGATGGAAAGACCTTTGGCGGCAACATGTTTTCTCACTCAAGGCAGAGCACCTAGTTTCAAATGCTTAGCTGGTTTTGCATTTCATTGGGACTCGCAATTTGCAAAACTCACCACCTTGTCCAATAAATTCTTCAATGCATAATTAATAATCAAAACCCAAAACTTGTTTCATCTTTAATTATACAGGTATTCTTAGTTAAAAATATTGATTAATATTTAATAATTTATTTTTACATTATTAAAATTTAAGATTTAAGATATAAAATTTAAAATTTAGTATAAAACATATACTTTGGTTGATTGAATATGGACAAAAAAATAAATAAATTTTGTTAATATGTAAAACTCTAATATATATGAAAGTGAAATAAGTGAAATCCTGCCTGCATGGTGTAAATTTTTCGTGTATCGTGCACAGGTTTTCCACCTGGTGCGAAAAGCACTTGGACTTGTACAGTGTACACTTGTAATTTGTAGGTTGCGAAAAGTGGCTAATTTTTTTCGTAATGGATTAGAGGAGTGGATTATATGTATAATTATGACAAATTAATGTGTTTTTTATGGATATTTAGACATTTTTTTTAAATTAAAAACTACAAATTGGAGGTTTAGAATTGGATGAGAATAAAAAATTGAGGATCAGATTTTAGGTGGTGTGAATTTAAATTCTGGATAAGTATAAATTGGCGCATTTGATTTGTGTAGGATAAATTTTTTTATAGTTGGAACTTGGAATAAATCGGTGGGTCGGTTTTAGGTAAAAAAAATTAAAAAATTTAAATTGGTCTGATTTGTATGTTCAAAAAAATTTTTAGTATTGGAATATAAATTTGATCTTTAAGATTTGTAAATATTTTTTAAAAAAATTATAAATTTAATCTTCAGATTTATAATATTCATACAAAATAAAAATATACTAAATTTTTACATTATCAAAAAACATTATTTATACACAATCCGAAAAATAAAAAGCTGCGAAATTCTTTTTACAGGTTATGAAAAACCCTAGGTTTTTTTTTTCTTAGACCATTTCGCAAGTTGTGAAGAAGGACTCATTGGATTTTGGCATTTCACAAGTTGCGAACAATGTATTTTAATTTTTTTTAAATGAAAGTTTTGGCTATAAATACAACTAAGTGCAATCTTTAATAATATTTCCACGAACATAAACTGAAATTCTAATAAAATTTTTTATAAAAATATTTTTATTTAATTTTTTAAATTTTAAATTTTAATTTTATCATTCAATTTTTATATTTATCTTAAATCAGACATCATATTAAGATATAATTTAATTTTTTATGTTTGGCGGCAGTTTGTAGTACTCAGTTATAAACATTTAGTGATAAGGATGAGATGTGAAGTTTTCCGGCAGCCCATAAGACCACATGAGATCCACCCCTATGATGCATTCAATAAGAGAATGATGTTAAATTTTAGGAGGAATGAAAATGCTAAGAATAGATCCAGAAACTTATAGATTTTTTAGTTATTTTTTGTTAATTTAAGTCTTATTCTTCTTTGATAAATTTCCATAATTTCACTCAATTTTCGATTAGATTTTTATAGTTTAAAAAATTATAATTTTATATAAAATTTTAAAATTAAATCCTAGTTGTTTAAACATAATTACAGAGAGCAAAAATACTAATGTGATCCGAACAAAATAAAAAATATAGCCGCATCTTAAATTGTAGTCTGAATCTTAAATTTTAAATCCTAAATTTTGGACTTTAAATCTAAAATTTGAAACCTTAAAATCTAAATCATAATTTCTAAAATTTAAGTTTAAGTTATTGATATAAAATATAATAAACAAAAAGTTATCATTTATTCAATTGACTAAGAGTGCGATACTCTTTACTTAGTAACTTAAGAATGAGCCTTGTAATTTAAAAATTTTAAAATGAAATCCTATATTAGAACAAAATTTTTGGAAATAGAAATTCTATCATAAAGTTTAAGAATTTCATTAGAAACTTTATACAAAAGGGACCTAATTGAAAAATATAGAGACTTTATTAAAAATGTTTAATCTGAAAGAATTTAACTGAAATTTTTGTATAATACAAAGATTTGATTACAAAATTTTAAACTATAAAAACCTAAAAAAAATAAAAATATAAAGAACTACAGAATAATTGAATTTATGTTTTCTTTTACTTTTCTATTTTTTCCAAATGAAATCACATTTTAAATATCAATATTTTTTTTCTTTTTCACGTGCTTCTGACCTAACATAGATATTTAAAACCGATTTAATTGTTAAGCACCACCTAATTGAAACTCTATTCTAGACACACCTTTACCTTGATGTTTATTCATGTTATGTACAAGAAATCAAATTTAATAATTTCTTAGTGTATATGTTTGTATCACTCCCTTGAAGAAACACTGGCTGTATAATATACCTAATACTTAATACCTAACAGAGTTTGTTTAGCTACATGAAATTTAAAATCCAAATGGATACTATGTTGAATGAGTTGATGAGTTGATAGTTTCAGAATATAAACATGAGAGAAGTTTGTGACATATATTTCATGAGTTGAATATGAATGTTATGGCTATAGCCTATAGGAAAGTAATTAAATAATTACACATGCATCATTAAGCATGCTTACGTTACATCTTGCTTCAAATCTTTGGAACTCTCGGAGAAGAAATGTGTAGATGATGCATATGCAGTGAATAATTTATGAAGAATGAAACTGAAAAAGATTTTGTATGTTCTAAATTATTTAAATGATGATGTTGATGATTTGATTAATAAAAAAAATAAAAATTGAAAAAGAAAAAATTTAATTATTCTTATTTTTTTTAAAATTTTTTAACATAAAAATCTTTTAAAATATTTATTAACCAATTATTTTTATGTACTCTTCATATATTCATATTACAAAATTAATTATAATTAAACACATATTATTGCTAATGAAAAATATCTAAATAACAAGAATAATTAAATCGTTACAAAGATTATAAAAAATAATTAACGAGTTAGACGAGACTATAAAATTACGTAGGAGAAGAGAGATGATACAAGCATAATTAATTGGGGACATTTTAATAAAGACATTAAAAATGTTCGATGAATTTATGATCTAAATCGAATTATGTTTAAATTTTTTTATAAAAAGATAAATATATTTATGATTTTTGTTTAAAAAAATAAAAAAATATGATTCATTGGGTTATGTAAATTGGTTGGTTTGATCGGATCTGATAATAATTAAATTTATTGTTATTCTTATGAAAAAATCGATTTTATTTTAATTTATTAAGAAATTTAAAAATAATCGATTCATTAATACGTCCAATAATAATAATAATACCATACATAAGTGTCTTCATGAAAGTAATCTCCTAATTAATTTAATTTAGTATGGACACCAGCCTCTACCCCACAACATATATCCCGGTCCACTAAATTAAAATGTTTGAAAAGAAGAACCTGCCAGTAAAAGAATAGTATGACTTATGAGCCAACCAAATAATTCACAAGTATATGTAGGAGCTATATATTATTTTAACAGAAAGAATTAAACAAGTTTTAACGGAAAGAACAAAATATGTACATACCCAACGAAGGACAACTGCTTCAATCAACTGCAGTGTCTTCTTCTACTCAGAGAATATTGATTTGAAGCAAGTTTTAGTGGAAAGAATAAAATAAGTATATATCCAACGAAGGTCAACTACTTCGCAATGTCTTCCTCAGTTCAGATAATATTGATTTGTACTTTGTGAGACAATCACCAAAACAACAAAATTAGGTCAAAAAATAAACTATCAATTCAATATCTAAAATATTTAGTGGCTGACAATTTTTTTTTGAAAAATATTATTAATAAAATAATTCTTAAATAATTATAAAAAATGATAAAAATAATTGATAAATATTATATTTTTTTGTGAGTATTTGAATTTTTGAAGTAACATTCAAAAAATATTTAAAAAGTGTATAAAAATATTCTATACAAAATTTGATCTCTAATTTTTTATTTGTTTAAAAAAATATATTTATTCACAATTATTTTTTTATATTGATTTGATATAAAATCACCAAATTCTAAAGATAAAAATATTTTTTAATAATAATTACAAAAATTTATATAAAAATATTATTTCTAAATTTTTTTTGAATATATATTAATGTCCAGTTCTTTTGTCACATTTTTTAATTTTCATAGTAATTCATAATTTTTAAACATAAAAACACAGCAAAAATTCATATTTTTTATTGTGCTGCTTCTGATTTCTTTATCGGAAATTGCTTTCAAGAAATAGATTTCTACCCTCTTAACGTACAACACATGTATATCGAGTTGAAAAATGACAAGAAAATATAAGTTTTAATAATGACTGAATCTACTGTTCACAACTTAAAATTTTCTCTAACGATAGTTTTTAATTTCATTTTATTTTGCATTTACAAAGTGTTATGTAAGTATTTGTAAGATTATATGTTATAAAATTTAATTTAAAATTTAATATGAAATATACTACTTTAATGTTTGGTCTCATTTTAATTTATACTTAAATTATTTTTAATTATTTTAAATAATTTTAATTAAATTGTAGGAATTTAACTAAAACAAAAAATAAAAAATTATATATCATATTTAAAAGATATTATACATTAAAAATTTACAATGAAAAATTAAAATTGTGTAGATGTAAAAAATGAAAACTTTGTATATTTGATTGAAAAAAAATATAATTTTACAAATAATTGAGAAAAAATTTACTGTTAGATTGATTTAGATTTATTTTCTATCAAAACTTTTGAAAATAATAAAAAAATAAAATAACAAAATACAGAAATACAACTGAGTACAACTAATTTATTTGAATATATTTTGATTGAATTTGTATTACAACGTTATAATAAATAATATTATAATATTCATTTAACAGATGTTTAATAGATTATAGAAGTGATATTGTTTCGCTCATTCGTTTTAAAATGATACGGTATTATTAATTAATAATATTACATATTTATAGAACTTTCTTGAGTTATCATCATTTTGTTTTTGTAATATTAAATATTTATATACTATGATAAATAAGTCTAGAAATGAAGTAAATAAATTACGGTCACTAGAAATATTTAGAAAGATAATATCTAAAAATATTTACAATATCTAAGACCTAAAAATATCTAAAAATTATAATGAATCAATACAGAGTTCTATGAATAGGTCATCATGAAACTCATTGTAAACACATCAAGTTACTATCCTTTGTACTTTCTCCTTAACTCATCAATAATATAACTATCAATTTTCTTAAACCATTCATCTAAATTAGCCCTTCATTAAAATTATCCTTAGTATTCTTACTATCTAATTCAAGTCCGTCATAATCAAAAGAACAAGGAAATAAGAGGTCATAGAGGATCCAACTTCGCTCCCGTCGCCGCATCCTGAGGAGCTGTAGGAATAACCGAAATCGGGACCGTCCCAACAACACCATCTGGACCATTCAAAATCTTCACATCAAGGTCGGCCTCAGGTCGGGTAGGCCTCAGGTCGGGTAGTTTCAGCAGAAGGTACTCCATAAATCTTGGCCTTCAGATCAGGAGCAGGGGTCTCATCTTCATTAGAGGCCGGCACAATCTTACCATCCTCCACAATGTTATTCATACTAAACAGAGAGAGATCTGCGTGAGGAGCCAGAACCCTGACCTGAGCTTTCAGATTTTCATACAATGCAGTCATACCATTCGCTATGTGATCCTGCAGCTCGGCATAATTATCGTAGGAGAGGACCGGAGCTTTTTCTTAACCCGAAGAAGCTCACCATAAGTCTGGATATAATTCTCCTTGGCCAAGTTGGCAACTGCCTCCGCCTCAGTAGCCCGGGCCTTCTCCTTCCCCAAAGAGAGAAAGCTCCAGTCCAATATTTTTCGCCTCCAACTCAAGCCTCAATCCCTCCATCTTCTCCAATTTAGTTTTAGCATTCCCAAGAGAGTCACTGGTAGCGTTGATAGGGGACTTCTTGAACTTCCTTGACAACGCGGCACCAAAGTTGGCTATCCGGATGCCGGTGCTGGATATAAAATCAAGGTGCTTGTCAATAGACACATCATCAGTCGGGACAAAACCATACCGAGCGATATGCTCCTCAGCAAAGGCCACCCTGTCAAAATTCTTGTCATTGAGGTCATAAGCACCAGAAGTTCTTTGTCTCTTAGGAGAAGGCCCGGACGAAGAAGGGGAAGAAGCAACACCAGATCTTGCGAGAGGCGGATCGGGAGGAGCCACACGAACTTGAGGAGTCGGAATATTCATCCTCGGACCTTGAGGACCCAAGCCCGGTTTCTTCGGCGGGACCTGAGAAGAACCCTCACCGGATGTCTTTCTTTGCAG
Organism: Arachis hypogaea; assembly: GCF_003086295.3. NCBI lineage: Eukaryota > Viridiplantae > Streptophyta > Magnoliopsida > Fabales > Fabaceae > Arachis > Arachis hypogaea. The sequence goes on along the minus strand of NC_092039.1, from coordinate 2,372,274 downwards.
ATTTTGAGCAACCACAGTTTTCTTGGTCTTACGAAGGACCTTCGTTGAATCAGATCCCGAAGCCATCTCTGAAAAGAAAAAATCACAAAAATAGTTACTTAATGGCAACCACAAACGAAGACAGTAAAAATCTAAGAAGTCGGGCACTACCTAGTTCGGAACGCAGAAGAGCAGGATTTTCTAAAAACTTCTTCGTATCCAAATGAGGAGGCTCCCCCCAATGCTCCTCCAAAACACACACAAAGGCCCTCTCTACCTTGTCAAGACTCTCTAACGAATACTTAAGCACTACAGGGTTCTCTTGCCACCAAAGAGGAAAAGTGGGTTCCTTATTCTCGTCCAGAAAAAAGGGGTGAACATCATCCACAGTTCTAACCTTGAAATAAAATTTTTTAAAATCGTGGAAAGAGTCATTAAAAATGGAGAAAACTTTTCTACTTGGGTAGCCCGGAAGGAGATCCAAGAAGCCTTCTTCTTGGCCGTCCCCAGCTTGGTTAGCACAAACAAGTAAAGAAAAAGACAGAGGGAAGGTCGGACGCCCAACTCCTGACACAACAGCTGAAAAATTTTCATGAAAGTCCAAGAGTTGGGATGAAGCTGAGTAGGGGCAAGATTATAATTCCAAAGAATTTCAGTCTCAAACTTAGTAAAAGGAAGGGTGATACCAAACTTGGTAAAAAAGCAATCATACGCATAAAAGAATGGACGCTCTGCCCGATTTAGAGGAGGAAAACTAACCCTCTCTTCGGAGTCGGGTGACACTAATCATAGTCCTTCTCATCCTCACTATTCCCACAAATCGTATGATATCTCTTAAACATTTCACAGTACTCCCAATCTGCTACAGTAACACAACTCAATACTACAGAATCTAACCAGTCAGTCATACCAGGAGGAACTTTTGTAGACATTTCAACAATATTTTTATGAGACATAGACACTACACCTACAACAAGAAAATGAAAAGGTGTCACTACCAAACAACTCGGCCAAGATACGAAAATGAAGAAATAACCATCAAACAACAATAAGACAACAAAGGGCGCCCAAGGTTCACGAAAACAAAATGATCATCGCAACCCAGAGACACTCTTTGGAGGCAGCACAAGCATAGAAAAAAAGCGCAAAGGATCAAAGAAAATCAAAAGCCCTAACCCTAGCCTTTCAACAGCAGTAATAAAAAAGATCAAAACTTTATTCAAAACTTTAGAGGAAACGAAAACATGCAGCACTACCAGAAGCAAACACAAAATAAGAAAGAAGAAGGATCATAATTGCCGTCAAACAAGAAAAACCCAAAATACTGCAAGCGAGTACCAACCTAAGAAGAAGAGGCAGAAACAATGACGAACAAGCGGCAAATTCACGAACGATTAAGCGTCTCGAAACTTCAAAGAGGAGGAAAATTTGGGATAAACCAAAAAAACAAAATGACAGAAAGAGGTTTTGAACAAAAGAAAACGAAACGAAGCAGATAAAAGAAAAATGGAAAAAAAGCTAAGATTTTGAACAAAATACAAAGAGAAAAAGCGAAACGGCAAAGAGTAAAAGTCTAATTAAAAAGATTTAAAAGCGCTCGCATAAAACCAAGAAACTGGTGCACTTGAGAATGACGCAGCATTTAAAAGCATTAAAAACACATAGGATGTATTTCGCAATCACGTTGGAGAGGATAAAAGTACGTTGAAATTTCTTGAACGCTGCTTCTTGATGTTTGACAACCTTTTTCCTCTAAACGCACAAGTGATTTTACAATCTAAAAGCGTGTTTACTGGAAGCAAAAAATTGTTGTTTCTGCGTTCACTTCAACGTGCGTTAACCTTTGATGATTTTTTGCAAAAGAATTTTCAGATTTGTTTCAAGTCATTTCAAATATTTTAATTTTTTTTTCATTTTTTAGTACTTCCTTTTATAAATTATTGATCTTATTAAAAATGACAAAATAAATAAAAAACTGACCATACATAATAATGAAATTATAAGTAATAAAATTTTACAGTCTAAAATAATACTAAATAAAAGAATATTGGGAGTACTAAAAAAATTATAGATATTTTTTGGTTTGACATTGTAAAATTTATTATTATAATTCTTGTTCACTGTTTATTATTCTAATATGTTATAATATGTATTATTCTTTTTATTGAAAATAATAAATTAAATAAAAAATTAATCATAAATAATAATAAAAACATAATAAAAAATTAAAACACAAAACGGTAAACAAAATAAGATTATTGAGAATATTCATAAAAAATACTAAAATATGTTATTTTGTATATTATTTTTAATTTAATAAATAAATATTAATTTTTATTATAATAATAAAAAATTATAACAAATTAAAATAGAATTTTATAAAAAATAATATATATAAAAAATATACTAAAAAAATATAAAAAAGATTAAATATACTAAAAAATAACATTATAATTTAATATTATATTTTTTAGTAATTAACTAATTATCTATCTAAAAGTAATTTTAACTAATATTATCCAAACTATTTTATTTTATCAAAATCAATTTTAGTATAGAATTATCAAACATAAATCATATTGATACAAACTCACTTCTATCTAAAATCAATTTTATAAAATCACTTTTATTTAAATTTTAGTTTGACCAACTCTAATCCAAACACACATATAATTTACCTGAAAAGAATAAACCATCAAATAATTACACATGCATCATTAAGCATGCTTACGTCACATCTTGCTTCAAATCTTCCTTCGATAAGAAACCTGTAAATAGTGCATATGCAGTGGATAATTTATGAAGAACGAAACTGAAAAAAAAAATTATGTTCTAAACTATTTAAATTATGATATTATGATATTGATTATTTAATTAATAAAAAATTAAAAAATTAAAAAAATAAACTATTCTTATTTTTTAATATTTTTTAGCATAAAAATTATAAAAAATATTTATTAAGTAATTATTTTTGTGTATTCTTTATATATTTATATTACAAAATTAATTATAATTAAACACATATTATTGCTAATGAAAAATATCTATATAACAAGAATAATCAAATCGTTACAAAGACTATAAAAAATAACTAACGAATCACGACGAGTCAATAAAATTACATAACGGAGGAGAGATGATACGAGCATAATTAATTTAATGTGGACACCAGCCTCTACCCCACAACATATATCCCGGTCCATTAAAATGTCTTAAAAAAAAGAACTTAGTGAGAAAGAACTAAACCAAAAGTTTCAGGGAAAAGAACAAAATATGTACATACCTAACGAAGGACAACTGCTTCAATAACTATAGTGTCTTCTTTCACTCAGAGAATATTGATTTGAAGCAAGTTTTAGCGGAAAAGAACAAAATATGTACATACCCAACGAAGATCAACTGCTTCGCAATGTCTTCCTCCATTCAGAGAATATTAATTTGTATTTGGTTGGACAATCACCAAAGCAATAAAATTAGGTTAAAAAAATAAATTATCAATTTAATATCTCAAATATTTAGTGGCAGACAAAAACTTTTTTAAAAAATATTATTAATAAAATAATTCTTAAACAATTTTAAAAAAAGACAAAAATAACTGATAAATATTATATTTTTTGTGAGTATCCGAATTTTTGAAGTAACATTTGAAAAAATATTTAAAAAGTGTATAAAAAATATTCTGTACAAAATTTGATCTCTAAATTTTTTTAAAATATATTTATTCACAATTATTTTTTTTATGTTAACTTGATATAAAATTACCAAATTTTAAAGATAAAAATATTTTTTTTTAATAATAATTACAAAAATCTACATAAAAATATTATTTCTATTTTTTTTAAAATATATATTAATGTCTAATTCTTTTGTCACATTTTTTAATTTTCATAGTAATTCACAATTTTCAAATATAAAAACACAGCAAAAATTCATATTTTTTTATTGTGCTGCTCCTAACTTCTTTATCAGAAGTTGCTCTCAAGAAGTAGATTTCTACCCTGTTAATGTACAACACATATATGTCGAGTTGAAACGACAAGGAAATATTATGAAATAGATGTATAAGTTTCAATAATTACTGAGTCTACTGTTTACAACTTAAAAGTAGGACAGGAAAAAGACTAAAAGCTTCTCTAATGATGGTTTTTAATTTTATTTTATTTTGGATTTACAAAGTGTTATGTAAGTATTTATAAGATTATATGTTATAAAATTTAATTTAAAATTTAATATGAAATATATTACTTTAATGTTTGGTCTCATTTTAATTTACACTTGAATCATTTTTAACTATTTCAAATAATTTTAATTAAATTGTGGAAATTTAACTAAAATAAAAAATAAAAAAAATTACAAAATAAAAAATTATATATCATATTTAAAAGATATCATGTTATACACTAAAAAAATTTGCAATGAACAATTAAAATTGTGTAGATGTAAAAAATGAAAACTTTGTATATTTGAATGGAAAAAAATTATAATTTTACAAATAATTGAGAAAAAATTTACTGTTAGATTGATTTAGATTTATTTTCTATCAAATTTTTTGAAGATAATAAAAAAATAAAATAATAAAATACGAAAATACATCTAATTTATTTGAATATATTTTGATTAAATTTGTATTACAACGTTACAATAAATAACATTATAATATTCATTTAACAGAGGTAGAGTTTAAGAATTGGGTACATGATTTACAGCTGATGGATCTACCTCTAAATGATCGGAAGTTCACGTGGTTCAGGGATCAGTCTTGTAGTCGGATTGATAGGGTGGTGGTCAGTATAGAGTGGATTGAGGAATTTCCTGATATTCGAGTAAAAAGTGGACCAAGAGGCCTGTCAGATCATTGCCCGTTGATTGTGGAAGATGCAAGAGTTAGAGGGGGGCCTCGACCTTTCAGAAGTCTAGATTCCTGGTTTACGCGTGAGGGTTTCCTAGATATGGTCAAAAACGAGTGGAGAAATTTGGGGGATGCTCAGTTCACGCGTAAGCTGAAGGCCTTGATGGTACCTTTGCGAAAGTGGCACAAGGATAACTTTGGGGACATGGATAAGAGACTGATGATGGTTGAGGAGGAGATGAAGAAGATTGATAATATGGTTAGTAACGGCACGTATGATGGAACGACGGAGGCTAGAAGGAGGGCCCTGGTGAGTTTGTGTGAGAAGTGGTATATTAGGAAGGAGATCCACTGGAAGCAGATGTCTCGGTCTCAGCATGCGAGGAACATGGATAAGAATACTAGATTCTTTCATAATATCGCCTCTGCTAGAAGAAGGAACAACAGGATTGACACTCTGATGATTCATGGACGACTAGTGCGAAATCAGGCAAGAATAAAGGTTGCTATTAGGGGGTTTTATAAGGACTTGTATCGGCAGGAATATGTCCCAAGGATTGGCTTTCGAGATGGTTTGGTAAGACAGATTGATGTTGATGAGGCTGCAACGTTGGAGGTTATGCCATCTTCAGAGGAAATTAGGGAGGCAGTTTGGGACTGTGAATCTTCTAAAGTACCAGGTAGTGACGGATACAATATGAACTTTATCAAACGGTGCTGGGAGGAGATTGGTCAGGAGTTTACAACAGCAGTGATGGGGTTCTTTCAGAATGCTAAACTACCAACTGATGCGAATGTTACATGGGTAACCCTTGCTCCAAAATTTGTGGGTGCCAAGGAGATCAAGGACTTTAGGCCGATTAGTATAGTGGGGTGTGTGTATAAGGTGATTTCAAAAGTCTTGGTGAGAAGAATGAGAACAGTTATGCCAGGTTTGGTAGGAGAGACACAAAGTGCTTTTGTGAAGGGTAGAAAAATTCATGATGGCGCCCTAATTGCCTGTGAGATGGTTCAGTGGCTCAAGACGCGTAGAAAGAAGGCAGCAATCATAAAACTAGATTTTCAGAAAGCATATGATAGAGTTAGGTGGAGTTTTGTCGATATTGTGCTTCAGAAGATGGGCTTTGGACAAAGATGAAGGAATTGGATGCAGGAGTGTGTCAGTACGGCCACTATATCTGTCCTGGTTAATGGGTCACCGTCCAAGCCTTTCAAAATGGAGAGGGGCCTAAGACAAGGAGATCCACTTTCTCCTCTTCTCTTTGTTCTTGTGGTCGATGTGTTGCATCGGATGTTGGGGAAAGCCGTACGCAATGGGCGCATTGCTCCATTAATTGTTGGAAGAGATCATATTGAACTATCACATCTTCAATTCGCGGATGATACTATCTTGTTTTGCCCTCCGGAGACAGAGACAATTATGAATTACAAGAGGCTGCTGCGGTGTTTTGAGCTGATGTCGGGTTTGAGCATCAATTTTGATAAGTCGAGTCTGATCTCGATCAATTGTGAGCAAGAGTGGGTGGAGCAGGGGTGTCGCCTTCTGGGGTGCAAGCAAGCTGTCTTACCTGTTAGGTATCTTGGGATCTCTTTAGGGGCCAACCCGCGATTGGTGAAGACGTGGAAACCTATCATTGATAAAGTGGAAGAGAAGCTCAGCTTATGAAAAGCGAAGATTCTAAACAAAGCTGGAAAGCTAGTTCTCATCAAATCGGTGTTGAATAGCTTACCAATCTATTACCTTAGCCTATACAAGATGCCGAAGGCGGTCGCTAACAAGTTGATTGCATTACAGAGGAGGTTCATGTGGGGCAAGGAGGATGGAAACTTTGGTATACCTCTGGTGAAAGTGGGAAGTGGTTCAAGCACCAAAAAAGGCGGGGGGTTTAGGGGTCGGGGATGCAATGCTTAGGAACACAGCGCTCTTGTTTAAGTGGTGGTGGAGATTTTCAAAAGAGGAATGTCCATTGTGGAAGAAGATTGTTTGTTCTTGTAACAATTTGAATCCTAATGTACGACTATCAGATCAGCCTGTAGCAGTAAAAGGTGGCCCGTGGAAAGACATCTGTCAGTTGAATATGAAAGAACAACAGGTGAAAGATAAAATTATTAGTGGGATGGTGATGGAAGTAGGGGATGGTAGGAAAACTATGTTTTGGGAAGACAATTGGGTTCAAGGTGGTCCTTTGAAAGCGAGTTTTCCAAGGCTTTTCTCTGTTTCAAACCAACAAGGATCTGTGATAGGAGATTGTGGGTTTTGGGATGGGTTAGAGTGGATTTGGAATTTTCAGTGGCGGAGAGAGTTATTTCAATGGGAGTTGGAACTTGTTCATCAACTTCATGAGAGGTTAAGGCCAGTGAAGCTATCAACTAGTAGACAGGATAATCTTGTGTGGAAATTTGATAATAAAGGTATTTTTTCTACTAACTCTTTGATGCAGGTGCTGCAATCGGAGACTCTTTCACAAGAGATTACGAGCTATAGCTTCACAAGTGTTATTTGGAAAGGGTTGGTACCGCCAAGAATAGAGCTTTTTGGATGGTTTGTTCTAGTTGGTCGGGTAAATACTAAAGAGAGGTTGAGTAGATTGGGCGTCATCCAGCAGAGGGACAATATTTGTGTCCTGTGTAAAAAAGAGATGGAGTCAGTTCATCATCTATTTCTGTTTTGTGAGTTTACTTGGCAGGTGTGGTGCGCGTGGTTGAGGGGCTTTCGTAGAGATTGGGCAGTCCCAGGAACCATTAAAGGTCTATTTGAGAGTTGGACTAACATGCTTAATAGAAAAGAGGAGAAGAGGTGGCTGATTGGTTTCTTTGCAGTGATTTGGAACATCTGGTTGAAACGCAATGACAGAATCTTCAACAATAGAGAAGCAGGTGTTGAGGTCATTCAAAGTAGAACGTTTCTGAGCTACAAGGAGTGGGCTGGTATTGATCCTTTTGGTTGTTGATGGCTATGCCGGAGATGACAGGGGATTGATCACCTTCGTGTTTGGTTTCTTTTTCTAGTTGCTTAATTTGACTGTTTATCCGTTGCTCCACTTTATTGTGTTGAGCTTTCTTTGTTTCAAAAAAAAAATGATATGGTATTATTAATTAATAATATTACATATTTATAGATCTTTCTAGATTTATCATCATCTTGTTTTTATAATATTAAATATCTATATATTATGATAAACAAGTCTAGAAATGAAGTAAATAAATTACGTCACTAGAAATATCTACAATATCTAAGACCTAAAAATATCTAAAAATTATAATGAACCAATACGTGAGTTTTATGAATAGACAATCATGAAACTCATTGTAAACACATTAAGTTACTATCCTTTGTACTCTCTCCTTAACTCATCAATAATATAACTATCAATTTTCTCAAACCATTCATCTAAATTAGTCCTTCATCAAAATTATCCTTAATTAGTAGTGGTAGCTCTTTTCAAATGAGGAGTTTACTTTGTAGAAGAAGGTGATATGCTCCTTTAATAATCTGAATCCTAAAGAGTTACGTTCCACTCGGTCGTTACCTAATGAGTTATAGGAATCCATGTAAGGATATATGCTAGCTACAGATTAAGGAATAATATGTAAGAGATAAGATGATTACTGATTTATCTATGGAGATTACGATAGGAGAATGACTCAGTTTTGAGAGGATATTTGGTTTCTTTTGTGGATCATTGAAAGCTCGGTCTTCAAGATTTTTCTCAACTTCAAACCAAAGAGGATCTATTATTGGGGGTTGTGGATTTTGGAATGAGTTAGAGTGAAATTAAAACTTCTAATGGAAGCATGAGCTATTCATATGGGAATTAGAACTCTGAATCAATTACATGATACTTTGAGGCCAGTTAAGCTAGAAAATACATGTGTGAAAGTTTGATAGACAAGATGTATTTTTCGACTAATTCATTTGTGCATGCGTTACAAACGGAAATGCTTCCGGAGGATGTTACCAGTCACAACCTCACTAAAACTATTTGAAAAGGCTTAGTTCCACCAAGAGTGCAGTTATATGCTTGGTTGGTCTTGATAGGCATAGTCAATACAAAAAAAAGGCTGAATCGGCTTGAGATTATTAATCAGGAAGATAACGTATGTGTATTATATAACAAGAATGTTGAATATATTTACTAATTGTTTTTTTACTATGAATTTATTTAGCATACAATGGTGTCTTTCAGGTATCTTGAAGAAACATTTTTAAAGTTGGACAGGAGCAACAAATAGAAAGGAGAAACGTAAAAAGCAGTTGATATGTTTCTTTGCAATCATTTGAAACATTTGGATAGAAAGGAATAGAAGGATATTTGATAATAAAGAAAAATATGTAGAGAAAATTATCAACATGTAGTCTTAACTACAAAGAATGGAGAGATATAGATCTCTTCTATTATTGATGACAATACCAGGAATAATAGTGAGATAATTCTTTGTGTTATTATCCTGTTTGGTTATTTGGATTGCTATTTAATGTGTGTCTTCTGTTTTTCTTCTTTTGTTGTTTCACTCTAATTTATTGTGTTAACCTCTTTGTTTTCAAACAAAAAACTTATAAAAATGCAAAGATATTCTATTTAGTAAACAAGAAAAAGTATAAAATTTTACACTATTATATTTACTTAAATGACCTTTAAGTGGTTAATTTAAAAATTAAATATTTTTATTGCGTCAATACTCAATATATGACTAATTATTTATATAGTATATAAAATTTTTTAAATTTACAGTATATAAAAATTAAATTGTTAAGAAAAATAAGGCCAATAAAAAAAATAGTCAATTTCGATTCTCATCTTTTCATGTATCATGTTTTTATAATTTTTATTTTAATATATTTAGTAAAAGAATACTACGTACTTAAAGTGTATGCATTTAATATTGTTATTCTTTTAGGTAGCGTTTGGTGGAGAGATAGATACTGAAAGACTGAGATTGAGAGACAGAGACTGAAATAAGTTTTAGTATTCTGTTTGGTGTCAAGTGAGAGACAAAAATTGAAACAAGAATAAAACTCTAATTTAATTTGCACAAAGGATAAAATTGGAATTAATTAATTAAAATGAGAATATTTTAGGTATAAAATATTATTAAAGTTTCAGTCTCTGTTTCTAAAAATATCAGTCCCTGTGTTCTTACATTTTAGAGGCACTGAAATACTGAAATTTTGGGGACAGAGACAAAAATTTTAATACCAGTTTCTGAGTCAACAAACATGATACTTGTTGAGTTAAGAAATTAACTAAATTAATTAGTGATGACAAACATTATTTTTGGGCAAAATAAATAATTAGTGTTGATCAAATTTTAATGGCATATTACTAATTATTTATTTCATGTTGCAGGCCAAATTCATCCAAGCAGCCCAAAATGGTATAAAGACAATAAAGCAAAGCTGATGGGTAAAGCCCAAACAAAAGCAAAAGTTAGAAGCCAAAGAAATCAGATGGGCCAAACGGGTTACATGAACCAAACCGATCCAAGCCCGATTTGATTTTCAATTCCCACCATATTGCTCCAACAAAAGCAACGTTCTCCTCTCTAATCAAGTCACATCAAGACTTCAGAAAAGTAAGAAAGAGAAAGAGAAGAAAAGCTTCCTCCATAAGCCAGTAACCAAAGAAGCAAGAAAGAGAAAATCTAAGCCTGAAGCACAGAAGCTAAAGCAGAAAATCTAATACAAATCAAGCTTAAGAAAGGTAATCCATCTCATCTTGCATGAATCAGATCTTCATCCTTTCTTCCCTACTCTCTGTTCTATCCGAAAATGGCATTCAAAGAAAAAGTTGATCTCTGTTCTTCACTGCTACAAATCCACGGTCACAAGAGATTCTTGGGGACCAAGTTGCATCTCTATGGTTCAGATTTGGTTGACCATTGGAAAACAATTTCGGTTACTCCTTCATGGCTTTCGGTCAAGTTGGAAAAGTCAGAAGGAAAGGTTCTACTTTGATGATTAAGAAGAAGAAGTGAGCTTGTGGGTTGGTGAAGCTCAAGGATCAAAGTGTTGACCTTGGAAGCAGAACCGAGCAACATGCAGGGAGATAAAAGAAGCTTGCTGCTCATTAGGAATGACAAGGAGAGATAACCAGTGAACTTGAGGTGTTTGTTCTGAGAGAGCTCTTTGAAGAAGTTCAACTAACTGGACAGTGTAACCTAATCAAAGGTGCATTCCGCCAGTATGAAGAACTAAATCAGAGGCTTGCTAATCTGGTTTTTCGCATAGCACAGAGGCTGTTGATGAAGTCAATCTCCTTTATGTTTTACTGCTTGTAATGTATTTTTCTAAGCTTATCTTTCTGTAATTTCTTGAGAGAAAAGGCATTGTGAGAAAGCTTGAGAAAAAGCCAAGAATTGAAAAAGGCTGAGAGATACACTTTAGAGAAAAGCCTAGAGTTATTTTCAGATTTCTTTAGGTTAGCTAAGTGTCTTGTATCTTGTACCTGTTTGGTATCCCTTTCTTAGTTGGGTTAGCACTAAGAGTGAATAGTTGAGTGTTAGCATAGCCAATGTCAAGTTAGGTTAGAACTTGAGTGTGAAATTGGTGTATGTAATACTGTTAACTATAGTGAAATTCTTCCATAGTTGTGGAGGAGACTGGATGTAGGTTGCATAGCACAAAGCAACCGAACCAGGATATATGCTGGTGTTAGCTTTTCTTCTCTGTCATGTTCTGTTTTATGATATTCATGAGACAAAAATAATTTGTCTCATAAATTTCCGCTACTGAGTTCAAACAGAATCAGATTTGTAACCTTGCTTTAAAAAGGGTGAAAACAGCAAACCAAAGGAAGGCATAGATTCAACCCCCCTTCTCTAAGCCTACCACAACCGTCAATTGGTATCAGGATCTAAGGTCTCAAGAATCAAGCTTAACCGCTTGGAGCAAAGATCCAATGGCGAACAACTTGGGCACAACCACAGTTGCCTACACCCTCACTGAAGGTCAGTCAAACAATCGACCACCTTTCTTCAACGGGAAGAACTATTCCTACTGGAAAGAAAGGATAAGGATCTTCATCCAATCCATTGACTACAACCTATGGAAGATCGTTGTGAGCGGTCCAAAGATCCCAACAAAAACAAGTGCTGATGGAGTGGTGACTCAAAAAGAAGAAGCGGAATGGAATGAAGATGATAAGAAGAAGATAGAGCTGAACGCTAAAGCAATCAACCTTCTTCACTGTGCTATCAGCTTTGAAGAGTACCGGAAGGTGTCTAGATGCAAGACAGCCAAAGAAATCTGGGAAAAACTCCAGGTTACACATGAAGGTGATGTTGTGGAAAACGATCCAACACAAAACTCACCGGAAAGTGTACCGGGTCGCATCAAGTAATAATAACTCACATGAGTGAGGTCGATCCCACAGGGATTGAAGGATTGAGCAATTTTAGTTTAGTGGTTGGTTTAGTCAAGCGAATCAAGTATTGGTTGAGTGATTTGTGTTTAACAAGAAGTAAATGACAGTAAATGTAAAGGGGGAAGGGAAAAGTGCAGTAAATTAAAGAACAGGAAAATAAATTTGCAGAATCTTAAAGAACAAGAAAGTAAATGACTGAAACTTAAAGTGCAAGAAATGTAAATTACAGTAACTTAAATGGCAAGAAAGATAAATGACTTGAATATAAAAGGGGTTTGAGGACTGGGATTGCAGAATCTAAACCAAGAGAAAGTAAATTGCAACAATTAAGAGAGCTAAAACTGAATCAGAAGCAATAAGCATTCAAACAGAAAGGAAATAAAGTGCATCAGAGGTTCACAGAAGAACCAAAAGTAAAATTGGGTCTCAGGTCTCAAGAGACTAGGTAGCAGAGCCTAGATCTCTATTTGCCTTCCTAGATCCAAGTTAACAAGGCAATTGACAAGAATTAGAGGAAAAAGCAGTAAAGAAAATGTAAATGGATTCAATTATGCAGAAAGAGAATTGAAGAGAATTTGAATGGGAATTGAGACAGAATTTCCTCAATTTCTCACACCCAAAACTCAGAAACAGAAAATTAGAAGTGCTCAGGCAAGAATGAGGAAGAAGAGAGATCAATTCTCCTCCCCAATTCTCAGAATTCTCAGTAAAGTCACCCAAGAACAATTGCCAAAGCTCAAAAGAAAGGTGAAAGTAAAATTTAAAAGTAAAGGTAAAAGTGGTAAAAAAAGGTCCTAATTACATCAAACTAGCTTCTATTTATACACTTTCTATTCTTGGATTTTGGGATTTGGATGGGCTTTTGATTTGGTGAAGAAATGAATTAAAATGGATTTTTAATTGAATTTTTCGGCCCATGAAAATTCACTCCCAGGAGGCTGCCCTGCCCTTGTGGAGGGCAGGGCAGAAAATTGGTGCATGGTGCGGACGGTTGGTGCGGCGTGGTGCGTTGTGGTGCGTCCTTGGTGCGGCCTTGGTGCGGCTGGTGCGTGAAATGCTGCCCTGCCCGCGCCAAGGGCAGGGCAGGAAAAGTTGGTGCGCGCTGGATGGTGCGTGGTGCTCGTTGGTGCTGCCAGGGACGAGAATTGGTGCGCCAGAATTGAGCTTGGTGCATAGGATGCTGCCCTGCCCTCGCGGAGGGCAGGGCAGGAAATTTTGGTGCTGCCAGGATCGAGCTTGGTGCGCCAGATGCTGCCAGAAACGTCCCATGGTGCGCCAGATGCTGCCAGGAACGTCCCATGGTGCGCCAGATTTGCTTCTTGGTGCGCCACACACAAAATGCTCGAGGGCAGGGCAGTGTTTCCACTTTGCTGTCCCGTGTTCGAAACACGGCTGTGGCACACTTTCAATTAATTTTCTTGGCTTCTTGGCACGGCAATCAACCTTAAGTCCTAGCTTCCTCATGGTTCCTTGTTCGAATCTTGTGGCATGCATGGGTGACATTTTTCCTTTGAATTCTTTCCTTGGTGAGCCCGATACTGCCCTTGTGGAGGGCAGGGCAAGGTTCTCTTCCTCTTGGTCCCAAGGCACATTTTGTGCTCTGCCCTTGTAGTGGGCAGGGCAGAGTTGCCTTCTCTTCTTGGTTCTCTTATGTTGCCCTCCTAGAGGGCAGTCTGCCCTTGTGGAGGGCAATGTTTGCCTCCCCCTTTGCATGCGGCACACTTCCTTGGGCTTTGACCACGCTTTCCTTTCTTTAGGCTACACTTCTTAAGCCACGCTTTTCCTTTTCTTTTCTTTTCTTCACCTATAATAAACCAAAACAACCACTCCAAGTATCACTAAATTCAAGAGGCTTATAAATCAATTAAAATTCAATTAAAATTAGCTTAAACCTCATGGATTATCATTAATTTCATGGTGGTTGCTTGATTTAGAGAGGTTATGCATTTTCACTCCAAATCACTTACTTAGGATGCAAGAAAGTGCATAAATGCTAACAAAACAAGTGAAATTAGCTTGAAAAATGGGTATATGATGACTTATCATCAGAAGGCACCAAACAAGTCAAAGAAACGAGGATTGATATGCTGCGAAAAGAGTATGAGATGTTTAGCATGAAGGATGGAGAAAGCATTGATGAAGCATTTGAGAGATTCTCAATCATAATCAACAACCTTGATGCTATGGGTACAAACTATGCAGAACAAACCTTGGTGAGAAAACTCCTTAGAAGCCTCACAAAAGAGTGGGAAAACACTGCCACTGTCCTAATCGAGAGTAACAACATAAGTCCAATAACCTATGATGAGCTGAGAGGAAAACTCCTTGCCTATGAAGCCACACACACAAACACAGACTCAAAGAAAAAGGGAATAGCCCTTAAGTCACAAATAGAACCGAAAGAGAGTGAGTCAAGTGATGGTATTTCAGATGACGAGCTTTTGTTTTTTGCTAGGAGATTTAGAAGGATGTTGAAGAACAAAGGCAAATACAAGGGCTCAAGTTCAAAGGAGCACAAGATAGACTTGAGCAAGGTGACATGTCATCACTGCAAGGAGGCTGGACACTTCAAGTCAAACTGTCCAAAGCTCAAAAAGGAGGACAAAGGAAAGAAGGAAAGGAAGAGAGTACTCATGGCAGCTTGGGAGGATCTTGAGAATGACTCAAATGAAGAAGAAGAATCTGAAGGAGATGACAAGGACTGTTTCATGGCTGGAAACAACAATCTCGATGAGGTAAACTATTATGATTTGACCATTGAGGACTTGCATGCTATTATTGATGATCTTACCTCAAACACCTCAAAACTGCTTGACAAATACAATGAATGCAGATCTGAAAGAGATGTGTTAAGAGCTGAAAATGAGTTTTTAAAAGAAAAAGTGAAGGAAACTGAATGTGCTTTAGACATCATTGAAGAAAACAGATTTCTAAAATCTGAACTTGAAAAATTAAAAGGAAAGCACATTGTGGATCCCTCACATGAGTTAATTGCTGAAAATGAAAGATTAAATGACAAAATTAAAAGGCTGAATGGTGACTTAGCAAAATTTGCTCAAGGTTCTAGTAACTTGGACAAACTACTTGCAAGTCAAAGACCGTTGTTTGAAAGATCTGGTTTAGGCTACATAGCTAAGGAAGATGCTGTTTCCAACACTTCCTCTATGAAATTTGTGGCCTCTTCATCAAATACTAAATCCATACCAAACAAATCAGGTATCGGATATGTTTCAACTTGTGAAGAAAATTCTGATGAAGAATACACAAATGAAGCTGAAATTTCACCAAAAACTGGTCCGAGTTCAAACCGGCTAGGTTTGGGTTATATTTCGAAAAATGAGGCTGCTTTTAAGAAACCAATTTTCTATAACAAAACCTCATTTTCGAAAATTCAAAAGAGTTCAAAAAATTCTGGTGAAAACAGTTTTGTAAAGAGGAACAATTATAACAAAAATCGATTTGTTAAAGGAAATGTGTCTCCCCAAAAAACCAGAAAATTTCAACCATTTAATCACTTCAAGCAATTTAACTCACCTAAGTTTCAGCGACACACACCAGAAAATCATTGTGTTAATTGCAAAAAATTTGGTCACTCATATGCACAATGCTTCATTGAAAAGAGAGTTGTAGGAAACAAGGTCTACAATGTTGTTTGTGATTTCAATGCACTTGGGCAACCAAGATGGATTAACTTCAAAGGATCCAAATTAATTTGGATACCTAAGGCTACCTGAAACTCATCATGCAGATTTGCCTAGCATCCAAGAACAAAAAGGACATGTGGTACATGGATAGTGGATGTTCAAGGCACATGACTGGAAGGTCAACCTACTTCATCAAACTAAATAAGTATGACGGAGGTTTTGTGACCTTTGGAGATGATGGCAAAGGTAAAATCATTGCAGTTGGAAAAGTAGGTAATGAGCAATCTACTTTCATTGATGATGTGCTTCTAGTATGTGGTTTAAAGCACAATCTGTTGAGTATTAGCCAACTGTGTGATTTAGGATATTTAGTAGTTTTCAAAAGACTTGAATGTTGTGTTGTTAATGAAAAAACAAATGAAGTGATGTTTGTTGCCAAGCGTTTCAATAATATGTATGGACTTACTCTTGATGAACTAAAGGATCAAAATGTAGCTTGTCTTCATTCTAAAGAATCTGAAAAGTGGTTGTGGCACAAGAGATTGGGCCATGCAAGTATGTTTCAAATAAACAAACTTGTAAAGAAAGAGTTAGTATGAGGTCTTCCTTTGATTAAGTTTGACAAAGACATCACTTGTGAAGCTTGCCAAATGGGAAAACAAACAAAAAGTTCTTTTAAACCAAAGGAAGACATCTCTACTAAAAGACCACTTTAGTTGCTACACATTGATTTATTTGGTCCAACAAGAACTCAAAGCCTAGGTGGTAAACATTATGGTTTTGTAATTGTGGATGACTACACTAGGTTTGGCTGGGTTTTATTTCTTGCACACAAAAATGAAGCTTTTTCGGTCTTTGAACCTTTTTGCAAGAAGATTCAAAATGAAAAGGATTTGAAAATCTCTTCTATAAGAAGCGATCATGGAACTGAATTTGAAAATAACTTGTTTGAATCCTTTTGTGAGGAATTTGGAATATCTCACAATTTCTCTTGTCCAAGAACGCCACAACAAAATGGTGTTGTGGAAAGAAGAAATAGAAGCATACAAGAGATGACAAGAGCCATGCTGTGTGAGAGTAATGTTCCAAAATTCCTTTGGGCTGAAGCGGTTAACACAGCTTGCCACATTTTAAATAGAACAATCATAAGGAAATTTTTAAAGAAAACCCCTTATGAACTTTGGAAAGGCTACCCACCAAACTTAGATTACTTGCACATGTTTGGATGCAAATGTTTTGTTCTAAATAACAAAGAAAATTTGGGAAAATTTGATCCAAAGGCTTATGAGTGCTTATTTGTAGGATATTCCACAACTAGTAAAGCATATAGGGTTTATCATCAAGATGCTAGAATTATTGAAGAGTCCATACATGTTACATTCTGTGATACTAACTTGGTGCAAAGCATTTTGGAAGATGGTGATGCAGGAAATCAGGCTCAAATGGAAGATGAAACTGCTCAGAATCATGAAAAGGAAAATTCTGGACAAGCTGAACCAGAAACTGCAAATGCTGAAAAATCAAGAGACAATTCCATTTTGTCTCATGAATCTGAAAGAAACTCTGCAGACAGCTGCTCACAGAATCCCTTGGTGACTGAATCCGCATCCAAGTCCACCAAACCTCGTGAATGGAGATTCTTGAAAAATTATCCTGAGGAATTTGTCATTGGGGACGTCTTTCATGGAGTGCAAACTAGGTCTACCACTAGAAAGGCAAATGAAAGTTCAAACGTTGCCCTTCTTTCACAAATAGAGCCTCAAAACGTCAAGGAAGCACTAAATGACCCCTCTTGGGTTAAAGCTATGGAGGATGAGCTTCTTGAGTTTGAAAAGAACCAAGTATGGACTTTGGTTCCAAGGCCAAGTGGAAAGAAAGTGACCGGCACCAAGTGGATATTTCGGAACAAGTTAGGAGAAGATGGTAGCATTGCAAGAAACAAGGCAAGACTAGTGGCACAAGGATATGACCAAGAAGAAGGAATAGACTTTGATGAATCCTTTGCCCCTGTTGCCCGAATGGAAGCCATAAGACTTCTCTTAGCCTATGCTGCATTTTGTGGTTTTAAACTATACCAAATGGATGTGAAATGTGCATTTTTGAATGGTGTGATAGATAGAGAGGTATATGTGGAGCAGCCCCCTGATTTTGAAAATAAAGAGCATTCTAATCATGTTTTTAAATTGTCTAAAGCTCTCTATGGTTTAAGACAAGCTCCTAGAGCTTGGTATGAGAGACTTAGCTCTTTTCTTTTGAAAAATAGTTTTCAAAGAGGCACCACTGATACAACTCTATTTATCAAGAACTCTAATGATTCTTTTATTTTAGTCCAAATATATGTTGATGACATTATTTTTGGATCAGCAAATGAATCCCTTTGTACTGAATTTGGAAAGCTCATGACAAGCGAATTTGACATGAGTATGATGGGTGAACTTAATTTTTTCCTTGGGCTGCAAATTAAACAAACTGAAAACGGTATTTTCATTCATCAAAAAAGGTATGCCAAGGAATTAGTTAAGAAATTTGGTATGGAAAATGCCAAACCCATGGGAACTCCCATGCATCCTAATTCCAAATTAGATAAGGGAGAAACTGAGAAAGATGTTGATGAGACTAGGTATAGAGGGATGATCGGTTCTCTTATGTATTTAACTTCCTCTAGACCCGATATTGTGCAAAGTGTTGGATTATGTTCTAGGTTCCAATCCAAACCTAAAGAGTCACATCTTTCTGCGGTTAAAAGGATCATTAGATATATTCATGGCACATCCAACTTTGGTCTTTGGTATCCTAAGATTGATGATTTTTCTGTAGTTGGGTATTGTGATGCAGATTTTGCTGGTGACAGAATAGATAAAAGGAGCACTTCTGGTTTATGTTGCTTCCTTGGAAAGTCCTTAAATGTTTGGTCAAGTAAGAAGCAACCAACAGTGGCCTTATCCACTGTAGAGGCTGAGTATGAGACAATTCTGGGCAGATGATGAATGTTTTCTTCAAGACAGCGTGTTCTAGACGTGCTCAAAGAGAGACTCAATCTGGGCCATCCTCAAGACTCAGATCAAGAGTGGTCCAAATGTGTTTCATTAAATCCAAATCACTTCAAGGCCCAAACATGAATGTTACAATTTTTTGTGTGGCCTGTGTGTTTATTTTTGTCCAAAAAGGGATTTTCAGTGTGATTTGTTTTTTTTTTCTTCTTTAAAGTTTTTTTAATATTTTAAATCAAATCAAATCTCTCTCTTATGATGTCATGTCTTTTCAAATCTTTTCTATTGATGATGTAGTTGCATGGTTTTGGAAACTTGCTTTTGGGTTCGGTTACCAACACTCCCTCTCTTCCCTCCATAACTTCTCCTCAACCCTTTGGTTTCTTCCCTCTCACACCACTATCTCTCTTCCATCAAAAGCATCAATTTAACCAAAATGAGGAAGAAAGTCATTGCTAAAAGGGCTCCTCGTGAGAAGATTTTCAAGCAACCCACAAAGCCTTCCACTCGCTATCAAGATCGGACCTTTACCCCTTCTCCTTCTCCTCCTACCTCTCCTCCTCACTGTGACCCCATGGCTTGAACCAAGAACACTCCAAGGTTCCCTGCCTCGGCCAAACCAACTCCACCACCAAAGGCGACGCCTTCCAAACCTACTTCTTCAAAACCCGGCTCTTCAAAGCCATCCTCATCCAAAGGGAAGCGTCAGGCGACGGAGGAACCTGTTCCTGAGCCACAACAACCCAGGGCAAGGTCAGTTCCGGTGCGTTCACAGAGAGGTAACACTCGAGTCCCTCTAAAAAATGTTAAAGAACCAGAAATAGGACCTTTTGATCACAAAGCCCATTTTATGACTGCTCATTCAAACTATAATCCCTATAGATTCAAATCTGCCATGAATAATGATTTTTATGAGGGAGTCATCCAGTATCGTACCCTATGCTCTTCATTTCTCGCTGATCTGCCATCTTTGAAAAGAAAAGGTTTCCCTTTTGTTGACAACTTAATTTTTCTGGACTGGAATCACCTTTTTGACATCAAAAAACCTGTCTATCCTTTGTTGGTCAAAGAGTTTTATGCAAACATGACATATCATGAAGGCACCGCTCATTCGTATGTCAAGGACCGAGATATCATTTTAAACAATGAGACCATCAGTGAAGCTTTGAAGTATACTGATGTTGGGCCTTGTGCTTACACGTCAGTTAAGTGGGATGAAGGAGTTGGTATTTCTTACAATGATGCCTCGGCTAGTATTTGTGAACATGTTTCCTTAATAGATGGCATTACACCCACACACAAAGCCCTAGGATATGAACGTGTGCAGTTGCACCGTATGGTCAACCACATAATACTTCCTCAAAGTGGTTCATATCAAAGGGTTTCATACACTGACACTCTTGTCTTATATGCCATTCTCACCAAAACTGAAATTTCATTTGCATATTTGATGGTTAGATACATGTTTGATTCTGTTAGAAGTGAAAAGGACAAAGCTCTTTCTTATGGCATGTTTCTAACTTGTATTTTTGAGTATTTTGGTGTTGACTTCACAAATGAGAAATATGAAAATAGACATTCATATCTAAAGGGAGGTGGTTCAGTGAAATAGAACAAAGGACCCACTAGATCTAAAAGAGTTGTCTTAGATGATGAAGATGATGATTTTGTTCCTGAGGATTCTCCTGCTCCTTCCACGGAGGGAACGTCCATCTCCACCGGAAAGAAATCGGCTCTGCTAAATGTGGTTAAGGATGTTGTTCAAGAATTTGTATCTCAATCAAATCACATGATTGCCATGAGCAAGGAACAAAGGAAGTTAGCTAGCAAGCATGAGAACTTTCTGAAGAAATCAAGGGATAGGGTGGCTGTGCTCATGACCTTCATTGATAACCTTCACAATGATGAAGACATCGCCACTGATGTTGAAGAGGATGCTGCCTCGGAAGGGAATGGTTCTGATGCCTAGGATTTGTCTCATAAAAGCTACTGCTGCTGATCATTTTTTTTTGGCTCATAAACTCTGTTTATTTTGCTACTGTTTGCTCTACTTTTCTTGTCTTGAATGATTGTAATAACTTTGAACACTGATGCACTTTTGGTTATTTAGTTGGTTATTTTGACTGTGCACTAACCTTTCTTGCAGGGTTTATAGTGCTGTTTTTGTTGATCTTGCATGTTATCCGCCCTTGATGACAAAAGGGGGAGTAATAGCCAAGTTGTTTTTTGATTCAGATTGAATGATGCTACTGATTTTTCTGATTACTCAGTTGATTGATGCTGATAATTTATTGATGCTGCTAATTCTGTTCTGAACTTTGTTTCGGATTAGAACTGAACTTTGTCTTTGCATATTGGCTGAATATGTGTTGCTAAGTTATATAGAATCCCTTAGTCAAGTTACATCTTGAATAGCTCCTTTTAAGCTTAATATAAATAGGAACAGAAAAGAAAAAAAGTATAGATTCAGGGGGAGTTACTGTTGAAAAGGAAAGGGGGAGCAACACATTAGCAAGCAATATCATTCAAAGGGAGTCTCTAAAACCTTACTCAAACTCATTTCCTTTTGATTGTTGCTTAAATCATGTTTGTCATCAACGGAGAGATTGTTGAGTTAAGAAATTAACTAAATTAATTAGTGATGACAAACATTATTTTTGGGCAAAATAAATAATTAGTGTTTGATCAAATTTTAATGGCATATTACTAATTATTTATTTCATGTTGCAGGCCAAATTCATCCAAGCAGCCCAAAATGGTATAAAGACAATAAAGCAAAGCTGATGGGTAAAGCCCAAACAAAAGCAAAAGTTAGAAGCCAAAGAAATCAGATGGGCCAAACGGGTTACATGAACCAAACCGATCCAAGCCCGATTTGATTTTCAATTCCCACCATATTGCTCCAACCAAAGCAACGTTCTCCTCTCTAATCAAGTCACATCAAGACTTCAGAAAAGTAAGAAAGAGAAAGAGAAGAAAAGCTTCCTCCATAAGCCAGTAACCAAAGAAGTAAGAAAGAGAAAATCTAAGCCTGAAGCACAGAAGCTAAAGCAGAAAATCTAATACAAATCAAGCTTAAGAAAGGTAATCCATCTCATCTTGCATGAATCAGATCTTCATCCTTTCTTCCCTACTCTCTGTTCTATCCGAAAATGGCATTCAAAGAAAAAGTTGATCTCTGTTCTTCACTGCTACAAATCCACGGTCACAAGAGATTCTTGGGGACCAAGTTGCATCTCTATGGTTCAGATTTGGTTGACCATTGGAAAACAATTTCGGTTACTCCTTCATGGCTTTCGGTCAAGTTGGAAAAGTCAGAAGAAAAGGTTCTACTTTGATGATTAAGAAGAAAAAGTGAGCTTGTGGGTTGGTGAAGCTCAAGGATCAAAGTGTTGACCTTGGAAGCAGAACCGAGCAACATGCAGGGAGATAAAAGAAGCTTGCTGCTCATTAGGAATGACAAGGAGAGATAACCAGTGAACTTGAGGTGTTTGTTCTGAGAGAGCTCTTTGAAGAAGTTCAACTAACTGGACAGTGTAACCTAATCAAAGGTGCATTCCGCCAGTATGAAGAACTGAATCAGAGGCTTGCTAATCTGGTTTTTTGCATAGCACAGAGGCTGTTGATGAAGTCAATCTCCTTCATGTTTTACTGCTTGTAATGTATTTTTCTAAGCTTATCTTTCTGTAATTTCTTGAGAGAAAAGGCATTGTGAGAAAGCTTGAGAAAAAGCCAAGAATTGAAAAAGGCTGAGAGATACACTTTAGAGAAAAGCCTAGAGTTATTTTCAGATTTCTTTAGGTTAGCTAAGTGTCTTGTATCTTGTACCTGTTTGGTATCCCTTTCTTAGTTGGGTTAGCACTAAGAGTGAATAGTTGAGTGTTAGCATAGCCAATGTCAAGTTAGGTTAGAACTTGAGTGTGAAATTGGTGTATGTAATACTGTTAACTATAGTGAAATTCTTCCATAGTTGTGGAGGAGACTGGATGTAAGTTGCATAGCACAAAGCAACCGAATCAGGATATATGCTGGTGTTAGCTTTTCTTCTCTGTCATGTTCTGTTTTATGATATTCATGAGACAAAAATAATTTGTCTCATAAATTTCCGCTGCTGAGTTCAAACAGAATCAGATTTGTAACCTTGCTTTAAAAAGGGTGAAAACAGCAAACCAAAGGAAGGCATAGATTCAACTCCCCTTCTCTAAGCCTACCACAACCGTCAATACTGTGTCTCAGTCTCTCAGTCTCTGTCCCAGTACTGCAAAACAAATGCTACCTTAAGGACTAATATTATCATGAGCATACTAACACGGGATCGTTTGAGCAGGAGATACTTCTTCTCATGTCAAGTGAACAATATCCTTTTTCATCCTAATATGCGAAAACATTTTTTTATTTGATTGGTGTAATTAAAAAAAAAAGCGTATCACAGGTTAAAGGATCTTCCTACACTCCATAGTGTACTACATGATTCTGCCAATCAATCATGACCATTAGAATTTTTTAATTTAAATCTTTAGGCCTCTGGATAACGGAATAACATGTCCAATAAAGTGGTATATGGTACATGTGAAAACTTTCCTATACTTTATAACTTGCACCACCACAAATTGCACCAGCAAATAAAATTATTTCTTTAATAATAGTTACATTCTTATTATTTTGATGCAGAAATTGTGCTAATCACTCAGGCATGCGTGCAATTTGTGGCATTATACAAATTAATATGATACATTAGTGAATCATTTTTCTGTCTTCTTACAAGTTCCTACTTGCATATGAAGATCCAAATTTGTGCAGAGCATCGTGAACAAAATCACACTCTTTAACGTGTTGGAAACTGGAGAATTGTCAACTTGCAAACTTTTCAGTCATGGAAGTTAAGTTGCTTTGACCATACTAGTCTTCAGTTCTGGTTTTCATGTTAGCACACGGGGAATCTGAACAAATGTCATAGATTCTGATTGAAAGAAACTGTCTGTTCAGGAGATTGATCTTGGTTGTTCCCTTCACTATCGGATGGTTGAGATTCGTGCTTGGCGGCAGCTTGTAGTACTCGGTTCTGAACATCTAATGATGAAGGTGATGTAGGAAGCCCTATGCGATTGGAATCTAATTTTCCGGCAGCCCATGAGACCGCTTGAGCTCCGACTCTAACAGGAGCAAGCAATAACCTACAATGGATTCAATAAGACAATGATGTCACGAGTGAAAATGCCAAGAATTGATACAGAAACTGGTATTCTTTTTAGTTGCTATTTGATAATTGAAGTCTTATCCTTCTATATGAGAATGTTTTGTTTAAAGGTACAATTATTTTATAAGGTTCTATAATTTCACTCAATTTTAGATTAAATTCTTATAGTTTAAAAGTTTATTTTATATAAGATTTTGTAATCAAATACTGGTTGTTGTTTAAGCGTTGCTTATGGAGCCCAATAGTTTAAATTTTAAAAATTTTGTGATTAAGTCCTATATTAGACCAAAATTTATGTAAACAGAATTCATCATCCAGTCTAGTGACTTCATTAGAAATTTTTATACAAAAGGAACCTAGCTGAAAAATATAGGGACTTGATTAGAAATGTTTAAACTACAGGGATTTGATTGAAAATTTTGTACAATATAACGACCTGATTACAAATTTTTAAACTATAGGAGCCTAAAAATATTGAATGAAAATATAGAGAACGACAAAGTAATTGAACTTACTTTTTCTTCCAATTTTACTAATTTTTCCAAGTGTAAATCAGATTCTAAGTACCATAGTATTCTAAACTTTTTTCCTTTTCCAGTGCTTCTGATCCAACATAGATATTTTAAAACCAAATTGATCATCAAGCACCACCTAATCAAAACTCTGTTCTGGACACGCCTTCAACATGTTGTTTATTCATGTTATGTACAAAAAATCAAATTTAATACCTAGTTTCTTAGTGTATAATAAAACTTTATGCAAGTAAACATAATACATATGTGTCACTCCCTTGAAGAAACATCGAGTATAAGTGTATAACATACCTAATACATAAAAGAGTTTGTTTAGCTGCATGAAAATTAAAATCCCAAATGGACACTATGTTTCAATGAGTTGATAGTTTCAGAACATAAAGATGAGAGAAGTTTGAGACACATCTTTCATGAGTTGAATATGAATGTTATTATGGCTATAAGAAAGTAATTAAATAATTACATATACATCATTAAGCATACTTACCTCACATCTTGCTTCAAATCTTCTGAGCTCTCATATGAAGAAATGCGCAGATAGACAGTCTGATCAGTGTGCAGTGGACAATTTATGAGGTAAGGAAAGAACCAAACGTTACAAAGACTACAAAAGATGACTAATGACAGCCAATGACAGATCCACAAAATTTATGCATTGGGATAGAGATAATATAAGCATAATAGCTTTAATGCGGGCATGAGAAGAACTTCCATGAAAATGTCTGAAAAGAAGAACTTCCCAGTAAAAGAGTACTGTGACTTACGAGCCCACCAAACAATTCACAAGTACATGTAAGAGCTATGTATTAATTAACAAAGTTTGGCCAAAAGAACAAGACGCATACCAAACCAAGGCCAACTGCTCCAATCAACTGCAATGTCTTCTCCCATTCTGAGAAAATATTAAT
Source organism: Arachis hypogaea (assembly GCF_003086295.3). Taxonomy (NCBI): domain Eukaryota; kingdom Viridiplantae; phylum Streptophyta; class Magnoliopsida; order Fabales; family Fabaceae; genus Arachis; species Arachis hypogaea. Next base: position 2,346,810 of record NC_092039.1, on the reverse strand, counting down.
TTGCACTTTGTGAGCATAGCCAAAACAAAATTAAGTGAAAAAAAAAGAAAAAAAATAAAAAAACCCATATAAATCACAATTCATACAGACAAACAGAAATTCATAACTCGTGCAGCTTTTTTAAAAAGATTAGAGCTTCATTTTATGCTACATAATCATATGCAAACATCATTTAATATCTAAGGGCAATGAAGAATAGTTTACTTCACATGGATCTGTGTTTGTAGGAATACACATGCAAAGGACATTAAACTAAAAGGTGGAAAACATATCTACTACCCTTGAATTAACTCCAATGTCAAAAATGTTAGATGCAACAAGAAATAAATTTTCATTTCTGAACAAATTGATAGCTTATTAGAGAAAATGCACGCACCTAATATTCCATAGAACCCCGCAATAAGAGCCTGAATCAAAAGTAGTTGCATTGATTAGAAGATAATGGAGTCAAAAGCAGTTGATTATTTACAAAACTAATTAAAATATGAAAGGAAGAGGAGCATTTGGGTTATCAAGAAAATGGACATAACGTTTGCTGAATATCATGGTTGATGGCTTTGGAATACTGAATTAATAATATACACTGATTGCAAAGTTCTACGGCAAAAGAACATCAGAAATTATAAAACCTTTTTACTTGAGCAATATGCTCAATTCCAGTTTCCTGTCAGTTACTTATATATTCAGGCAGTTTCATGAATTGAGTCCAGAGCAGAGGGTATTGCAAAATTTTTTATTTTTTAACTATTATTATTATTATTATTATTATTATTATTATTATTATTATTATTAAATTTTTTCTTCTGACTTCTCAACGGAAGTTGCCCTAGATTTCTACGCTGTCAATGTATAACATACATATATCGTGTTTCAAAAACGAGAAGAAACTATCACATTCTGGGAACCTTATAAGATTGAGTTGACAGTTAACATAGAGAAGACATCAGGTGAATGGGTTGCAATAATTACCGAGTCAACACTCACTATACAGGTAACTTGACACTTACCAAGCCATAACCTAAAAGTTGAAGAGGAGAAGGACTAACATCCTCCAGAATTGCTTCAGCTTCCTGCAAAAGTAACAGGATACAAACTGAATGCACAAAAAGAGGAAAGAAGAATTGTAGCAGTGAATAGAAGGAGGAAGGTAGAAATCTGAGAGTGTCAAGTTGACGTCCGAGGGAACAATTACAGGATAAGATATCTTACTATAATTTCATTTATTTTGTCCTAAAGAAGATAGATGCCATTTAGATAGGATTGACACCCACAAAAACTCAACAAAAGCCATGGGAGACCTTAAAATTTACTTGAAAGAACTGCAAAAGCAAATATAAGTGCTGCTTCTGTACATATTTCAAAGTTGAGCATTAGAGCAAGGAGATTAACAAGACAGACAAGCAGCAATAGTTTGACAAATACCTCATTAAGTATGGTAAGTGCTGTCTCAGGTTTAAGCTCCTTGATTCGGAGACCTTCTTTCATCCAAGACCGAAAGCCACCTTGAACCATGTATGAATTCTGTAATACAATAAACAGGTAGTTAAATTTATGATGTGCTGCATTATGGATTAGATTTATATGTTAATGATAAGTTAGTCATAAAGAGTATGTCTATAAGGTCAAGCTTGGAATACAAACCACCAGTAACGCACATGGGCTGGCAATCTATACCCTACCCGCGGGTTCCCAACCCAGACCAACCCGTTCGGGTAGGGTAGGGTACGGGTTTAGGGTATACCCTACCCTACCCTACCTGCATCTCTAATATATTATATAATATATATGTAAAAGTTATATATGTAATGAAAAAAGTGAGTGTTGAACCCACAATAGTTCTCTTATAAAAACTTAAAATAACTACTAAATTAGTTGATGATCATATTATTTGTAATTTTATGTTAGATTTCTTTAAGATTTTATTATTTTTAATTTTAATTTTATCTTAGTTTTTTATTTTCTATTTTATTAATATGTATGAAATTTGGAATGATTGAATTTTATATTGGTTTAGAACTTTAGGGTGCGGATAGGGTTAGGGTTGAGTAATTCTCAACCCGCGGGTAGAGTAGGGTAGAATTTTAAAAAAGTTTTCAACCCGTAGGTAGGGTTAGGGTAGAGTCCAAACCCTACCCTACCCTACCCATTGTCAGCCCTAGACACATATACATGAATTTAAAGGTGCAGTTTCAGTGTCTAGCACATTCCTTACAGTATTTAAAAAAAAAATTGTTCTTTGGTCCACTGCTAGAATGCGACAAATTGTTGGTCATAAATCACAACAATTTAACTTACCAGCATGAGTTCAATTGCTTTTCATTCAGTAAGCAGGATCATGTGTACAGTAATATATGTTACAATATCTAATCAGATACTTCCAAGGATGAAATCAAGCTGACACTAACAGAGACTTCAATTATGAAGGATCATATGAGTACATTTTCCAATTTCCAGGATTTTCTATAATTATCTTAAGTATAAAAAATCATGTCAGATTTTGAAGCGGTGTTAACTGTTTTTTGTTATCTAAATTCCAAATCTGATCACTACACTAAACTTCAGCCAGGAATTGGTCTATCACATTAAAATTTAGAAGCAAGCTAAGAAGATATAGACAGACTTGCCTTGACCCCAAGTTTCCTCAAGGAACGTGCGATGCCTTTTGAACGAGTACCATCAGCATCCATAACGATAACCTTGGAACTGTCCTATAGGATGGAGAAAAAAACAAAAGATTCTGAGGCATCATTAGTCATTTCAATTCCTAACCACATGAGAAATAACGGATACATAAAACTGAGATTTAATGTCCATATAAGATTAAAAAGATGAAACTGCTAGAAGATGATAGTTATTTTATAAAACCATATAACACAAGCATTTAGTCAATGACATCACTCAAGGTTCAATGGTTTTACTTCATAATAGTAGAAATGAGGGAATGAGCTTGTCATGTATATTGAAAACACTGTTAAGCCAAGAGTGTCACAGGGAAGAAATTTTCTGTTTGTTTTTTTCACTTTCAAGTATCATATATCTTCAGAAGCTACAAATATATATACCTTAACAATCTTCAAATTTCGAATAATAGCAGCGATCAAGGAGTCATCAATGTCTCTACCACTTTTCAGCAACTTGCGTAAAGTGTCATTGACCTTTTCACAAAATGTTAATGTAGTAGTAGAACGCTACATATAATCACTTATCCATTCTAAAGAGTTATTCAAGATTCTAAACGTGTTCAATTTAACAAAGGCAAGGTATACAATGATTATACCAGTAAGAACTTTTAAGTAGTATTATGCTTCAAACCAACCTCAAGTGGAGTCACATTTGCATATCTAAACCGAGCAGATCGTCGAATATCAGGAATACCATCTTTTTCTAGCAAATCCTGAAGAAAGGAAAGTATCAACATGAGCCACTATTGACCAAATTCAATATCAAAATAGTAAGCCAACAAATTCAAAAAGATGGGGAAACTTTCTTAATACAAGGCAACCATCGATCTGGAAGAATTTGGCGCAATGATAGAATGGGCATCAAGACACCAGTATAGCATCACAAATTGTAAAACTGTTTCTCCCACTTTGCATAAAAGGGCCAGAAATAAAATAAAATAAAACAAAATAAAAGCACGTGCCTCATTGCGGACATCTATCAGGGTGGCATCTTTGTCCCCAGCCAAAAGCTCCATTGCCAATTTGGGGGATAAATCTCCAGAGTAACCCCCATATGTCCACAACCAATAAAAGGCCCTGCATATCTTTGACATCTAGTAAATATAGCATTTGCAGGGAGAATCAATCATCTAATAAGATAAATTAAAGAATTCACTTTGGTGTAGAGAGAAATTCATACCATATTGTTGCTGAAGAGCCCACAAAAACAACAAATGGAACAATTGGGTCATTTGGATCCAACCCAAGATTCTTCTCCAGTGAATATATAGCCATGTATATCTGCTGACACGACATAAGTTATAGAAATACAAAATGCTGGAAAATTCAGAATGTTAGTGAAACTAAACAGAATATTTTAAAAATGGATATGAAAGATTTCAAGTTTTCAACCATAAATAAGCATAAGCTTGTTATGCTATGCTTGATGAAGCACCGCCCAAGATGATGACTTGACCCCACTCATTTGATTATCAAATCAAGTTTCAAATAAACAATAACCAATGTAGAGATGTCATACTTAAGCAAATACTTAGTATCAGTTAAGCTGAGATTCAAGATCCTAACAAAACTATAATCCATAATATTCTAACCTGTTGAGATGCAGGCCCAATAGGCCTCAAGAGTTTTGCTGCTTTGTCTTCATATACATTGACTGTATCCCTAATCCCTGGAGGAAGGAGATCCTTGGCTGACCCGTAAAGATAGACAGCGTACGATGCTCCGCTTACTAAAGAACTCTCTACAGCTACGATTGTGCGGCGCAACACATCAACAACCACAACAGGTACCTTACTAGTGATTCCACTTAGCTCGCTTGAAATGCCAGTAATTTTATTCTTTGTTAATTCCCCTGTTTTATCTACAGAAGAAAATGCCTTACTAAAAGCATTATCTGCAGATGTAGTAGCATTTTTAACAATAGAATCTATAAAAGAAGTAACTGTATCCAGCGAGTTCCGTAAGGCAGTTTCTCCCTTATTAACTGAGCCATTGATTGAGTCGTTGATTCCAGCAACGAGGTCACCGACACTAGCTTTTGCACTGGCTACTGATTCGTTGTCCACATTATATGAATCAGGCACAGATGTAGAAGTAAAATTCTCTTGTATTACATCAGTACTTGATAGTGTTTCAGGTTGCACCGGCACTGCTAATGTGCTAGATCCTTCAGTTGACTGTTCTGCAAAGTCCACAACATCCTCTGCCACGGTTGACAAATTATAACTCTCTATGTGTCTGAACTCTCCATTACTAAGTGAATGATGTCCATCCGTTGTCACCGATGAATAACCCCATGTATTTGTAAGGTACCCTGGTTCACTTGGAGAAATCAAACTACCTGAGACAGTCTTTGTAGATTGTACAGCAAATGAGTTCTTCAACGAGTGAGTGTGAGTTCCATACTGAAAACCCAGATGCACAACTTCTTCTCCTACACATCTGCTCTCAACATCTTTTCGAATCGGGTACAAGGGTTGCAATCCCCCAAACAAGGGAATCTGCTAGAAGAAATCAATTGTTATAATTAGCAACAAAAAGAATTAAAACTTATGTCCAGCTAAATGGGGAAGGATATATGCATCAAACGACACCATACTGTACTATCTCAAAACCATGATTGAACAAGTAAAAAACCACACTCTAGAATTAAAAAATTAGGTCAATTACTATCACTGATGCATCAATAGCACAGAACATGTCCAGGTTTCAAAATTGAGTTCATGAAAGTGGAACCTCAACTATGGCAACGTTCTATAAAGAAATTAAGATTGTTTTCATTCTCAATTTAACAAAGCAGAATCGCAGAATATTGAAGGAAAATTCAAAGGAAATGGAGACAGAATTTTGAACCTGCGAAGAAGAGGAGTAGCTCGGGGTTGCTGAGCAAACAGGCAACATCCTCATGATGATGAAATTGAAGATGATGAATGAATCAATGAATCAATGATCGATGATCTCAGCCACTAAACATACACATCAATCAAAATCAAACTTATCAGCCTCTTGCAACTGTCTCTCACTTCTGGTTCAAATCAATGCATGCATTTTATTTATTTTATAATCAATAATAATCAATAAAATAAAATTGATAAAAGAAAAACACGTAACCAGAGAAAAATTGGATGATTAACCGCCAGCTTTGTTAACAAATTTTGCTTATTTCACTTAAATTCAAGGCTCAGTTTCAAATGGCATTTATAAACTTTCAGAATGCAAATCGAAATATTGATATTTTTCAAAGTTTAATCTAATACTATATATAATTTAATTAATTTTAGTTCTTAATATATGATAAACCCACTCACTCACCTTCGCTCCTTCTCCAGTGTATGATTGCCTTTTTTAATTTTTTTTTCGGGTTAATATATTATTTAAATTTTGCCAGAAATGTTTTTTTTAATAAATAAATATAAATATATATATATATATATATATATATATATATAAAACGTGAAGCGGGAATTTGTGTGGAGTGTTTTGCTTTGTTAGATTATTGTTGTTGTTATTATTATTATCCGAATGCGGAGAGGATATGGTGAAACTGAGGCCTAATCTCATCTCAATTTGTCTCTACTCAGCTTCACGACACATAACACATCACACGTGGAGTACACGTGGATCACTCATTTTGATTTTCATGACCCTCCTTCGGAAGTGTTTTGAGAAATTCTATTGGGAGATACAATTACTAGCTAATCAAAGGAGATATTCTTGCATTCTTAAAAACGGTTACATCAAGTCGTCAACAATTTAAAAAAAAATTACATATGGATATTGTTGGGAAAATAAATCTTGGGCCAACAATTTATCAGGCAATAATTTATTTAACAACAAAAAACAAAATATTAAAATAATTTTCACAATTGAATATAAACAAAATTAAACATATTTTAAATTAGGCGTATGCATGGGTCGGATGAAACCGGATTTGATGTGACCTAGATCCGATTCAAAATATATATCGAGTTTATTTATGAGACACGAATCCGACCCTAGACCCAATGAAACCTATACACTTTTGGGCCACGATTATATCGAGTAAAAATCGGATGAAAATCGGGCCGTCAACATTACATTACTTTGATACCTTCTTATAAGCCAGCATGTGAAAATATCTAAATTTCCAAGACTCAAACCATTATTTGACATGGTAAAATTCACTTAGAAAAATATAACAAGAACCAACTCTTCTCTAAAATTAAAGCATAGCCATAATCAATACTAGTATTGTCTAATAATACCAAATATTTAAATCAATATAAATAACACGATATTATGCATTAATTAGTCTAAAATCTTATGCATTTTAAACATAAAACATTAACTTATAGTCTTATAATAACTAATAACACAAAATATTAAGGTTTACAATATTTAAGTTCCACATAAAAATAGCTATCATTCATCACTAATAATACAAAATATTAATTGTGTATGATGACCGAATTACCGGGCCAATTTCAAGTGATCCGAACTATGGCATGGACCCGACCCGAAATAATGACCGGATCTATTTTTAAGACCCTTATCCGACCCTAGACCCGATAAAATCACACCAAATTAGTCCTTAACATATTGGGGCCAGGCCGGGTCTTCAAACCGAATCAGATCATACACACCCCTTATTTCAAACAACAAATAACATGACAAAGAATAAAAAAAGAAACACCAAAATTTTATTCCTAAAATTTTTTTTTTTTTGAAATATCAACAACTAATAGAATACATTATTGAACCTAGTAAAAAATCAAGATCAACTTTTCAGAGTGGATATATAATTAGTAATAAGACACAGTATTATAACAATTAAGTTATTAAGTTATGTCCTAATATTTAGCTTTGCACTGTTTTTACTATTTTGTTTGATTTAATTTAGTATTTGTTGTCTCTTTCACATTTTTTAGGTTATTATGGTGCTTAGTCTTTTTTTTTCTGTTAATAAAATGTTTTATTTTTTTAATCTATGCATAATATTATATATGTCTATGATTTTCTTTTTTTTTTTAAAATATGTTTGTGTTGATATTTTTTCATGTCTTTGTTTGATTTAAAGTTTGTAATGTTAATGTAATTTGGATGTGTTTATGTTTATTTAATTTTGGATGTGTTTATAGTTAAAATTTTATTTTTAACCTTATGATGTGAACACTAAAATTTGTTATTGTGACATGAGTTTTGAATGTGTTAATAAAATACTTAGCATGCATTTTTATAATTTTAAATATGTATTTGAGTCTAGTTTTGTCCTGTATCCAATATTTAGTGAGTCTAATTTTGTCCTGAATCTAATATGTAGTCTAGAACTACAAAATCAATAAAAAAACGTATTTGTGATGATCCAAAGAAAGAAAAAGTAGCAGCTAATAAGGTTTTCATGGACAATTTGATGAATCCAATGATAAAAATGTCAAAAAGAAAGTTGAAAGGCAGAAGAAATCAGAGGATCCTAAAAGATAGTTTATTTTACAATTTACAAATTTTCGAGAGTTAGCAAGTGACATACACAATATAGAATAAATTAACTAGTGTGTCAAATTTTCAGAAAACACTTGATACGTGATGCTCTCTAACAACCATCGCGGATATGATGGAGCATTTGATACACAAAGATCTGATCAAATACAAAGAGATTAAGGACATAGGTTTTGGATGCTTAAGGCACATTCTAAGGTGGTCGATGAACCAATATTTGATAGTTGTCTTATCGCGGTTATATAACAAGGATCAAATGCATATAAAAGTTGAGATCGAAAATATACCAATTAATGCACGTTTAATATGTCGAGCATTGGGACTCCAGGCAAAAGGTAACACCTAAAATATATAATTAATATAAAATGCATATATGTTTTCTTTTACATTATATAATAGGGCTACTGCTAGTTATTTTTTCTTCTAGTAATACTTCTCTCGTTCCTGTGCTTCCATTTTACAGGTGATAGCTTCCTAAAGTTAGATCCGAAAAAACATCGTCAATTCATAGACACTTTTAAAAGCAAAACAAAAAAAAAATACAAAACTTATAGCACCCTCCCCAACAATAGACACTAAAATAAATATTGGGATGTTTATTAGCAGTAATGTGCCTCTTGGTGGCCTTGTTTGAATGTTTGTTTCCTTCAACAGCTGCAACTTTCTGTACATATGAAAATATGTTAAATTTAACCAGCTAAACAAATGAAAATATAAATAGAACAAGATAATATTATAAACCATGGTCATTATAACTAACATTTAGATGTTTACTACCAGCTTGACACTTCTTAGTGGCCTTCTTAATTACCTGGTTCATATCCGCCCCGAGTCTCTTGAAGCTTGAACGCTCCCTAAGTACCAAATGAGGAGGTCTCCAAAATGCATTTAACTTATCAGGACACTTACTTGTAATAGGCAATATCTTTGATGTACTTGTGCCTACATTTTATGAATGTTGTGCGCAATGTTCGCTAAGTACTACTTTAGCACTCACAAAAGCATAATGCAATGTATCAACCTCTTCCTTGTCATGCACAAAGTCTTGGGCCGCATTTTAGAAATCAACACACAATCCCCTAAATATATTCATGCTTTCATTAGAGCATCGTGAGTCGTGACTACTTCTAATATGAGTGTGCTTGCGATAAATATTCTTGTTCTACCGATGTAGCATATAGGACGAGTTCACCTTGTCAAACATATAATTGGATAGAACGGGTAGGGTCTAGCAACAAAAGATACCATATAACTCAAACATGAAGCAGCTGTATCTAACCTGGTGTAAAATAGGACAAAATTCAACTTCATACTCGTTATAATTAAAGATTTCAATTACTATCTTCTGTTCAGTCACTTCGTAAAAGTATTGGTTGTCCTTCATCACCCTTGGAGAGAGGTTACAGTTGCTCTTTTTGTTAAATTCAGTTTGAACATCACAAAATATGTAGTTGGTGTACTCATATTAGAACTGCTTCTCGATGGGAGAACACGATACACAATTACACATGGAATCAGGACCTTGTTGTCTGCTGCATCACATTCTAACTCTTTCTGTTCTTTATTTGCAAGACAATTGTTATACAGGTATACAAATTGAATCAAGCTGCTCTTACAAGTTAAGTACTTATCGAAAAAATCATGCATGTTCTCACTTTATTGTATACTCCTCATGCCAGCCCAAAATTCATGATTTAAGAATACATGGATCCACATATTGTGAATATGATAGATATATGCATTTCGATAAATATATTATTTACCATTAAAATACTCACTTATGAGGTGACACTAAACATTCATGAAAGGGCATGTAACATAAATTCATTACTTTTACAAAATCTATTCAACAATTAAAATGACTGACAGGTCAGTTAAGTTTTGGATGTGTATTCATACCGTTGAGCCATTTGTTATTATGAAGGTTGTACTCTTCAATGAAGTTATGCCATACACTCTCAAATAATTTTTGTCAACAAGACTCCCAAACAATCCGACCCATTGTAGTATTAATTTCTTTAAAACGCTAAATCTTTCAAGTTTTTGCAGTATTTTCTTTGTGATGTGCCAGAAATACAATCTAGGCCTAGTGTTTGGCATGACATTCTGAATAGTTGTAAACAAGGTCTCACATTGGTCAGTTAAAATACCATCTGATATTTTTTTCATACATTTCACCCATATTTGCATGATCCATTTAAAGGATTCAGTCTCTACATTGCCCAATAGAGCATCGCTGAGAAGAACTAAATTTCTATGGTGATTCACGCCTACAAATACTGCAATTGGCATCTCAAACTTATAGAAAACAAACACATGGGACAATCAATGACCTTGTAAATTAATAAATCCATAAAGAAATAAATAAAAAATTACTTGTTGATCCTATATGTGGTGTCAAATGACACCACGTCACAAAAATACTTGTAAGCAGCTCTTGATCGAGCATCTACTCAAAACACATGTTTAAATAAGATATATTAGATATGTTTTTATTGAATAAGATATAAAAAATTCAACTTTATTTTTAAATTTTATATTTTATTTGTATGATTTTGAATGTGTGTAATATTGAAAATTCTATGATTCTTTAACACCTAAGACCATTCATGTTAAATCATTAAGAAAGAAACACTAGAATACAAAAGCATACTTGAATTCATAAGCATGATTAAAAGAGTTTGGTTCTTTAATCTTTCTCAACCAAAGTCTTCTGTATCTCTAATAGGACTGAATCACAACTCTGTTGATGAAAAAGGGTTACGGAAGCGGCTTTGATGTGTTGAGAACCAAAATTCTGAAGTCACTATTTATATTTAAGTGTGACACCCATTAAACCCTAAAACTCAAATAAAATAGTATCTTTAGTTTATTCTTATTTAATTCTAAATCAAATGACAATAAATGAGAATAATAACTTATTCAATTTAGTATTTATGATAATAAATGAGATCATTGTGACGATATAAGCCATTTAATATGAAATAGTTTAATTTGTGATTATAATTGATATATGTATTTGTCATAATTAGATTAAGAAATTAATAATTTTCTAACAATCTCGCACTTAGACTATACATATATATTTTCTTGAGATAATTACATCTTATAAATTTTATGCGCGCATCAAAATACTGTTTTCCTTATTACTTTACCACAACTTTTATCACATTAGTGTCGCGACGAAACCACGATGATCATTATACTAATATACTCAACAATATAGATCAAATTTGGATGAGAAAATTTAGAAATTACATGCAAAAATAATCTCATGCATATATATTTCCCTAATCCAACTTTAATAAACTTTATAAGATCATGAGTTAGAGTGAAAACAAAACTAAATACTTTATTTATGTAAAAATATTCATATTCGTAAATTTGTCTAAACTTTATGAGCATCCAAATGCACCCACTAAAATAATACATTATAAAATGATATGACATCCATATCAATAGTGTCCACACGAAAGACTTTGGGTATTTGTTTCTTATAAACTAAATATGTATGTATTTATGGAGTTTGTACTAATTTGCTCATTAAACATTTAAACACTTTGAACTCTCTTATTTAATAATAATAATTTAAAATATTAAACTATTAATACATTATCATAAAATAAATGAGGTGGTATTTCAAATATATATTCGTAATTTATAACATGTATATGTAGTCATTTAATTGGATGTTTTCAAAATATATTTTATATTCAAGTGCTTTAGTGAAAAAAGTAATAATTATATTATTAATATTTTTTCAAAAAAATTTTTCAATGACCATGTGAATATACCTGCAATAGATTAAAATTGTCTTGACATCCAACAAAGTCAGAATCTAATACCAACTAATTTCTAACTTTAATTTCTGACTTCATATATATGTATAAATATTTAATGTTTTGCTATAACAAAACTTATTTTTCTACTATTTAGTGATTCATTCTTAACTGTCTCAAATATCTGCTAATGATACCAATAAAGTATACCATAACTGTAAGTGTATAAATTCATTATCCATCAAACTATTGTTGAAGCATAATAAACTTTATGTATTTTTTAAACTTTATAACTTTCTTGAAACACTTAATGAGATTATACTTGTCTCTATTGGAATTGAGTATATAACCTTATTTACAATTATGTATACCACTAAAATACAAGAATAATAAATATATTTACTCCTACTGAATTAATATACAATTATCAATTACAATTATTTTAAAAGATCATATGAGATAATAATTTGATGAATTATGAAATGCTAATAATAGAAAGTTTTTTTGAGTCTTTTGGAATCCATACTTTATGATCATAAGACTTCTGCAATTTAAAGAATCTCACTTCTCAAAGTTCAATTTTTTGCTGTTTGAGACTTTATCCATAGAGAGAAAGGCTTATTCAATCTTTAATGCAAAGTCTGGATACATACATTGACAAACTTAACTTTAAAACAAAACAATATGTTCACATAAGTTACATAAAATTCATATGATGGTGGGCCATGACAAATACCTAGTACAACATTAATATTTAGTCTTTGGACAAAAATATTAATTTACAAGCGATATTTTAATATAGCAATTAAACATTGATAATAAATCCTATCAAACAATAAGTCTATCTTTGGACAAATTTGTTGTTCACATGGAGCCAAATAAGTATCACATGTTTATTACCACAAAACACATGTAATTTGGCCAAGTACAGAACTTTATTTGGGTCAATCTATACTCGCATAAACTATGCACATATAAATTCATTTAGTGCAACTTACCAAATATTCTCAACAAAATTCTGTCAAATAATAAGCTTATCTTTGGATAGACTCATTGTTCACATAAAAATTTGAGAATTATACCTATTTATTATCACATATTTTCTATCAATTGACCAAATACCAACCTTCCTTTGGACCGATTAGTGGTTGGATAATTAAATAGAAAATAACCACAAGATTTATGTTTATTATTTGGCCAGCAATAAAATTTATTTGGACCGATTATTATACGCATAAATAATAAGCATTGATTTAAGTTTAATTAGTTATCCAAGCATATATTTATTATCAATATGTGTATGCAATTTGGTTAAATAAAAAAATTTTTTTGGGCTGACCAATTCGCATAAATTATATATCACCATATTTCTAATATTTTAAAATAAATCAGTTTTCATAAAGAGGCTACTTTAGTAGTATAATATTCAACTAATTTATTTTAAAATTAAATTTTATAAAACAACTGGGTATAATAATTTAAATTATTACTAATTTTTTTATGTAATAAATCCAAAATACTTACATAACACAACAAAAAAATAAAACAATAAGACACAATATATAACAATTCTATAATATTGTGAATTCTTATTAATAAATTGTTAATTTCTTTATTTTAACAATTCACAATAAAAGAATTCAAATAACAAATCACAACAATTTTTTTAATATAACAAAATAAATCATGAAATAATATTCATGCTATTAACTTCAATAATAAATAAATAATTACATCTTTTTCTTTCACAAATTAAACCAAAAAAAGAGAATAAATAAAATTCTGTTTGTCCAAATAATATTCACAATAAACTGTAAAGGAAATAAATTTTAAACAAAATAAATATGGAGAACACCAAGTATAGTTAATGTTCATATCATATCATGCATTTTGATCTAGAATGAATATTCATGTGATGGAGAATAATATAGACAAAAAAGAGAAATTATTATTGTTGTTGTTGTTGTTGTTGTTGTTGTTGTTGTTGTTGTTGTTGTTGTTGTTGTTGTTGTTGTTGTTGTTGTTGTTGTTGTTGTTGTTGTTGTTGTTGTTAGGGATAAATATTGTTTTGGCTCCTAACGTTGAGGGTTAGAATTGAAACCGTCCCTGATATAATTTTTTATTTAGAATCGTCCTGTTGTATTTCATTTTAAAAGCGTCCTTTCTAATAATTTTTTTTTTATAAATGACGAAGCTACTCTTTTTTTTATAAATCATCATTTTTTTATAAAAAATTATAAAATTAAAAAAAAAGACACGAGGGAGAAAGGGAAAGGGGAAAGGACCGGGGGAGGGGGGGAAGGGGAAGGGGGGAGGGGGACGGCGCCGGCGAAATTTGGAGCTGTCGTCGCGAGCCAGGGAGAGAGCTTATGCTTCTGCACCGCTGCTTTTCACCGCCGCATTCTCGCCACTGCTCCTCGCCGCCTCGCCGTTGCTCCTCACCGCCTCGCCGCTGCACTTCGCCGCTTCTGCTTCTTGCTTCGACCTCTGTTTATGCTTCGTCTTCTGCTTCTTGATTTTGCCTCTGCTTCTGTTTTTGCTTGAGCTTCTGCTTCTGCTTCTTCTAGGTCTGCTTCTGCTTCTACTTCTAATCTAATTTTGATTTGTTATTTTCTGATTTTATCGTTGTTGTGTGTTGATTTGGTTGTTGAATTTGACGCTGTTATTTATGGATTTGAATAATGTTTTAGTTGTTGGTGTTGTTGAATCTGATTATTAGTTGTTGTTGTTGAATCTGATCATCTTAATCCCTAATTCCCTAATTTTGATTGTTAGTTTTGTTCTTGTTCTTACTGTTGATTTTGTTCTGGTTCTGGATTTTCCTAATCTATTCTTATTTCTTATTCTTGTTCTTGTCTCTTATTTTCCTAAATTTATAGATTTTTTATTTTTGTAATTGAAGATGAATTTGGGTATTTTTAATTCTTGTAATTGAATTTTGTTAAATGTATTTAAAAATTTGAAATTTTAAGTTTTGTCAATGGAAGAAGAATTTGTTCTTGTGGAAGAAGAAGAATAAGAGAATTTGTTTTTTCTAGAAGAAGAAGAACAAGAAGAATGAAATAGTGAGGAAAAAAGTATTTTTGTCATTTTAAAAAAATTTATTAGAAAGGACGATTTTAAAAGGAAATACAATATTAAAGACGATTCTAAATAAAATATTATACCAAGAATAGTTTCGATTCTGACCCTTAATATTAGGGACCAAAATAATTCTTATCCCATATTATTATTATTATTATTATTATTATTATTATTATTATTATTATTATTATTATTATTATTATTATTATTATTATTATTATTATTATTATTATTATTATTATTATTATTATTATTATTATTAAATAATTTTAAATGTATTATAATCGAAAGAATAACTAATTTTTGTGAAATTATCATCTACATCTTTTTATTTAATATTTTAATTTTTTTGGCCAATTCACTCAAACAAATTAAAAAATATATATTTTTTATTTATAACAATTTTATTATTAAAATTAAATAGAATCAACCTAGTTATTATTATACATGCTGAATTATTATATTCTTCTTTAAGGATAATTAAAATTGAGGAGTCACACACACATAAAATACAGGTAAAGAATAATAATAATAAAAGAAGTGGAGATCCGAGAAAAAGTGGTGAATGATGACGACTTGGCGCTACTATACTATGAGAGAGAGAAATAAAACAAAAATAGAGTAAAATATTATTTTTGTTCTTAATATTTGGGAGTGGATCTTTTTTATCGAAAAAAATAAATACTGTCTAGTATTTAATCTAACTCTTCATTATTTTTTTTATTTAATTTTGATCTCACTTAGAAAATTAAAGGTGAAAGATTACACTTTATTTTCTTAAGTATTTTTTCTACGGGAGAGAATTTATTTCTTTAATATTTAGAGTAAATTTTATTTATGTTTCTAATGTTTAAATCATCTTATTTGTATCTTTAACATTTGTAAAAATAATTCAATATTATCTTGCCATTAATTACACATCATGAATTTTAATTGGAATTCTAAAAATCTTTTCTTAAAATTAGAATACGGACAGAATTGATAATCCACTCCGAATAATAGCTCATCAAAAGTTGAAACTAACACATGCAATATTTACATAATTCACTTTTTTTAGGGACATAATTGAACTTGAACAAAAATAGTGGGTAAAATATTAAAATCGAACACATCCAAGTGAGACCTAATTGAAAATGAATACGTTTGAGTTATGCTACACATACAAGTCTTTTTGACTTACAATTACAAGTTAGGCCAAGTCTAACAAAAACTACATTCACCCACTGGAGTGTCATAACACGCGCGTCACTCAATCGTTTTCACAGCGCGCCCTCACTTACCATTATGGAAGATACTTCTTCTTCTTCACGTTCATCCTTCTCCTCCTCCTCGTCCTTCTTCTTGTTCTTCTTCTCTTTCTTTTTTGCGTTTTTCCTCATTTTTCTTTGCGTGTTTTATCTTCATCGTTGTTTTTTTTTATTACTGTTGCATTGTTGTTTTTTTATTACTGTTGTTGTTGCTGCATTTCTTTCCTCCTCTTCTTTCTATTGAATTTTTAACATTATATATTTTTTCTTTGTTTGATTTTTTCTCCTAAGAAGAATGATAAGAAAACGAAATAAGAAGATGAGGAAGAAAAAGCATTAGAAGATAAAGAGGAGGAAGAGGAGAAGTTCTGAATTATGCAGAACTTATCAGAATAAAAATACACCCAAAAATAATACACCCAAATATTTTCGTGTTACACCCAAATTTGCTGCAAATACAGAAAAATATTTTCTCTAATGCTGCGTTTCTTCTTCTTCTTTTTTTTTCTTATTTCTTTCTTTATTTTAGTTAAATAAATGTAAGTTCATCATCTTCTAAGTAATTTTGCAGCATTATGTGTTTTTTCTTTTTCTTTGTTTGATTTTTTTGTTTTTATTCTTGTTAAGAGAGTAAAACAATGAGAAACTTGAGAAGGTAAAATAAAAAGAAAAAGATGAATAAAGAAAAAAGAAGAAGAAAGAGGAGGAGTTTTGAATTATGCAGAACTTATCAAATTAAAAATACACCAAAAAATTCTTAAAATACACTCAAATATTTTCGTGTTACACTCAAATATCATCGTGTTACACCCAAATATCTTCGTACTACACCCAAATTTGCTGTAGAAAAATGTTTTCTCTAATGCTATATTTTTTCTTCTAAATTGAACCACATTTTAGCCACTTGATTGGATTCAAAACAATAATAAATTTTATTCTGGTTCAATTGACAATCTGAACCTGAATGATTTATTATCTTCAACAACGAGATAAATGATGATGAAGGAGAAAGAGAAAAAGAAAAGAGGAGAATAAATTTCAATTAAAAAAAAAAGGATGAGGAGGAGGAGGAAGAGGTGGTGTTGACGACGACGATAATGAAAAAAATTACGAAAAAGAAGAAGAAGTGGCACAAAGAAAGAAGAAGAAAAAGAGGCACAAGAAAAACGTGAAAGCGCCTGAATATAAATAACTTGTATGACTTGTATGGAAAATGCTTATATGTGGAGAATAACTCTACATTTAAATAAGAATAATTGAAAAATATAATTTGATTTATTAGTATAATTAATCGCAAGATAATGTTGAATCATTTTTATAAACGTTAGAGATATAAATAGGACAATTTAAATATTAAGAACATAAATAGAACTTAACCCAAATGTTAGGGATAAAACTTAAAAGTGATACTTTACTCTAAAAATAATTGTTTTATTTTTTTGGAAAATAATAAAAAAATTAATCGACAAGATTTAAATTAAATTTAATTAACAATATATTTATCTGAAAAATAAGAATGTATTTTAATTAAAAAAGTTAAATAATATTATAAAATTATTGAATTTTAAAGGAACCAAAAATGTGCAAATTTTGTGTTTCGAATTATTATTACATCGAAGGTCAACATTCAAAACGAATAATCAGCTTATGAAAAAGAAGCGGTCACACGTTAAAAAAACATAGACTCACATGCAGGGTATTCCTGCCCTTACTACTCACTCTATAAAAGCCCAAGATATTTTCTGAGGTTTAGTTGATTCTGATATTTGGAGCT
This sequence comes from Arachis hypogaea, assembly GCF_003086295.3. Classification (NCBI taxonomy): domain Eukaryota; kingdom Viridiplantae; phylum Streptophyta; class Magnoliopsida; order Fabales; family Fabaceae; genus Arachis; species Arachis hypogaea. The sequence goes on along the minus strand of NC_092039.1, from coordinate 2,328,770 downwards.
TAAACCCTAGCCGCTTCACTGTTCTTCCTCTCTTCGGTAAAATCTCTTATTCAATTCTCTGATTCCATGCGATTTTCATATGCTTTTCTTGTGTTTTCTTCGTTTCCCTTCGAATTGATCTTTTGTTTCTTTTTTTTTTCTTTCAAAATTGTGATTTGCTATTCTTCAATCTTTGTGATTTTATGATTGTGTTTCAATCTTTCATCCTTTTTGATTTATTATTATTATTATTATTATTATTATTATTATTATTATTTGCGAAATTTGAAGTGTGATATATTTCTTTGAATTGTTTTGAAATATCTTTCTATTTTTGTATAAGAAGTTAAGCATTTTTTCCTCTCTCTCTGGCATTGTTGTTTTACGTCAGTGTGTTTATACTTTGTTATTATTTTCAAGTTCTTTTTTACTGATTGTTTTTCTTTTTACCAAGTCTCTAGTTGCTGTTATATTGTTGAGTTTTCTATGTCTGCTAAATGGATGTGAAAATGCTTGATTTGACAATTGAAATGTATCTCATTTTTTTTCCTGTCTTGTTTAAACTGGTACCGTCGTATTATTTTTCATTCAATTGTTTTAGTCAGTGTGATTATTGATTAGATTATTCTCTATGATATGATGGCATGCCTGTTAATTGATTCAGGAAATGCCTCAAATGATAAATGGAATTTGTGTGTTTGCGTTTTGTTCTTATGTGTGTCATCATAATATATAATTTTTTTTATGGGAATGATAATATATAAATGAAACTGGTGAAGTGGTATAATTTTTCCTTCAGTTCTTGTAGCTAGTGTGATTATTGATAATAATAATAATAATAGTGGTTCTATATGCTGGTTTAGGGAACATTGAAGGCGTGAAGTTTGGTTAAGAATCATCATGGCATTGTGTAACAAGCTTGGAAATTTCTTGAGACAGAGTGCTTCCGGAAGCGGATTAGCACCTGTTCCATCGATGCTCAATTATATTCGCTGCATGTCCTCAAGCAGGCTTTTCATTGGGGGTATTTAACTTTTGTTAAAAACGTAGTTATCAAGATAAAGTGATAAACTACATATCTGTCCACTGATTTCTCTTTTACCCTAATTACTTATTCTGGATTTTGCGTTTTTAGGCCTTTCATACGGAGTTGATGACCAGTCTCTTCGGGATGCATTCTCCGGCTTTGGGGATGTGGTTGATGGTGAGTTCACCTTCTCATGTGCTTACAATTTGCTTTGGTAATTGGTATCATCGGAGGACTTTATTGACAGTTAGAGATACTCCATTAGATCTTGTTGTTTGTTGGAATTTGTAAGCAAAATAATAGAGGGATTCTTTAGGAACCTAACATGCATTATGATTATGATGGTTATAATCAATTGAGGCATGGCATCTCTGATCACTTGTCTAATTGTTATGAGAGTTCCGAATTTTTCTAGTGAATGAGTGATTGGAGCTTGCCCTCAAGTGGTGAGATCAATGGGTTTTCTTGGGTTAGTTACTCTTAAAACTTGGATAAAGATGAGATGAGATTTTACACGTGTACTATGCCTGATACTGTTATGGTTTGGAATACCAAATTAGTCATTTTTTTTCCTGATTTTGTTTGTTTACAGCAAGGGTGGTCACTGATAGAGACACCGGAAGATCAAGAGGTTTTGGATTTGTCAACTTCTCAAGCGACGAGTCTGCAAGCTCAGCACTCAGTGGAATGGATGGGCAGGTTTGAATGTTTTCATGATTGTACTAAACTTTGACACAATAGATGATTTACCTTACTGATATGCACTGTATCTTCAGGATCTAAACGGCCGAGTGATCAGGGTGAGCTATGCTAATGATAGGCCTACTGGACCTCGGGGTGGTGGCGGTGGTTTCGGTGGTGGTGGTGGTGGTTATGGGGGAGGTGGTTACCGTAGAGGTGGAGGTGGTGGTTATGGTGATCCAGACTTCTAGATCACAGTGCCCCTCTGCATGTTTACAGTTCTTTGGGTTGTGTCTCAAACTTAAACTAAGATTGCTCAGGTGGTAAATTAGCAACTAGATATGTTAGGGTTTATGGAATTTCTTATGTTTTTTCCGCTATATTAATGGAGCATTTGTTTCTAATGCAGTTTCGGTGTGCAAGTGTTGATTAATATTTTTTATTCTTGAAAAAAAACTGTTTCCAGAAGGGTTTTGATTTTTGAATTTATTTCGAGGTCATCAAAGAGTGTTCTTTTAATTTAAAATAAAGTAGGATCTTTTCTGATTTCTTATTTATTATCGAAACTATTGTTCACCGTGAAACCGTTGCTGGTAAAAATTATTTTCGAGGCCACCCCTTGTTGAAAGTTTTTTAAAGTTTAACGATTGTTTAATGCTAAAATTTGAAGGTACCTTTCTATAATACAGACATACTCATTAAATTGGGATGCAGAGAAGAGATGAAGTGATATGATACATTCAACCATTTAGAGAATTCTGAGCATAATTTAGCCCTATGTTGCCTTGTTGGCTATAAGAAATCACGATTCCAATTTCATTATAGTGGACGATATATATTATACCAAGATATTTGGAAATATAATAGTAAGTTACGTATGATTTGTTATATTTATTTTTTAAAGGTTTTTTTATATTAATGGAGTATTTTTTTATTTATGATTTAAAACTTCGGTAATTAAAAACCAACGAGAATTTTGTTTTAATTTAAAAATTTAAATTTTGAATTTTATTTTATGATTAATTTTATTTTTTCTAAATCTTGGATTATGGTATTTATTTGAAAATAGTTTGTAAATTGATGAATAAATAGTATTTTCGTTAAAGATAATTTTTTGGATTAAAATTGATTTTTAATTACTATATTATCTTTATTTTTATTAGAGTAATATCTCAAATAAGTCCTTAAAGATTTGGGGGTTTGACAAATGTGTTCTCGAAAAAAATTAATTAGGTTCCTAAGTCAGTTTGAATCAGTTAATATGACATTTTTTCTCTTATGTGGAGATTGTAGGTGTGATTAGGGGTGGAAATAGGCCAGACGGCCTGCGATAGGAAATAGGCGACTAAATCCCCATTTTGGTCCCTGAGATTCACGCGATTACTCATTTTGGTCCCCGAAATTCAAAATTACCTATAGTGGTCCTCCAGATTCAAGTTTTGGCACCAATATGGTCCTTCGACTCTTTCCGGTGGTGATTAGGCAAATGGAGTGCTGAGATGACACCTTTCCTGTAACGGCTAGTTAATGTGGCGAGGGTTGTATTTGTATCCAATTTAGTCCCTCTTATTAAAACTTTGTCATTATAACTCAGATAAACAATAAGATAATTAGGGTTTCATGGACTAAATTGGATACAAATACAACCCTCGCCACATTAACTAGCCGTTACAGCGTCCAACGTGACAGGAAGGGTGTTATCTCAGCACTCCATTTGCCTAATCATCACCGGAAAGAGTCGAGGGACCATATTGGTGCCAAAACTTGAATCTGGAGGACCAGTATAGGTAATTTTGAATTTCGGGGACCAAAATGAATAATCGCGTGAATCTCAAGGACCAAAATGGGGATTTAGTCGGAAATAGGCCCCAGGAAATAGGCCTGCAGCATAGGAAATAGGCCCCTATTAAAAAAGTCTATATTCTTTAAAAGGGCAAGTCCAAGCTTTTGAAATAGCCTGTTGGGCCTGTCAGCCTGAGCCTGCAAATATATATAGAGACTTTTATTATATTAGTAAAAATGCTATTAGAAGGATTTGAATTTGGGTCTTCTATCTTATAAAAATACATTTATCCACTCAACCATTTGTCTTTTTAATTATATATGTGTATTTTGTATTTTATAATTTTAAAAATTAAATTATATCTTAAATTTAATTATTATTAAAAAAAACAGGCCTATTGACAGGCTTCAGGCCAGGTCAGATTTAACAACAGGCCAGATTCAGTACTCATTAAAAAGCCTATACCAGGCTACGGCTAAGGCCAATATACTCTATTACAGGCCTGGCCTGTTAAGAGTAAAGACTGGCCTGACCTGGCCTGTTAAGAGTAAAGACTAGCCTGGCCTGGCCTGTTTCCACCCCTAAGTGTGATGTGTCAGGCAAAGCAACACGTGTGTTAATCCTTAAACACGTGACTAAAACGGCGTCGTTTTGGGACAACACCAAACGACGATAGATTCGTCTCCATCTTTGTTCCCTGGTTTTCAAAACTTCGACATTGTAAAGTCAAATAGGTCCTTAAAATTTTTGTTATAAGTAAAAAATGTCCTTGAATTTAAGTATGTACCTTGTATAAAAAAACATATTCTTTCCTTTTCTCTTTGTAAAATTACAAGTATTTCAAAGTCTCACCTAAATTTTATGACCTAATCCTTCGTATTCTTCACCCCATTAACGTTTATCCAAGTTCGTAATGGTGCTTTGACAGTGTGTACAGGAACTGCTTGGTGGTGGTGTGTCGTGCATATCGCCATTGTTCGAAATAAGTTAGTTTTTGCTGTGTTAAATTGGCAGTAAAGAGTGAAGTATGATGAACGTGCATGTGATGTATGTTTAGGGTAGATCAAAAACAGTTTGTTGTAGGTGTAGCTTAAGTGAGAGTTGTGAAGTGGTTACAGATAGATATTTGATAATAACAAAAACAATATAAGTATTTGAATTTTTATTCTATTATGGTGTTGTATTATGTTAGTTGCTTGGTTAACTTGTGACAGAGTTTTATCTTTTGGTATTTAGATGAGTAAAGACATAGTACCTGTATTTCACTGTGGTAAAAATTTTGTTAGAGACAACAAAGGAGGTACTTGTGTACATTAATGGAGAAGTAAAAAAATTTCTCCGAATAGACATTGACTTGATCTGTTTCTTTGACCTATAGAAATTTTTGGACTTGGATTAGTATGACCACAAGGCAATGTATTAGTATGATCCCACTTCTACTAACTTAGAATCTGGTATTCACCCATGAAGATAAAGAGATCAAAGTTATGCAAAAGACAAGATGCTAAATGAGGATACTGACAAATTCTAATTGTTTGACTGTAATTATACTTGAGATATGTCATTTCATGTGCTTGGGATTGCATATTTTGACATACTTTCGATAATTTCATCATGATTTGATTCTAGTTATGGTTCTAGTTGCTTAATTCGAGGGGACCAATTTGACATATATACTATAAATTCAGGCACCTTTTTGACTTATAACAAAAATTTTAGTGGACCTATTTGACTTTAGAACGTCGAAGTTTCGAGAACCAGAAAATAAAGGTGGGGCAAATTTGTCCCCTCAAAACAGCGTCGTTTGGTGTTGTCCCAAAACGACGTCGTTTTAGCCACGTGTTCTGGGACTAATCTGTCCTGAGTGTGACATGTGTTGCTTTACCTGACACGTCACACCTACAATTTCCACCTAGGAGAGAGAGTATCGTGTTAACCAGTTTAACCTGACTTGGGGACCTATATGGCATATATCTAATAATCTTAGGGACTCGGAACCTAGTTAATATTTTTGGAAAACAAATCTGTCGGATCGCCAAATCTTTAGGGACCTATTTGGGGTATTACTCTTTTTATTAAAAATACCTATACTAGTCCTAGTCTGAGCCCTTTTCACCTAACCAAAACCCTATCTTAAGTGATACACTCACCCACCCTCTAACCCTAACTCAGCGCTGCCCCTTCCTTCACTCTCATCTTCCTCACTCACACACACACACTACCCGAAGGAAGAGAGAGAGAGAGATCCAAGAATGAGAGAACGGAGAGAGTAGAGGAAGGGAGAAGAGAGATCGGGAAGAGAGAGGGAGATTGTGCCCAGCTGCCCAGCTCGTCGCTGCCATCGCGTCCTGCTTGTGCTGCCGTTCATGCTTGTCACCATCTAGCCGTTGCCGAACACATCACGCGCGTTGTCATTGTAGAAGCTTCCAGTGATGCTGCGAGGAAGAGGGAGCTGTTGCTGCGAGCTCGCTGTTGCCGAAGGTCTGTCTCCGTCGTGCTCGTCGTCGTCGTTCCGTCGCTGCTGCTGTCGTTGGGTCTGCCGTGGCCATGGAAGGGAGCGCCGATGGAAGAGAGAGAACCTAGATGTTGCTGCGGCGGGAGTCACTACTGAAGGAGGACGAGGGTTTCCGCTGCTGCTACTGCCATGGTTTTTGCCTGTCGTGTATGGCCGCTGAGAACAATTCTGTGGCCGTTGGAACCACCGCCGAAGCTTCTGCTATTGGGTTTAGCCATTCCTCCTTAGTTACCGTAAGTGTTTTCGTTCCGAAACCCTTAAGAATTAGTATTCTGTTATGGGTTGTTAAGGTTTTGATGTTTTGATAACATAGGGTCGAGTTCCGGTTTTGACGTTTTTGCAGTTGTTGTTGCGGAAGCGGTATGGAGCTGTGGTTACGGCTGCCGTTGTTGCGGCCAAGTAGAAAGGGTTTTTGACGCGTTTTATATATTTTAAGTGTTGTGATTGGTTTGTATGTATGTATGTACGTTTTCAAAAAAAAATATTTTCGATTTTTTAAAGAAAACAGTAATACGGTTTCGAGTTAAAAAGGTTTATATATTATTATTAAGTATATGAAAACTGTCGTAATATCTTAGCTATCAGAGTAGTATAGTCAAAAACTTGACATTTTAGTAGTAAAAGTGTGACCTATGATTTGGATTACTTGTTTGGCATTTACCTTTGTATTACTCGGTAGAGTTGATGCATTGGTTTAGTTTTTTTTTTTTTTTTTGGTTTGGGAATGGTTGTGTTGTTAAACAAAAAGAAAGTGTTTTTTTTGTCAGAGAGAATGGGCCAAGAAACCCAAAGAAGAGAAACAGCAATACATACGTCACCTGAACAATTCAAACTAAAAGAACTACTTATGACCCAAAAAAAAAAAAAAAACTAAAAGCACTACCAAATATTAGAATCCTAATTCATTCCCACCTATCCCCATCTTCTTCTCCTGCTTCGGACGCAAAATTGGCCAAGCTAACGATGATAGCAGAAAGACGAAGACGCATGAGACAGATCAAGCTGGGACTCCTGCTGCTTGGTGATGCAAAATTTGTTCAATCGACGATGCTATTGACTGGACCAGGTTGTTATTGACGATATTATATTTTTTATTTCTCAAACTTATCAACAATTATGAGAATATAATAAAAAAATTTTGAAACAAACATTAAACATCTTGATTCGTGTAGAGATAATTAATGCCATACATATGAAACTTTTATGTAAGCAAACTTTTATAATAAAATAATAATTCTTATAATAACTAAACACTAATGGTAATAATTCAAAAAATAAATAAAAATTTTAACGGGTCAAATTCTTTATTCAATTTTTACTTCAAATTCTTTAATCATTAACTTAAAATTTTTAATTCATGATTTTTCATTCTTCGTAAATGTTGTGTTATCTTTTACTAAAAAACTTGCATTCTTGTAGTTTCTACGATCTTTTAATTTATGGTGTAACTTAATTTCTAGTTCCAATTCAATTTAATTTTAAATTTTTTCAATGTTTTAACATATTATATTTATACTATTCTTAAATATTCTTGATTTAATTATCTACCAAATTAGCCTTCTTTTCAAACATTTTGATAGAACTTTTACATGGTATTATAGCTTTCTATGACTAAAGCCAATATTAACACCATATCCCTTCTGCTAATGGTTCCTCCCAAGTTAAGATATATACTTGGGAAAGAGTTTTGAACATTTTATGGTCTATCATCTTTAGAGGCTTTAATGGAAAACTCTTTTCTATTTTTTCCTCAATGACGTAATTAAAAAAAAAGTTTTGTAAATACAAAAAATTAATTACTACATATTTGTATATATTTATATACGTTACTTCACACATTTTACTAACAAAGTAAATAATCAAACAACAACCTAATAAACTTTTTTTTTTATGAATAACAAATATGTAGTCCTATACAATAGCTTATTGATGAATGATTTTTTTTTTAATTTAAGTAGCATGGTTAGTCTCTTAAATTGCTTGATTATTGTATGAGAATAGCTAGGTCATTATGAAATGGGAGTAAACTATTAAAATTATGTCAAAAAAACTGAGTTGCTAACAAAAATATTTTTAAAAGGTAAAAAGGAAAAAAAAAACTCACAAAGCTTAAACAATTTTACAAAAGTAGGGGTGAACGCGGATTGGATATAACTAAAATTTGGATTCAATCCGCACTAAAATCATCGGATTGGATCCAATATCTGCAGGTTTTAAGTTTGGATCCGATCCGTTCTGATCCGCACATTTGCGGATTGGATCGGATAGCAGATATATCTGCAAAACTAAAAAATATTTATAAAAAGTTATTTTTATTAAAAAATATCAATAAAATTTATTTTTTTATTCTTTTAAATATGTTTACTCTTAAAATAATATTAAACATAATTTTTTTAAAAAATAAATTAAAATAATATAACATATATGATAATTATTATTTGAAATAAAATATAAAAAAAATATTTACTTATTTATTTTTTTATTTTTACGGATACGTGGATGTGCGGATACCTACACAAAATCCGCGATCCGATTCTCTTAGTGTGCGAATCTGATCTGATAGCCTTACGGATCAGATTCATATCCGCACTTTTCAGATCAGATTCAAATAAATACCGTAGATGTGCGAATCAAATCCTATCCATGAACATCCCTACACAAAAGTAACCAAACATTTAATAATTGTATTTTTGTTCACAAAATGGCTGACATGGATAACATAAATGCTTTTGTGACCACCTTATATGGTGCCACATTACCCTTTTCTATTAATAGAAACATAACTACTTGACGATCGATCATTTTGCTAACACTTTAAATTTTTTTGTCATTTTTATCGTTTGATGTTATTTTTGTCCGTATATGAATCTTTTAGATGTATTGGTAGTTTACTCATCAATAATTTTGTTATCTTTTGGTTAGTTTCTAAAGTTTTATTTTAACATGAATTACAAAATATAGTTTGAGAATGAGAAATGTGCTTGTATTAAATAACCAAAGTTCTTATTTTGTATAAACATTAATTAAGTCAAATTAACAAAATTTGGATATCAAATTGACTACTAAAATGTTTACAAGATAACTATTTATTTATTATTGCGCCAGCGTGACATTTCATTGTCAACATTAGTATAAGAATGGTTGTTGTGAGACAAAAGTTTAATAAGAGATTAACAAGATTTATGTTTTTAAGAATGAGAGACTTAGTTGATATTTTTTATAATTTTAGAACAAATTGATTCATTTTTTAGATAATTTTATATGTTAAACAATTTTTAAGAGCGTGGTATTATACCAACTTCAGAGTTAGAATCAGTGAAAATCTTATCTAAAGAAAAAGCCGTAGAGAGGATTAAGATAAGAATATCCTCTACCCACTTACATTTTTATTATTGCTCTTAAAGTTTTACTATTTTAATGAAGAATTTTGTTAGATAAACAATGATTTTTTTTAAACAAGATAAATAATAGGTTCTAAAATTGATTCAATAAAGTAAAAAAATATTCTATTTTTAAATTATTTTTTAAATTTTAATATTAGGATAACTATCTGTATACCTAGTTAATTAAACATTCAGCCATTATTAATTGTGTATGAGTAAATCGAATCAAAAGAAATAATCATCCAAATAAAAATAATGAACATAATTATCTGCATACCTATTGAATTGAACATCCAACATATTCATTATTCACATTATTTAATATTCTTATTATCTACCTATACTTTTTCTAATAAAAAAAGAGGAAAAAGAAAAATTAATATCTAGTATTAAAATTGCTTGCCTATAATATATAACCTATCTCTTATTTACCGATGATGACTGTATTATTTTTGCAAAAATTAAAGTAAAAGAAATTTATCAACTTTAGATTTTAAATATATACATAGAAGTTTCAAAAGAGAGGATAAATCTCCAAAAATCTAGTATATCATTTGAAAGTCTAGTTTCTATCCAGATTAGAGTCAACATAAAATAAATTCTAAGAATAATTACCTGGAAAAATCTTGAAAAATACCTTGGACTATGATTATTCACTTTGTATGACCTTTAAATTCTTACAACAGATCCTCCAACATGATTTTTAACTATGAAGTGAGTGTACAGACATTTTACCTCTTTGAAAATATATAAAAATAGTAATATCAGAATCATTAATTTGATCACTAGAAAAAATAACTAAAATTGGGAAGATGAATTTAATTGAGTACGCCCCAAAAAATTAATCTTTTCTTTTTGTATTAAATAAAGCATCAATATGTTTATCATTGATTAGGCTACTAATGTTAGAAAATATTTGTAGACCCAAGTGATGCTTACGGAAAAAGATTTGATAAATGTTAAGTGAACAAATTGTTATTATAACTAAGTTTAACTAAGTCTTTTTTTTTTCTAACTAAAATTTTGATCTATCAATTTTTTAACTATCGGATCAATTTGAATGAACTTTGGTTATCAAAATGATTGAGTCATATAACATCATCGAAATATTTTATACTAAAAAAAGATTGAATCAATTTGATTTGATTTACTATATATGTGTTGTGCAGTAATAAATCGAATAAACTATATTCGATGGAATGTCATAATAGCTAATTTAAATTATATTAATTCGATTTATGTTTAAATGTATTGCTCCATATAATTTGATACACATTAATTCGATTTACTACTAAAATGTATAATTTGATATATACATGAGAATATCCAAATAACATTTTTTATTTTGGATAATTCATGTAATATTGAATTACATTTTTTTAACTGTTTTTTTGTTCTTTGAGGAAAAAATTGAAGTATTTAAATTAGAAGAATTTATAGGAAAAACTAAAAATAAAAGTGGTATTGGTGAGAAGGAAGGCCTACTAAGTGTCGGTGAGCATTTAATATAATCCATAAATTAATGAAACAAAATGGGTCAAACAGTATGATATATCTTGTCTAGACTCTAGGGTATAGAAATTAATTATAAGTGAGATGTAATGTAACCCTTTTTCGGAACCATGTGCTTATGTACCCTAATGACAACAAAAGCTAATAAGCTTTAACTTCATTTTGCTTCACTATGTTTACACTCACACAACGTGGTAGTTGGAGTGTCTTTGTCCCTCAAAATCCTCCACTTACATCAACATCAAAACCCATATGACTCTTTACTACTAATATATCTTATAAACCCACAAGACATTAACATGCATGTAAAATGAAAAGGGACATGCAATATCTAAAATATTCTATATAAGCATATAAATTACTTACTAAATCAGTTTCATATAATATTTAATTAGAATAATAACCATCAATTACAAATATAATTAAACTTTCATAGTATAATAATGATATTTTCATAGTTCGATAATTAAATATTTTTATAGTTAAATAATCACATTTTTTTGTGAAAATTCAGATGAAGTCGACTTAACGTGAAGTTGATATTTGAGAGCCGTTAGATGAAAATTTAGTGAAATCAGTCAAATCATCTAATGGCTCTCAAGTATTAACTTCACGTGAAGTCGATTACACCTGAGTTTTCACCCATTATTTTTTTATAAAATACAAAAATAAATTACTACCAATTAATGTTTTTATTCTACTACTATTCGTATTTTAATTATGTTATTTATGAAAATTGATTATACATAAAATTAATTGGTAATTAATTTGTATATATAATTGATGTAACATCTACTAATAATTATCTGGAGCTATTTCTTTTGTTCGAATGAATGATCTCGTAATAAGATAACATTTTGTTTAGAGAAATAGTAGAGCATTAATATTTTTTTATCAATATTAGTTAACATTTTATATTATTATATATGGTTTAGAATTTAATACTTAATGTTTAGAATATTAACTAATTATTAACAAAAAATGATAAATTTTGTTGTCATATAACGTGGTTTTTTTTTATCCTCTATATCTAGACTCCATCATACCAATTATACATGTCATAAACAAGCTGAATTTAAAAGTAACTTTCAAGCAAAAAAATCTCTTTATAGAAACTCATATATATGATGTTCACTCTTTTTAGATAATAAAGTGGTGGGGGACTACACTTGAAGTTTATCCAATACTTTACTTTGTCTTGGTTTCAATTTTTGTTACACTTGTAAAAGTTATGCATTAATGCATAGTATAGGTGGATACTACAATGAAGATGGCAAAAATATCTTCTCATGAAGATGCTTTAGTTAAAAGTGTGGTTTATTTATTTAGCCACACTTTAAACAAAAACAACACATTTATAAATATCAAAATCTAACCATACAATCCATCATCCAAAGGTCAAAAAGAAATATACTCATATGAAGATATTTTTGCCATCTTCATTGTAGTATCCACCTATAACAATTGTATACTCATTGATGATGACGTGGATAAGACACCAACAATATAATGTTAATTGCAGCTGCACTTGTGATTCCTTATCATAAGGTGAAAATTTAGGTGTATGCAATCAATTTTATGTAAAATTATAATCGAAAACTGTTAGATGATTTGACTGATTTAACTAAATTTTTATCTAATAACTTTCGACTATCAACTTCACGTGAAATCGATTGCACCTAAATTTTTACCTTATCATAATTTAAAAACACCTCATGATACAATACATATAGTAATTAATATCTTATTTAAAAAAAAAAGAAAAATAGATGTATAGACTAAAAATAACATTCTATAAAGATTAGATTTTGGACTGTAAAATTAAAAAATACCATAAAAAAGAAAGCCTAACATTTTATATTCAAGTGATCTTGATAGATGATCATAAACAAGTTTTACTAAACAAAAAAAAAACTTAAAATACTAGAATATTGTATAATTATTATTTAAAAAATAAACATATATTAACAATACTATTGAATATATATATATATATATATATATATATATATAAGACTCATTCCAGAACTCCTTTTTAATTAAATTAATTTCAACTGATATAACAGATATATTTTTTATAACTAATCTTAACGGAATTTAATTAAACTAAGTAATCTCACTATTTTTTTGTACCCTTTACATATATAATTATAAAATAAAAAAATCTTAAAAAAAAAGAAATAATGACTTGAGTGACACGATAATACGCATAAACCATAAGCTTGTCTAAGCAGCTGTTTGGTTGGGAGGAGCGGGAAAATTGGTTTTGGCTTTGGCGTCAGGTTATTCTGAAAAAGCATAAGTTTTTGGCTTACTTGTGTCTTAAGGAGGCTCTTCCTACTGCAAGTTTTCGCTTTAGAAGAGGGATGTCGTCATCGGATAGGTGTCCAAGATGTCTTTCTAGCCAGGAATCGGTTTTACATTGTATTCGAGATTGTCCAAAAGCTCAGCTTGTCTGGCATAGGTTGGATATTTCTTGTCATCCTTTGGATTTGAAGAACTGGTTTTTGTATCATAGCAGAGAGCATCCGTTCAAGTTCTTTTCGAGACTTTGGTGGATATGGCGAGTAAGGAATAATGACTATTTAATCCCCATAAAACTTGGCCTCCGGAAAAAGTGATTTGTCTGGCATTAACTTCAGAAAAGGAGTTTAGGAATATTTTTGAATTACAACATATGTCCCTTCCCTCTACTCTAAATGGTTTTTGGAATTCCCCATCCATTGGTACTTTTAAGATTAATTGTAATACTAGTTATTTTGGTTCGGGTGATAGTGTTGGTTTTGCTTGTGTTATTAGAGATCGTAATGGGAGTTGACAAAGGGGGTGTTTGGGAATGATTGAGAGTAATAGTATTATTCAAGGAGAATTGTTTGCTATTTGGAGAGGATATCTCTTAGCTTGGGATGTGGGTCAACGAGATGTTATTTGTGAGACAGATTGTGTGGAAGCATTTAATCTTGTTATTCAAGATGGTTTTGGGTTTATATTGATCCATTGGTGCTCAAAATAAGAGATATCATGCATTAGAATTGGCATGTTGACTTTCGTTTGATTATGAGAGATGCAAACACGGTGGCAGATACTATGACAAAGATGGCGATGAAGTTACAACTTTCGCATGTGGAGCTTCTTTCACCTTGGGAGGAGTTTAAGAGTAGTCTTAAACGGGACTGTCCCTCTATTTAAGCAGTTCCTTATTTTGTTTGTTTTGTTTTTCTTTGTTTAATTTATTTCAGTCACAAAAAAAAAAAAACCATAAGCTTGTCTAAGTCATGATCAAGCGGCTTCATAGAGATATAAGATTATAAGGAAGTGGATCGAAGTTATATGAGTACAATTTGTACACAATCGTCGTCGTTATCCAACTAACACATGGATCTCCGTAAATAAATAAACTGATTATGATTGTGAGATTCTTTTTTACTGAACAAACGATTTTAATTTTTTTTATGAAAAACCCACAAATAACGCTTACAAATCGTATGAAAATATTTGTTTTACGTCAAAAAACAAAAAAGATAAATAATATCTTATATATTAAACTATATCTAAAAGGTAGAACAATATTCCATTACAGAAAATTTTAACGAGTTTGTTAGAAGAAGAGCTAGTAGTTTTTCTAGAAATTTTTATTAAAGCCATTATATATATTGCAAATTTTATATCACTTCTGAAGTGAATCATCTCATAATTATTTTAAAAATCTCAACGTAATTCTCTTTTCTCCTTCTCCTTCTTCTCCTTCTTTTACTTGCTTCGTTTTCTTCTTCGTAAAAAATCTGATATCTCACATGGTATCAGAGTTATCATCAATCTATGAATAATCTTGTACAAATTTTACAAGTTCCAACGAATTTGTTCAGCCAAAATGCTTTTGCACCGTTCTTAGCAATAAAACTCAATGAAAATAATTACAAGGTGTGGAAGAAATAGGCATTAGCGTGCATCAAGGTGAATAAACTCTAAAATCATCTCAATCCAAAAAAGGTTCCAACTCAATTTAGCTCAGAATCAGAAGATGCAATGGAATTGAAACGCAGCAATACATAGATTGGGAGGTCCAAGATCAATGCTTAGTAGCCTAGTTAATCACATCAATGGAGCAAAATTTTGTGAATTGAGTAATTGAATATGATCGTGCGTACCAGATCTGGCATATGCTAGATGAATACTTCGAAGCCAGAGTCAAAATGAAAATCAAGAATCTGAAGACACAACTAAAAACGTTCAAGAAGCAAGGATCAACTGTAGCTGAATACATTGCAAAGTTCAATCAGGTGACAGATTCTCTAAATGCTCTTAGAGCACCACTTACCAAGGAAGAATACATAGAAGCTGCACTAGAAGGTCTCAATGAAGAATACAGTGTTTTCATCACAGTTACAACAACAAGAATGGAGCACATGTCAAAAAGCGATCTCAAATCACGATTACTTACACAAGAGGAACTGATCAACAGATTCAGAAATACTAAATTAGGTCCTGTCCATGCAAATGTGGCTCAAAGCAGTAAGGTATACGAGAAGACTCAAGACAGAAATTATAACAACTATAGCGGCAGAGGTGGATTTAGAGAAATACGAGGCAGAGGCTATCCTAGAAGTTCATAGAGGTTAACATGGTGGCAAGGCAACAGACCTCAGTGCCAGCTGTATGGAAAGGTAGGCCATACGGTTGTACAGTATTACCACAGGTTCAATTAGAAATTCATGAATCCTCAAATACAACCCTTGAACTCAGCTCAACCACCCTCCATGGCATTCCACAATGCCTCAGGCAATCAGCAACTCTATCAAGACTCGAAGGTCCAGCAGCTATCTGCACCAGCAAATCCACAAGCATTCCTCACACTATCATCAGTTCTCCCAAACATAGCGTGGTATCCAGACTCAGGAGCCTTGCATCATATTACCGTTGATCAAAGCAATCTTGCCATGGGATATAAATATGCAGGCACAGAAAAAGTGTATGGAGGTAATGGTCAAGGTATGAAAATTGAGCATATTGGAAGTTCTTTCATGCATGCATCTTTATCTAATAGACCTTTCACACTTAGAAACCTACTGCATGTACCTACTATCTTTAAAAACCTTGTCAGTATTGCTAAGTTTACTTTAGACAATGCTGTGTTCTTTGAATTCTGGCCTTATGTTTGCAATATCAAATGCCAACTATCCAAGAAGATACTCCTTCAAGGTTTTCATAAGGAAGGACTATATAGATTTGAAGGGATTCAGGTTATCCCAGAAGCTATACTAAACCCAATCTTTTACATTCCCCACTCACTATACCAACCTGCAACATCACTGAAATTCCTAAAAAGCTACAGTCCACAACCCATGACCCAAAAGAAAAGTCCAAAAACTCTGTTAAACTTTTCATACCTTCAACTTTAGCTATCACAACACCGAATTCAGAAACCTCACCTGAAGCCACACTCCTTGCTACTACCAAATCAGCCTCATCTGCAATCAGTCCTCCAATCCCTTCTCCAATTACAGTTCGTAGTAGTTCCATTCAAAGCACACGCCTACATGAAAAAGACAAAGAAAAATTAGAAAGTCAAAACCATGTTAAAATCTGTAGTTTTATATGCAGTGCAAACCCTACTCTGTAGTTTTACACCAATTACCTTATCTTGATTCTTATACATCTTATGCACCTTTGGAATTAATATTTTCTGACATTTGGGGACCAGCACCAATATATAGTAGATTAGGCTTTAGATATTACATTTTCTTCATCGATGTATATACTAAATATACTGTCACTTACATACTTAACGCCAAAGCTCAGGCATTTAAGGCATTCCAGCAACTGCTACTGAACTAAAAATAGGACAAAAGATCAAAGCACTGCAGACAGACAATGGAGGAAAGTACTTGTCCCTTGCATTCAAACAGTTTCTTATAGACCAAGACATTCAACACAGGCTCACCTGTCCTTACTCTCATTAGTAGAATGACACTGTTGAAAGAAAGCACAGACACATTACAGAAACCTCACTTGCCTTACTAGCACAAGCCAACCTACCTCTCACCTTTTGGGAAGATTCAACCATGACTGCGACTTACCTCATAAATAGGTTACCTACCCTAACTCTCAATAACAAATCTCCGTTAGAAAACCTCACCCACACTGTCCCAGATTTTGAATTTTTGAAACTCTTTGGTTGTACTTGCTATCCTCTCCTACGACCATACAATGCACATAAGTTTAACCATAGATATGAAAAATCAATTTTTATTGGCTATGCTATTGATCACAAAGGGTACAGGTGCTTGTTACCAACTAGAAAGGAAATTATCTTAAAGAATGTGGTCTTCAATGAGTCAGAATTCCTTTATCCTAAGCTATTCAACACCCCTCAATCTTGCCCACCAATTCACAATCAATTCCCTCATCGAACCCCCAATATTTACCTCCCAACCTTCCTCACCTTCTTCCCTCTCAACAAAGACCTGCATCAAACACTACTTCCACCACTCCCCATCCCCAACCTCGCCCTGTTCCCTTTTTTCAAAGACCTGTAGCAACCACTATTCCCACAATTCCCTATTTTCTCAACTCACCACATATTTGCATTCTATGAATGATGCTTCCAATATTATCAATGACATACATGATATATTACCTATTGCACATGTATTTGTGTCTCATAATTTTGTTTCTGCTAATCCTGACTTTGTGAATGCTACTAACACTCTTCCTAGTAATATTTTCCCTATTGCAGATGCTCAACACTCAACCAGGATTGAGACTGTGCTGCCAGCTCCAGCAGTGCTACCATTGAATCAACACCCAATGCAAATAAAAGGCAAATATGGCATCTTTAAACTTAAGACGTATGTAATGGTCGTACAAGTAGGAACCACTGATCTTTCTCTGCTCCTGCCCCACACAGTACCCCAGACCTTCACTTGTTCTCATTGGAGGAATGTAATGGAGGAGGAGTATGCAGCTCTCCTGTGAAACCAAACTTGGCAGCTAGTTGCTAGGCCGGCTCCCAGCTCCGCACCCATTATCAGTTGCAACACGATTCAAAAGTACAAAGCCTGTTTGGTAGCGAAGGATTTTCATCAGAAGGAAGGTGTGAACTTTGACCAGGTTTTCAGTCTGATTGTGCAGCCTCCTACTATCAAGGTCATGCTAAGCTTGAGGTTAGCAAAAGGCTGACAAATCAGGCAATTTGACTTCAACAATGCATTTTTTAATGGGAATCTTGAGAAAATATTGTATATGACTCAACTTGAAGGTTTCATCTCTTCCACTCATCCTCACCATGTGTGTAAGCTTCAGAGATCTCTATATGGGTTAAAACAGGCACCTCGTGTATGGTTCACCAAGCTCAAGACCACTCTCAACATCTTTGGATTTAATAACATTATTTCTGACACTTTTCTCTTTAGCCGATTCACTGTATCCTCAACAATTTATATTCTTGTCTACGTGGATGATATCTTAGTCATTGGTAGCTCATGTTCTGAAATTTCTAGCCTGATCACCCAACTTAATTCAATCTTCTCCTTAAAAGACATGGGAGAAATGAATTATTTCTTGGATATTGAAGCTATCAAGAGGACTAGCAATAAGATACTTCTTTGTCATGCTAAATACATTAAGGAGCTGCTTGCAAAGGCTAGTATGCATGATGCAAACACTATGCTCACTCCAATGGCTTTAAGCTTAAAGCTCTCTACACCTGATGGTGAAGAGTTTTCAAAACTAGAATTGTACAAATCCATTGTGGGATACCTCCAATACACAATAATCACAAGACTTGATATCATATTTGCTGTCAATAAAGTCTCACAGTTTATGCACCACCCTCTAGACAGTCACTGGAGGGCTATCAAAAGTATACTCAGGTACCTAGCTGGCATGTCCCAACATGGTTTAAGGTTTCAAAGGTCAAGTGAATGAGAAATTTATGGGTTTAGTGACTCAAATTGGAGAAATGATGTTGATGATAGGAAGTCTAGCTACTAGTGGCTTTTGTGTTTATCTTGGACCAAATTTGGTATCTTGGTCAAGTAAAAAACAACCGGTGGTGTTTAGAAGCTCCACAGAAGCTGAATATCGAGGAGTTGCATCATGTCTTATTGAGATTATCTAGGTCCAGAATCTATTAAGTGAGATGAGAATAACATATACCACTAAGTCCAGCCTCTACAGTAACAGCCAAAGTGTTGTACTACTAATAGCCAATCCAGTTCTTCACAACCGAAGCAAGCACTTTGAGCTGAATTTGTATTTTGTCTGAGACTATGTGGCAAGCAAAAAGGTTCACATTCAACACATTCCTTCCCATGATCAAATAGCTAATTGCCTCACAAAGTTACTGTCAAGTGCCTCCTTCCACAAGCTCAAACCACGCCTCAAAATTGTTGATAAAGAACAAGAAAATCCAAGTAGCAGGGTTGATGTTAATAGAGGACAAGAAAACCCAAATAGCAGAGTTGATATTAGCTGTGATAAAAGAAGAGAGTCCAGTAACAGAATTGTTACTAACAACAGTGAATTGCACCCACACAAAATCACATGCAGCAGAAAGGAGTTAGTTAGAACTGACTTGCCAAGTCAGCAGAGTTTGTTAGAAGAAGAGCTAGTTAGTTCTTCTAAAAATTTCTATTAAAACCACTATATATATTACAAACTCTGTATTACTTCTAAAGTGAATCATCTCATAATCATTCTGAAAATCTCAACACACTTTTTAATTCTCTCTTTTTCTTTTCCTTCTTTTATTTGCTTCGTATTTTTTTTTTTTTTGTAAGAAATTTGATATCTCACAGCATAATTGATAATAATCACCTTATGTGTGATTAAGATACATAAAATTAGAACTAAAGTTAGGAAAAAATTTATAGTAGTAATAAAACTAAAAAGATTATCTTTGTTGTGCTTTTCAGGTTGGCATTGAAGCAGCTATTGTTTCATGTGGTAATTGACTCCACTGGCACCAAATTTTGCTAAAATATTTTCTGATCTACCTTTGCCATTTGGTATCATGAAGATCATGCTAGCATTTTGTGATGTTCTAGTGGCAAAATGACAGAATCTCTTCTTTCCTAAGCTTTAAGTTTGTTGTGTTGGTGGCCATGATGGTTTGGCTGTTGGTGAGTTTGTGGTCGCAAATGCAAAGGTTTATAATTTTAAAAAAGGAATAGGATGATGGCCTATAAGTTAAAGATATCGAGAATAAAATTAATTTAAAAATTTCATATAAATTTTTAACAAAGTTAATAAAAAATAATATTAAATATTTTTATCAAGCATAATACATTTTTTATAAATATAATATTAGGTTTGTTTGTTTTTATAGATAATTCTATTAGCATAGTAAACATTTATGAATACAAATAAATAATTTTTTTATTTTTTTAGTATTTTTATTTTAATTTTAAAAATTTATTAAAAATATTAAAAAAATAATAAAAGATATTTTTATTAAAAAAAACTTTTTTTGAACAATTTCATATTGATTGGCACAAGCTCATTATTAGTAGTCCGATTAACCACCTTCTAATATCATCAGCCGAACAAGTTGCTGATTTGTTCCTACTCTTTCTCACTCGTACGTGTTTCCAAGCTTTGGCATACTTAGATTTCTACAAATCAATTACTGCCAACTTAGAGAGGGCATGTTACTAATTTATGGATACATCTGACAATTAGGTGAATTAAATATTTATAATAGTTTTTATTTTAGATGTAAAGGCTAACTAATTTCGTTAGCTAGCTTGCCACCTTACTAACTATAATTCTGTTAGATAGTTATTCTCTCCTTTCTTCCCTCCTCTTTGGATTTTCTTTCTCTTCTCTCCAACTTTTTTTTTACAATGAAAAATATTAGAAAAATTTTAAAATTTATTATTTTTTATTATTAATTAATCATTAATATTTAAAAATATACAATAAAATATATTATTAGATTATTAAACTAAAAAAACTAAATCAAATTAATAATTAAATAATAACTAAAAATAATAAATTTTAATAGCCCTGAATATTCCTCTTTTAAAATTGTAAAAGTCAAATATTTCCGGCGAATAAATAGAATTTTGTCTAAGCAAAAGAAGAAAAGGAATTGTATAATCAAAATTGGTGGAAGGAGACAAACTAGAATAATACAATTAAAAACAAAAAAGATCAAAATAAATATGCAAACATAATTCAAGAGAATCTATTTGCCTCATGATAAGTAGTATTATGCTTCATCTATTTTTACACTCATCAACCTCTTGCTGAATTAATAATAAGAGTTGTATGCGGACGACAATATGCTAATTTAATAAATTATATATAAAAATATAAAAAGATAATTAGTCCGTATTTTGTGGAGCCCAAATATTACCTCTCAACTTCTCTTGGGATAATTTCGATTGAAACAATGCAATTTTGGGACCACAATTAAAATTGCTGTTTTTTTAAAAAAACATGTTTCTGGTATTTTTGTTAACTTTTCACTTAAAATGCTTATTTCGTGTTATTAAAGAAATATGAATATTTTTCCCGTGAAACATCACTATTTTCAAATTATACCATATAAAATAAGATCAACTTTTGTTTCGTAGAACAAAAATATCATTTGTATACTAAAATTAATTGCTTAAAATGAATCACTATATATTTTTATATAAATATATATTTTTTAATTTATATTTTAATAAATATTTTATATTAATAATTAATTTTAATAACTAATTTTAATATACATCTAATAATAGAATTATTCTTAGAATATCATTATTTTTTTTGGGGTTCTCTTTTGCCCTTTAGTTCATGTCAGTCTTCCTATGCAACTCTGGACGATGATGGAAAAAAGTGAAAGTAGTCCATTCAATATTTTTGAGTTGCGTTATTTGAATCAATAAAATTATGATAGAATGAAAGAGTTTAATTTCTAATGAAATAAAGTCCATCCAGTTCCACTAAAATCATCATATAATCAAGTTGTTATTCAAACAATGAAGTGA
Organism: Arachis hypogaea; assembly: GCF_003086295.3. Classification (NCBI taxonomy): domain Eukaryota; kingdom Viridiplantae; phylum Streptophyta; class Magnoliopsida; order Fabales; family Fabaceae; genus Arachis; species Arachis hypogaea. Next base: position 2,306,908 of record NC_092039.1, on the reverse strand, counting down.
AAGAATAGTTTCACTTTAATTAAGTTAGGTTGGTGTAATAGTTAGTTTACTAGTTTACTTAAATAAGTGTTGGAGGTTCAAATTTCACCTTATGCATGCATCAATTTATTGACTAGTAACAAATCCTTAAATAAAATTTAGTACTGTAGCAGATTAATCTTTAATTTGTTGAGCAGAAAAACTACCATTTATACCCATAAATTTTGCGAATACTGACAAAAGTACCCATCAAACAAGAAAACTAACGTTGTACCCATGAAAGATGGGTTTCGCGTGACAATAATACCCAAACCCTGATTTTTCGTTGACTTTTTAATAAAATTTCCAAATTACTCCTTCTATCTTCTTTCCCAAATTCTAAATTTCACAACCCTCATCCTTCGTCTTCTTCTGCTGCTGTCAGTCACCATTCCCTCAAGACCCAAGCACCTGATGTCTTCCTCCAACCTTTATCCTCAACTTCCATCTCTCTTTATTCCAATCCTAATTTGTTCTCCAAATCTAAATCCAAATCAACTTTAACATCACTATCCTTGTTGTTTCTTTCTTCTTCGAATGCAACAACAACACTAAGAAAGCACACTCTTTTCAAACTCTTCAACCTGAATATTGTTGTTGTTCTTATTCCAAAGCAATAAGTAGTAGAATTTAGCAGCTAGAGCCAACAAGAGGCCGGTGGCCATGTTCTCTTTCCAACGGTGAATCTAAACACTGCTCAGCGCCGTCGATCTATAGAAAAAGGGGCTACTGTTAGAGTATCTTCATGCTATTTGATGGACTGATATTCACATCGCAGCCACCGTCACTGCTCAGGCTAGGCTTCCGAGGCCACCGCAGAATCCTCTAAAAAGTTGTGATGGTAGTAACGTTATTGTTGAAGGATCTTGTTTCACTTTGAGTACTGGAGAACAAAGAGGGATGATGATGGCGGAGTATATTGATGAGGATGAGCTTCTGAACATGCCGAGTATGATCGAAGACATGGCCAGGGAAATGCAGGGTGAAGAAGGACCCACACTCCCAAGCCCACCTTCGACAACGACATCATCAGCAAGTGCTGCTCCTTCGGTGAGTTCCCAGCGAATCTTCTCCTCTGCAACAAATGCGATTGAGACTATCACATCTTCTATCTCAGACTTATCCTTCCTTCCGTTCCCAAAGACTCTTGGTTCTGCGTCTCTTTTTCCAACAATGACACCAAGAAACCAAAATGTATGTTTTTTTTGTTAATTTCAAACTCCTTTTTCTTTTTCTACACTAGATCTACAAATCCATAATATTTGAACAATAACCTCAAATAATTAATAATCCACAGTTTTTAATCTTTTTAATTTTTTGGTGGCTAACAGCAGTAGAGGAAGACGAAGGATGAGGGTTGTGAAATTTAGAATTTAGAAAAGAAGATAGAAGGGGTAATATGGAAATTTTATTAAAAAGTCAACAAAAAATCACAGTTTGGATATTATTGTCACACGAAACTCATCTTTCATAAGTACAACATTAATTTTTTTGTTTAATAGATACTTTTGTCTGCGTTCGTAAAATTTATGGGTACAAATAATAGTGTTGATAGATACCTTAAAAAATTCAAATAGTTCCACTCTTTTAATTTCATTCCATTCCCTTAAACACGATTCTACTATACACCCAGTTAGTTTCTATTAATCCAAACCAAACATTGGTTCAAGTTTTAACGCTGAAAACTAATGGGATATATATATAAAAGAATGTAAGTCGGGAACTTAATTTTCCGAAAAAGAATCCAAACTAGACCAAAGAGATAAAAAAAAAGGAAAAGTTAACATAGTGGCGAGCTTGCACTTTTTAATTTACATATTGAAAAAACATTGGTATTATATGTTATTATTAATTCATTATGTGTTATTTTGGGTATAAAATTTAAAAAACGGCTAAAAACAAATCAGACCATCTATAAAGATGTCACAAATTAAAGAGTTGATATTGAGCTTCTTAATTTTTTTTATATTTTAAAACTCTAAAATTGATCTACTGATTTTTCAACTTAAAAAAAAAAACCTCAAATTGAATATTTTGATTTGCAATTCTCCAAATGTGAATTTGTCATTTTACAAATTGGAGCCTCAATTTTTCATGCCTCCCAAACATTTTGCTTCTGATTTGTATTTTTAAATTAAAAAAAATATTTTTATATTATTTAAAAATACACCTATTATCTATATTTATATCTATATCTATATCTATATCTATGCATAACAAGTTCTGCAAAAGATAACCAAAAAAAAAAAATGAGAGCAAGTTTGTGATTGCAAGAAATATGGTGTACTATAGGGATTTATGACGAATTTTATATTCAAATCCAATAAGGCTACCAATGGATAATTTTTGGCAAAGAAAGCTTGGATAAAAAATTATTATCGTCGGGTTTTCTGATCCGGCAAAAATAAGAACATCTTCATAGTTGGATTTTTCTAGTGAAAAAAAGTCATCATTGACAAAAAAAAATGTCTTCATTACTTTAGGAGTTTTTTATGCTAAAGGTGAATTAATTATGGTATTAAATAAATCTAAAAAAAAACTAAGTTAGGTTGGTCTAGTGGTTAGCTCACTAGTCCGTTTAAACAAATATCAAAAATTCGAATTTTGTTTTGTCTAAAACCTCTGGATGGTAATTTTTTTATAATCCTATGATGATAACTTTTTAATATTTACTTTTTTTTAGTCCTAATGGATACATATTTTAAATATTCGTAATATAAAAAATTAAATATTGTTTAAAAATTATTAATTTTTTTAATGTATTTTAATTTTTATTTATTTAATTATTAGATTAAATTTTATGTTTATAAATTTTAAATTTTTTTATTTTAATCTATTAAGAGATGATAAATACCTCTTTAAATATCATACATTTACAAACCATAACTTAAAATCATGATGTCAAAAAGTGCAAACAATCTAGACATTGATGACATCACAACTTAATTTTTTTTTTTTTACCAATTTCAACAAGGTTTCTCCTTAAATTATTAGGTGCTTCCACCAAAACAAAATCTTCATCATTTTTAACAAAGCAAACAATTTCAATAATAATTAAAACATACATTCAAATAAGTTTAAATATTCTTTAAATATTTTTATACAATATTCAAATTGGATATTCTACTAATCTAAGATCTATAGATATTCTTTCACACTACTGGACCAATTTACAAAAAAGATCTATCAAGTAATAAGACTCATCGGTTGTACTACTTAAGAGGTTGAAAAATTAAAAAACTTAACAACCTAGGTCCAAAAACCCTTTCTGGTTCTATGATATTTTCTAATAGATGTGAACTATTTTCATATTTACAAGAATGTAATGTTGACTATGATATAACGAAAAACTATCTAGATTATAATTTTTGAAATATCTTCGTTCTAAGCTAGAAGAGTTAAAGAAGAAAATAAAAAAACTAGAGAGTTTAGAGAAAATTTTGCAACACTTCGTTTTTTGTGTAGTTTCTTCTATCATCTTCTATTATTATTATTATTAACTTAGAAAAATAAATTAAAAATTAATTTGCGGCGTTGACATTCATCATAGACATAATAATTATTTCATACCATTTTAAATATATCAGACCTTACTAACAAATTTTTATATTATGCCTATTAAGTTATCCAAAGTTTATCGAACTTACTTTTAAAAAGTGCGTTTGATAAAGAGACTGAAATTGAAAAATAAAAATCAAAAAATAAAGACTAAGATATAAATACTAAATTAAACTTTTATATTATGCTTAATATAAAAAAATACAGTATCATATTTGGTTTAAAATATATATGAAAATTAAAGAGTAAATTTAAAATTTAAAAAATTAAATGAAAGTATTTTTTTTAAAAAATTATTATTAAAATTCTAATATTCGTTCTTATTAAAAATTTCAATTAAAAGTATAAAAAAAATTAAAATTTTAATTTCAATCTTTAATCATAAAATACAATATTCAACCCTAATCTTTCGGTTTCAATCCCAATTTTAGAGAACAAAATTAAAGCTGCCTAATATACATAAACTCATTTGTCAATTTTGATAACCAATCTGTATTAAAGAAAGAAATGTGACATTTAACTGAAAGAGTTCAAAGACTTTGGTAGTTAAATAATCACTACCATAATATAAAATTAGATAGAATAATATAAGCTACATGACTTACATTATTAATTGGACAAAGTTCTCTGATATTAGGCATAGATCCATGTAATGATGGATGGTAAGGTGTGCTTCCGTTTAAATCCACTAATTATCATTTTTATTATTTTAATCTATCCACCATATCACGATTAAATTCTAATTAATAATCTAATTTGACTAATTAATATACAATTAGGCATAAAATAGATCACTAGGCTTAATCATGTATACTTAAATAGCGTTTGTTTTGAGATACTGAGACAGAAATTGAGAGACTGAAACTTAGTATTATGTTTGTTGATTTAGAGATTGATATTAAAATTTTTGTTTCGATCTCGAAAATTTCAGTACTTCCAAAAAAGTAGGGACATTTTAATAACATTTTATAGAGATGGATACTGAAACTTTAATAATATTTTATACTTAAAATACTATTATTTCAATTAATTAATTCTAATTTTACCTTTTGTACAAATTAAATTAGAGTTTCATTCTTATTTCAATTCCTATCTTTCATTTCGCACCAAACAGAATACTAAAATTTATTTCAATCTCTGTCTCTTAGTCTGTATTTCTCAATCTCTGTCTCTATCTCTCTACCAAACACTACCTTATAGAGACACACAAAATTATATAACTTATATTACAATATCAAATTATATAATATAAAGATAAATCCTACATAATACAAAAAATGACTCATGCCTTCATATAACTTCATTCCCTAATATATTAGTTTATTTTATTTGTCACTGTGTGAAAGGGTAGATGTGTCAAAAATATTTCCACTTTTCAATTATCCTTTCCTTGGTGATGCTTATTAACATTTTGCTAGATTATTCATTTGTTTAAATTTAGTTTTTTTTAAGAAAACCAAATAGTTAACAAATTCAAATTATAATATTTTTATTTTAAATTAAATAGTATTTGATTTCAGTTATAATTTTTTTAAATTTAAAACTTTAAATCCTAAATTTTTATCAATTTATTTAAAACACTAAATGTTGCAATTGAATGTTACCAAAATTTAGAAGATAACATTAATCTAAAGCAATATTATCATGGGTATTTATCTAATATACATGTTAAAATGTTATTGAAATTTTATATTTGGTAGAATAATAATAATAATAATATAATATAGTAGATGTAACTACAGCATTTAGCAATGTTTGGGGTTAGTGTAGTTGTTAGAATATATTTTATTAAAACATTATATATTAATATAATATCTAGGTATATTTTATATTGATTTTATAATAATTTAATTTGATATTAGGCAGCCCTCATTATACATCGCTTATAACATTTGAATACACAGTACTAGTTCGTCGTGAACTTTAATAGTGATGAAGTTCTTTTGTTTAAAAACAATTTTTATTTCGAAGTTAGTGTTAATGTTCTAAGTGTGAGGTATATGAAATTAGTCTCATATTAAAAAAATAAGAAAGTTTGAGGGATTTATAAGATGAGAGATTCATTAATTTATATTAATTATCTTAAGGTTTTGACTTAAATGTAGTGTCTTCTTATAATTTTTTTAGTGGTCGAAAACTCTTCACGACAATCCAATAAAATAGTATTAGAATTGATGGTTAATCAATTTAGTGGTTCAACTACAATTTCATGACATGTTAACTATGCATCATATTAACATTTTATATGATACTTAAGTATAATACATTTTTATCGATAAAGTTATGACCTCAATAGGATAATAGTCTACTTTACTTTTCTATGTTATTTTGTTTTTGTTTCTGTTTGATGAATAGTTTGATATTCTATGTTAAAATGGACCAAGAGACTTTTACAATTCATATTTTAGCTTACTTTAATTATCATTGCTAATTTACCTGTTATGTTTCTAGACTTTTTGAACTTCAATATAATTTGGAAACAGTTGGGATAGAATTTGAATGATTGAGTTTCATTTATCCCTTACAGCTAGTTATAGTGGTTGGCATCCTATGTTATCGTTTGGTGTGTTCTTGACATGAGATGGACCCATCAACAAAATTTTTATATTTGCTAATTTGTGTCTGTAGGAAAGAATTGAGGAGATTGAGCAACATGATGAGTCATCTAGGGTATTGTCTCAAAATGATTTCATTGCTCAGATTTTCGAAAAAAAGAAATCGGGTAGAGTACGTGGTGTGGGTTTTGGACCGACTCCTAGTCAACTCTTCGGTCCAAATTTACATGGACCTGGCAACGAAGTCCAACTAAAGAAGACTCAGAGGAAGCTGCTTGAACTGCAGGCAGAGCTGGAAGACGAGAAGTTGAAGAGGAAGGCGATGGAGGATGAGGCAGCAACAGAGAAGAAAAAGATGAAGGCGATGGAGAGTGCCTTTATTTATCTATTTCAACGGCAGGGTGAGGAGCTGCCACCAGACATCGCTGCAGGGATGCGTTTCGTGGAATGATATAGTGAAAAGTAGAATATTAAGATTGGAAATATGTTGCATTGAAGCAAACATTTTATTGAATTAGACTGAGCAACTCTTTGAAAGAGATTTCTTTTTGTTCGTATTTTGATGGATATATATATTTCCTGTTTTACTTATATTTTGATTTTGTTTTTGCTACAAGTTTAGATTTTAAAGTTGAAAATATTCAATCTTTAAAATAATAAAAAATATAAGAAGAATTATAAAAAATAATTGAATAATATTTTAAACCAATTTGGCGTGTTTTTTCGAAAGACCCAAATTTCCATTTTTTTTAATTTCAATTAACATAGTGGCGGTTTTAAACCGCCTTTATTTTGGTTCAATGATTATAGAAACTATTATATCTGGCAGCGATTTGTAACCACCGACATCTCTAACAGAAATTACATTAGCATTTAGCGGTCGTTTTAAAACCGCCGCTAAACGTGCGCCACTTAGACATATCGATAAAAATTGCGACGGTTAAGAAACTGCCGGTAAATATGAGGCAAATCGTGTCAGTGAAATTCGGTAGCAGTTTTCTGTTGGTGTGTCGCGAAATTTTGATTTAGAAGCGGTTATGCCAGCGGTTGCTGGAAACCGCTGCCAAATCCAATCCTGGCGCCCATATCCATGGCAGTCTGGTTAACCACCGACATTTGATTTTGCGGTGATTTAAAACCGCCGCTAATTCATAAAAAAGTCGCCGCCAATTTCCGCCTCCTTTATAGTGTTAGTAGAAGTAATTTCATAAAAATTATAATTTACCTTATAATATATTAGGGTAAAAATCCACATTTGAAGTTTTGAACTAAGAATTTATGTCACACAATATATTAGGGTAATTAAATTTTCCATCAATACTAAAAAGTAATCAAAATTCTTCGTCGTGCATGAATAATTAAATTTTCCATGAATCCTAAAAAGTATTCATCATTGCATTTTTTATATTTTATTTAAATTTTAGTTATAATTAAGCATGAATCTGGTGTGATTAAATTTTAAGAAACTCTGATCCAAGCTTGCTAAGTGAAGAAGAGAAGAATTGAAGCTCAAATTTTAATTGTGGATGCTGCTGAAATAGAACCAAGTGGAGAAGCCTCGTATGTAGCAATACCAATAATAAGTGATGGGCCAGAAATAAAGAGTACGAGGCCTAGGGTAAGAAAATGAGATGTGCCGCACTAAATCACAATTCTCTGCAGCTGAATATTTTTAGATTAGTGAACGATTATTAGATTATAGATAAACTTTCAAAAAAAATATCAATGACAGAGACTTTAATTTATCAATTTGCACTTTACATTAAATTAAGACAATATGTTCATTATTTCCAATATCAGTTTTATATTCAATTTACAAAACATTATGTACAACTCTTTATAGTGGATATCCATTTGATCCTAATAACTATCTCGAAAGGATAAGATCTAAAAAAAAAATATCTAATTCAGTTTTTGATATTTTTTTTTAGAATTGATTAATTTCTGTACAAAAAAAATAATCTAAATTTTTTTGGCATAAAAATCTTGTTGTTCTTTCGAGATAATTGTCAGAAACTGAATTTGATTTTATTTTTTTGTTAAATATCTTATTATCTTTTGAAATAATTGTCATGATTATTTTAAATTTTATTCAATTTTTTTTTTATTTCCATCAATAGTATAAATGCGAACACCACCTCTACATAAGTATATTTTTTGAAATTTGAATATAAATAGGTACACCGCACCGGTTGAAGTAGACCAATGTTGTGTGTGCATATATATAAGTATATGAATATATGTGATCCTGATCTAAATGTAGCATAGCTGTACTATGATTGAAGAAGATAAATGCAAGTTGCCAGAGCAATATATATCTATATTGTTGAGTCCACGCGTCTTAATTCAAAGTGTGAAGAGGGACACCTATGTCTCAATAAATGCTGAGTAATCTGCTTCTTCTTCTTCTTCCATTTGGTCAAAGTTTGGGACTTTTGGGGATTAATACAATGCCGCTCGCTGTTTTTGGTATATACGGCATTCTTCTTGTTGTGTAGTAGGATTCTCTTCATTTAGATATATATTGCAACAACTATCCATTGACCAAGCTATATCTTCTTCTTATATACAGAAAATAATTTTTTATACTTAAATATAAATTTTAATAGAAAATTTTTTTACATACAAGCATTTTTTTTAACAAGTTTTTACAAATATATTTTTTTTCTTCTTTTTGCACACATTCTTCTTCTTCTTCTTATTTTCTTTCATTTCTTTCCTTCTCTTTCTCCTTTTTCAATAATTACTGCACGTTTTTACTGCACCTTCTTCTACTTATTGCTGCACATTTTTCTTCCTCTTCCTTTTCTTCTTCTTCTTCTTTTCTTTCGCTTCTTGCCTTCTCTTTCTCCTTTTTCAACCGTTACTGCACGTTTTCACTGCAGCTTCTTCTTCTTCTTGTTGCACGTTCTTCTTCCTCTTCTTCTTCTTCTTTTCTTTCGTTTCTTGCCTTCTCTTTCTCCTTCTTCATTTACGTGTTTTTCTCTCTATTTTCTTTCTTTGTTATTCTCGATGTTCGTTGTTTTTTGACATCAAACTTTGAAATCGTTTTTAAAGAAGAAAAAACAGCAGAAGATGAGGAGGAGAAAGAAAAAGAGTTCTGAATTATGCACAAAGTGTACTTCAACAAATTTTAGGTGTATTTCTTAAATCCTTTGGATGTATTTCTGTAATCCTTTAGGTGTATTTCTATAATTGTTTGGATGAATTCATGTAACCGTTTGGGTGTATTTTTATAATCCTTTGGGTGTATTTCTGTAATCGTTTGAGTGTATTTTTGTAATCATTTGGGTGTATTTCTGAAATTTTATTATCTTCAAATTGGGCAAGAAACTCGTTTTCATGAAGGAAAAAGAAGAAGAATCGTTTATAATGCATGGTGAGTAGCGCACTTTGAAAACAGAAAGTGGTTGAATAACGTGCGTTTATTTACTCTTGAATGTAGGAGTGTAATGCGTATTTTTTGTTGGGTTTGTACCAATTTATAAGACTTGTAAAACAAAAAAACTTATATGTATAGCAGGCCTCATCTTAATAATTTAGAATGACAAATTATTTTTTTATGACAAATATTAAAAGTTATTAGAATTGATTATTTTCTATTATTATTTAATTATTAATTTAATAATTTAATAATATATTTTATTTTATACTTTTAAATATTAATAATCAATTAATAACAAAAATAATAAATTTTAATAATTTTTTATTATATTTTTTTATAGATGATAAATTTTATCAATCTAATATAGTATAATCATATTATATTGCTTTAATAATCAAATTTCAAATTCGAAAAGATTTATAAATCAACATATATATATATATAATAATCGGAATTTTTATTTAAATTAAATAAATAAATATTTATCAAAATGTGTAATAGATATATGTTTTTGTATGGATACCTGAAGAGAGAGTTTGATTTCTGGGAGTCGACGTCGAGTTGTTATCTTCGGTGTCGACCTTTGAGCTTTTGTGGAAGTCCAAGCTTTTCTCTAAGGAGATGTCCAATTGCGCAGAGCGTGAGCAAGGAACAAGGAGAAGTGTACCTGCAAAGGCACTCCGAAGATTAAGTTAGTATTGAGAATTCAATGTCCCATTTGAAGATAAAATATCATACCTTTATATGTGAGATAAAATAGGTCGGTTACGTTTCTATTGATCATCTGAATTGAAGAGCAATTAATAGGTTTTAACAAGTGATAATGTCTGATTGTAACATATAACGCCGAGTTATAACGTAAAGTGCCAAGTTATGGTGCATAATGCCGAGTTATTGTATATATAATGCCGAATTATGACATCGGATTTGTAACAGCCGTATCATAGCTCCCAAGCTTAGCCTGGCTATATTTTGATAAAACAGGTTGAGCTTTTTTTTAATTATAACTCGGCGATTTGAGTTATAGGTATGGAGCCCCTAAATCAACTTACTTTATTAAAATAATGAAGAATTTGAATTTTCAGACGTAATTTGAAGTTAACGTGTATTGTAAAGTGTAATAGTCTTGTCATTGATTGTGCCTTTAATTTTTCTATTGAAATTTTGAACCGTTGATTTAATAGATGCAACGGTTAGTTTTTTTCATAGAACCGAGTAGTTAATTTGAATAGTTGCTGAGACGATGTTGATAAAAGTGAATTGGTTGGGCGAGAATATTGAGTTAGTTCACCGTTGTTTGGTGATTTGATTGAGTTTGATTGCGCATGTGTATACGATGCGACTTTGAATTGAAAAGTTGTCGCGAATGGATAAGTGTTTGTACTTGTATGATATGTGATTAAGTTTGTTGACTGTTTATAGTCATAGTTCGGAATTGAAGACTAAGTTTGATTGCGCATGTGTAAATGATGCGACTTTGAATTGAAGAATTATCGCGAATGGATAATTGACTAAAGATTGTGTTTGATTGCGCATGTGTAAACGATGCGACTTTGAATTGAATATTTATCGCGAATGGATAATTGATTGAAGATCGTTGATGGTCATAATTCGGAAGATAGTTGATGTAGATCTGATGATAGTTGATATAGATTTGACAAAGAGTGATAATGATTGATATAGAAACGATAATGATTGATATAGCTTGGATAATTATTGATATAAATCTGAAAACAAAGATAATAGATATAGATTTGAAAATAGAAAAACAGATATAGGTCAGCGAATAGGGATAACAGATATAGGTCGGCAAATAGAGATGACAGATATAGATCGGCAAATAGCGATAACAGATGTAGGTCGACAAATAGAGATAACAGATATAGATCTGCAAATAGAGATGATAGATATAGATAAAAAAATAGATATAACAAATATAAATTGGCAAATAGAGATAACAGATATAAATCGGCAAATAGAGATGACAGATATAGATCGGCAAATAGATATAACAGATATAGATCGAAAAATTAGATTTAGATCGGCAAATAGAGATATTAGATATAAATTGGCAACTAGAGATAGCTGATAAAGATCGGCAAATACAAATACAGATAACAGATATAAATTAGAAAATAGATATCACTGGTATAAATCGGATAATAAAGTGACTGTTATAGATCGGCAAATAGAGATTTTTTTATATAAATCGGCAATTAGAGATGATTGATATAAAATCAGACAATAGATATAACATATAAGTTGACAAATAGGGATAACAGATATAAATTGGAATATAGAGATGATTGATATAAATCGGAAAATAGAGTGACTGTTATAGATCGCAAATAAAGATTTTTGATATAAATCGAAAATTAGAGATGACTGATATAAATCGGACAATAGATATAACATATATAAGTTGGCAAATAGGGATAACATATATAATCGGAAAATAGAGATGATTGATATAAATCGAAAAATAGAGATGACTGATATAAATCGGATAATAGAGATGACTGTTATAGATCGGCTAATAGAGATTTTTTATATAAATTGGCAAATAAAGATGATTGATATAAATCAGACAATAGATATAAATCGGCAAATAGAGATGACTGATATATAAATTGAAAAATAGAGATGACTGATATAAATCGAAAAATAGAGATGACTAATATAAATTAGAAAATAGAGATGACAGATATAGATCAGAAAACAAATATAGATCGACAAATAGATATAATAGATATAGATTGGCAAATAGAGATGCCTGATATATAAATTGAAAAATAGAGATGACTGATATAAATCGGCAAATAGAGATGACTGATATAAATTAGAAAGTAGAGATGACAGATATAGATCAGAAAACAGATATAGATCGGAAAAATAGATATAGATTGGCAAAATAGATATAGATCGGTAAAACAGATATAGATCGGCAAATAGATAAACCAGAGATGAATTGAAAAATAGAAAGATGACAGATAATGATCGGAAAAATAGATATAGATCGAAAATACAGATATAGATCGGCAAATAGATATACCATAGATGAATTGAAAAATAAAGATGACAGATATTGATCGGAAAAGCAGATATAGATCGGCAAATAAATATATCAGATGATTTGAAAAATACAGAGATGACAGATAATGATCGAAAAAGCAGATATAGATTGAAAAAATAGATATAGATCGGCAAATAGATAAACCAGAGATGAATGAAAAAATAGAGAGATGACAGATAATGATCGAAAAAATAGATATAGATCGAAAAAATAGATATAGATCGGCAAATAGATATACCATAGATGAATTGAAAAATAAAGATGACAGATATTGATCGGAAAAGCAGATATAGATCGGCACATAAATATATCAGATGATTTGAAAAATACAGAGATGACAGATAATGGTAAAAAAAGCAGATATAGATCGAAAAAACAGATATATACCGGCAAATAGATAAACCAGAAATGAATTGAAAAATAGAGAGATGACAAATAATGATCGAAAAAACAGATATAGATCGGCCTTTTTCGGGCCTTAATGATTTACTATATGACCTTTTGTTTACAAAGCTGCGTGTAAGTTTGATGTCATTGGAAGGAAATGGGGCCTATAGAAAGAAGGGTGTTTATTTCGAGGTCCCACAGTGGGCACCAATTGTTCTTGTATGGATACCTGAAGGGAGAGCTCGTCCCTGGGAGTCGACGCCGAGTTGTTATTTTCGGTGCCGACCTTTGAGTTTTTGTGGAAGTCCGAGCTTTTTTTCAAGAAGATGTCCAATTGCGTAGAGTGTAAGCAAGGAACAAGGGGGGAGTGTACCTGCCAAGGCACTCCGAAGATTAAGTCAGTATTGAGAATTCAATGTCCCATTTGAAGATAAAATATCATACCTTTATAGGTGAGATAAAATAGGTCGGTTACGTTTCTATTGATCATCTGAATTGAAGAGCAATTAATAGGTTTTAACAAGTGATAATGTCTGATTGTAACGTATAACGCCGAGTTATAACGTAAAGTGTCGAGTTATGATGCATAATACCAAATTATTGTATATAATGCCGAATTCTGACATCAAATTTGTAATGGCCATATCAGTATATAATTTATAATTTTAAATATATGTACACATTTTAGATACTGTGACAAAAAATTCTTTAAACATATAAATCGAATACTGTGTATTTAAAATATGATAGAAGGTTAAACAAAAATATATCCGAGATATGACATAACTGCGAAATTATATATAGACTAGTTATACATAAACCAGTATCCAAAATATATGCATAACAAATTTAATGTTAATTTATTCGGAACATGTCTATTATTGGAACGATTTAATTATAATATTATATATCTGTATTATTGTATTTGTATAATTAATTAAATATTTTTTTTGGTGGCTTAGTTAATTAAATATTTGATTTAAAATATTAATAATTTAAATTTTAAATTAAAAAAATTAATGATATATATTTTTTAAATTTCTATCATATCCTGAATATATAGTATCCGATTAGCATTTTTAATTTATAGATTTTTGTGTTATAATATTTGAGATGTGTATGCGTATTTAAAATTATAAATATTCTACATATTATATATTTTTAATAAATATTATATTTATTTAATTTAAATAAAAAAATTTATATGATCTAATTAAGTCTTACTTACTTGTATTTTTTAGAGAAAATTTTACTCCCCTCTCCTGTGAGATGCTAAAACGACACTTCCCTCCCTTCTATTTTATAAATGTACATTTCTCTCTCTTCTAACTTTTAAAAAAACCTCATTTTTAATCCATTTTAAACTTTTTGTGTTAACTAATATTAACTTTATCCATTTTTTAAGAAAAAAAATTATTTTTAAAAAAATTATTCATTAGCAAAAATTTTATTTTTTATTATTAAATTTTACTTAATAAAATATTCTTTAATAAATTATTTTTTATTGATTAAATTGTATTTTTAAAAAATTTAATAATTATGTTATTTTTTAAATACCCTTTAATAATTTTTTAATTATTAAATTATAATTTTAACAAAATTTTTGTTAACAATTTGTTTATATTTTACTATTAATTTTTCGATATCTATATATTATTTTAACATTAAATAAAAAATTTTAGTAAGATTATTTTTCAATATCAATAAATATTAATTGTTATACATATTATCAGTGGTAAGATTTTTTTATTTAATATTAAAATAATTAATATAAAAAAATTAATAGTAAATATAAAAATAATTGTTAACAAAAATTTTAGTAAAATCACAATTTAATAATTAAAAAATTATTGAAAAATAGGTATCTTAGAAAAAAATAATTTAATTATTAATTTTTTAAAAATATTTCGTTAAAAATACAATTTAATTAATAAAAGAATAATTTATTAAAGGATATTTTGATAAGCAAAATTTAATGATAAAAAATAAAATTTTTGTTAATGGATATTTTTTCAAAAAATAATTTATTTTTTTCCATAAAAAATGGATAAAGTTAACATTATTAACACAAAAAATTTAAAATGGATTAAAGAGAAGGTTTTTTAAAAGTTAGAAGAGAGGAAAATGTACATTTATAAAATAGAAGAGAAGAGAGTAATATTTTAGCATCTCGGGAGGGAAGTGGCATTTTCTCTATTTTTTATGTGTGCATGTGACTATGAATATGTAGACTCTTATATAGAAATACAATCATGTACAAATTGTACAATTTAATAAAATGATATTTAAAATTTTATATTGCTGATAAAAATTATTTTAAAAATATAATAAAATAATAAAATATCATATATATCTTCTTAAAGGATTTCAGTAATTAGAGTTTGATTAGATTTTTTGTAAATATGATTATAAAAATAAGATTTTTATCACTAACATTTAATAATTTTAAGTTAAATGAATATTTTTGCGTAAATGGCCGAATTTTTAAATAATAAAAAAAACATTATGATGATCAAATTTTATAATAAGCATTATTTAATATCAAAAAACATTATCTTTGATATCTCCTGAGAATAAATAAGCATTATTTAATCAATTTGAATTAATTTAATAGTTAATTTAGTAATTTATTTAAATAAAAATATTTAATAATTAAAATAAATTAATCAAAAATAATAAAAATTCATTTTATTTAATATCTATTAATTATTAACAATAAATAAATATTAAATATAATTGATTGTTATATATAAGTTATTCAAATAAACAAGTCCAAACAAATAGTTTTGACCTAATTCACTTTACGCATTATTATCTTTTTTGCGCTTTTGCCATATGGTATTCTCCTTCGTCATTCCTAATACTTCGTCTTCTTCTTCTCCTTCTTTTTTGTTATTTTTCGCTTTCATTATCGTCACCACCACCACCACCACCACCTCCTCCTCCTCCTCCTCCTCCTCCTCCTCCTCCTCCTCCTCCTCCTCCTCCTCCTCCTCCTCTTTTTCATTGGAATTTCTTCTCTTCCTTCTTTTTCTTTTTTCTTCTCCATCATCTTCATCATCGTTATAGTCATCGTCGTCTCCTTCTTATACGTATCGTCATTATCATTATTGTTATCATTGTTATTGTTATCGACCCATAGAATTTTCGCCATATTGATGATATTGCCTGATCCAAAATTAATTTAGATGTGTTTTTGTTGATAATTCAGTCATTTTTTTGTGTTATTTTCAAAATAAGTTTGTGTGTCACAATCATTAAATAATTTTGGTACATTTCTGAGTTAATTAAGATTTGTAGCAAAATTTTGGTGTAAAGTCTAAGAAAATTATGTGTTATTATTAAGAAATTTCGGTGTACTTTTATTCTGATAAGTAGTGCATAATTCAAAATTCTTCTTCTTTCTCCTCCTCGCCTTTTACTACTTTTTATTCTTTTTTTATCATCATCATCATTTTTTTCTTATTCATTTTTTCCTTCTTGTTTTACCATCTCAAATTTTTTCTTGTTTTACTCTCTTAACAAGAATAAAAACAAAAAAATTAAACAAAGAAGAAAAAAAAACACATAATGCTGCAAATCTATTAGGAAGAAGATGAACCTACATTTATTCAACTAACAAAAGAAATAAATAAGAAAAAAGAAGAAAAAAATACAATATTAAAGAAAATATTTTTGTGTATTTGTAGCAAAATTTCGGTGTAAAAACTAAGACATTTATGTGTTATTGTTAAGAAATTTTGGTGTATTTGTATTCTGATAAGTTTTACATCATTCAAAACTCTTTCTCTTCCTCCTCTTCATCTTTTACTATTTCTTCTTTTTTTTATCATCATCATTATCTTTTTTTTTCTTATTTATCTTTTTTTCTTGTTTTACCTTCTCAAGTTTCTTTTTGTTTTACTCTTTTAATAAGAATAAAAAAACAAATGAAAAAGAAGAAGAAACACATAATACTGTAAAATTACTTAAAAGTGGATAAACCTACATTATTCAACTAAAAGAAAGAAAGAAATAGAAAAAAAAAAGAAGAAGAAAATTTATGCATGTTTTATTGAGTTGCATGCCTTTTAAACTCACACTGTCTAATTAAAAAATAATAGGGTGTATTTTAGTTTGTGTTTTGATATGTTTTTGTTTGTCTTTTGGTGTATTTAGTGTGAATTGATGTGTACTTAGTGCTGTTGTCTTTTTTATACTGTAACTAGATAACAAAATATTATTATTGTGTTTCTAATGTTATTTTGTATATATTTGAGTGATTTGTAACCGTTTTTGTCCATTTATTAGAAATTTTGATCATCAATTTTTTGTAACAAATTATAGAATTTTGTTCTAATACTTTTGGTATCATTTTATGTATGTCTTTTTGAACTCACATTGTTTTATTGTCTTAATAAAAATAAAAATAAAAAATTAAACAAAGAAAAAGAAGAAACATATAATGCTGCAAAATTATTTGGAAGATGATGCACCTACATTCATTCAACTAAAAGAAAGAAAGAAATAAGAAAAAAAAGAAAAAAATGCATTAAAGAAAATATTTTCGCACATTTGTAGCAAAATTTCGGTGTAAAAACTAAAAAATTTATGTGTTACTGTTAAGAAATTTCGGTGTATTTTTATTCTAATAAATTCTGCATAATTTAAAACTCTTTCTTTTCTTCCTCTTCATCTTCTACTGTTTCTTCTTCTTCATCTTCATCTTCTTATTTCATATTTTTTTATAAATTTTTTTGGAGGAAAGAATCAAACAAAGAAGAAAAAAAATATATAATGTTATAAAATCAATATATAAAAAAAGGAAGAAAAAAATGCAGCAACACTAACAACAATAAAAAAACGATGAAAAAGATGAAATATGTGAAGAAGAAGAAAAAAAGGAACGCAAAGAAAAAAGAAAAGGCACGCAAAGAAAAAGGAAGAGGAGGGAGAAGAGGAGTATGAAATACAAATGTTAAAGAAGAAATACGGAAAAAAAAAATGGCATGATTTCATGTGTATATTATGTAAGTGAATTTTATTATATTAGAATTAATTTGTTTAGACTTATTTATCAAAAAAATTTAAATATATAGTAAAACTGTATTAAATAAAGCAAATTCTTGCTTTTTTTAATATTATTATTGTCTAAATAAATATTAAAATCCGAATATCATCTTGTATCAATAATAATTAATTGATTAATAATAAATTTTTAAATAAAATTTTAATTTGTAATATATTCATCTTTGATGTATCCAACGAGCGCACAACCAAAAATACGAGCATGTGAAAATAAATGCAAAGATGAGTTTGTTTAGTTTTACCCAGAATGAAGCTTGTGAGACAACGTGGGGCAAGTCCTCAATTAATGCAACGGAAATAGCTACCTGTGTCGAGTTAGTGTGAACAGTCAATATTAGTGTGTTATTTTAGGTAAGCTTTGGTCCGAGAGATAGAAATTAAAAGATTGAGATAAAAATTAAGAGACAGAAACAAAAATAAATTTTAATATTTTATTTGGTGTAAAGTAAAAGACAGAAATTAAAATAAGAATAAAATTTTAATTTAATTTGTATAAAAAATAAAATTAGAATTAATTAATTAAAATGAAAGTATTTTAGGTATAAAATATTATTAAAGTTTCAATCTCTATCTCTAAAAATTTCAATTCCTTGTATCCTCACTTTTTAAAGGTACTAAAATACTAAAATTTTAGGAATAAAAACAAAAATTTTAATACCAATTTCTGAACTAATAAACATGATACTAAATTTCAATTTCTACCTCAATACTTCAAAACAAATGATACCTTATTTTCTATTTTTAAGTTTAAGATCCAAATTCTTTTGGGTGCTCTAAATATAATTAACCATAGTTGCTTGTGCACTTCCGGGATTATTTATTATTACTTGAATAAAAGCAATTTCATTCTTAATATGACCAGCTCTATAATACAACAAAACAGCGTGTCGGTGTTTTATTTTGTTTTTATAGTATTGATTAATTTGCCTTTGATTTCGTTGCAAGAAAGAATGTACGAAATTCCAAGGCAAATTGGGTCATACATTGACAAATCACATTACTATAATAATCAATCAATATAATTGATTCCGCGGCATATGAATTTTAATCTAGATGTGCATCACTATCATTCTTAAGATATTAAATAAGAATAATATTTAACCGATAATAATTTATATTTTATTTAATTTAATATTATGTATTTATTTTAATTTAATGACTGCAAACAAAAGATATAAAAGATAAAAAAAAAAAATCTTAAACAGTTACTGACAATTACTTTAAAAGATAACTTTTAATAAAAATAAATTTAATTCAGTTTTTGATCTTTATTTTTTTGAGATTGATTAGTCTTTGTACTAAAAAAAAAAGTTGATGTTATTTTTTTGGTACAAAAACTAATCAATCCAAAAAAAATCAAGAATCAGGTTGGATATTTTTTTTAGGAACCTCGTAATCTTTTCGAAATAATTGTGAAGAGTCGGATGAAGTATTCACTCAAAGATAAAATGATATTATTTTTGGCTTTCAAATTTTGTTCTATAATATTTTCGTTAAATAAATGGTTCAATTAAGAATATCTTAATTTAAACAAATAAAATTTAAATAATTATATATACAACTTATATATGTTTATATTTATTTTTATTCTTAATTTTTTAAAATTAATATATATATTTACATGTCATTAAATAAAACTTTAAAAATAAACACTTATTTAAAATAGAAAGAAGTAATTGATTCCGCGGCATATGAATTGTAGATACGCATCATCACTTCTTAATTTGGTTCATGACGGAGAAATAAAAAATAATAAAAGAATACTAAATAATTAAATATACAGAACATGAAAGTGAAGGAAATAGACCATCCTAATAATTAATAAATCAGCGTACCCAAATCTTGACTTAAGTGCATATTAGTATATTACAACTAAGCGGCCTTGTGAGCTTTTTTTGCAGATAATAATAATAATTATTCTCTTTTTTCTTTTTTCTTTTTTCTTTTTTTCATTTTATTTATTATTTTTTTTACGCGTTTACAAGTCTTCGACTACAACCCTGTCTGCTGCCAGAAACTTCCAAGGGACCATGCCTTTTGCTTTTACATTAACGGGATAATCCTTCCATTTACAATTTACAAAAAAAGAAAAAAAAAATTCTAACAAACTTTTAATTGCAAACAAATTTTTAAAATTATTATTTTTTGATAAATTGATTCATTTAATAATAATAATAATAATAATAATAATAATAAGATTAAAGTACTTTATTAATTTTTATAATTTAATTAAATTTATAATTAAATTTCTATAATTTAAAAATTTTTAATTAAATTTTTATATTATTAAATTTTGTAAATTAGATTATTGTTGTATAAAAAAGATTAGAATTAACAAATCATTTTTCTCTAAATTACGAAAGAAAAAAACTCATATTTAAGGGTTAAATTTCTAAACTTAAACAAACATCTTCTTATTTTTTAAATATTCTATTAATTTTAATATTTTTATAAAAAAATTAATTACAAAATTTAAAATAATGTAAATATTCAATTAAAAAATTTTAAATTATAAAAATTTAATCAATGTTAGAAAGTAATAGAATAATTTAATCTAATAATAATAAATTTGTTTATCAACAAAGGAAAAATCACAGAAATGAGTAATGTTATCTTAAATGCCATAAATAGCGACAGGTAAAATCCAACCTCTGAAAAGGAATACGATACGAAAAGTAGATTTTTATAATGTAGTATTTGGAGTTATTTGGAGCACACTGCTGGTGAAACTACTTATCACCTCTCATTCATTTCTATTTCTAATTGGCATATATGTTTAATGTTTACTCCACTAACCATCAATTTATGCCATTTCCTTGTACCAAAGTAATTAATTTTTGCCCTATTGACCTTACAACAATACTATATACATTAATAGTCATTATATGTTTGTATATATCTATATATTATATTATATATTTTTAATATATATTTTATATTATGGTGAATATTCTATATAAATAATTAATTTACGAATTTTTTATGTATATATAATATATATTTATTATTAATATAATAAATTTAATTTATTTTTAATATTTTAACTTGTTACAAAATATTTAATTTGAAATTCTTATATATGTCATGATTAATAATAAAATATTAAAAATAAATAAAACTCATCCATTTAATGATAAATATATTATTATTATTAAAATTACATAATATAAAATATATTTTATGATTAATAATAAAAATTAAAAATAAATAAAGATATTATAATAATAAATATATTTCATACTATTATTTTTATTACTATGATAATATTAAATATATATTACTATTTATGTAATAAATTTTAATTATTTTTAATATTTTTTATTAATCATAAAATATATAAAAAATTTTAATTAAATATTTTTGTAATAAGTTAAATTATTTAAAATGAATAAAAACTATTACAATAATAATAAGAATATATTTTGTATTATTTTTTATTGAAACAATAAAATAATTATCACTCATGTATATATAAAAGTAATTATTAAAGAATGTTTTAATTAAATAAACTAAAATAAACTAAAATATATGTTATTTAACTCTTGAAGAAAAGAAGAATATACGCTTTAGAAATAACAGGAAGAAGAATATTATTTAGATATCTCATCAAAAAGGAGTATCAATTTTTTTATAATATAAAAATTTAATTATAAATTTTTACTATAAAAATCTAATTAAAATTTAATGAAACTATAAAAATTAACATAATAGTGAAGCCAAAAAAATACTATTCTTCTTAATTTTTAATTTCATAATATTTACTATAATAAAGTTAGATATTTAAACCTTTTTAAACCAAGTTATAGCGCACTTTTTTAAATGTGTGTATACGTTACTTCTTCTCTTATTTAATTTGTTATTCTCTTATTTTTTTATCTTTTTTTATTATCATCATCATTATCTTTTTTATTTTCTTTTTTTTTATGTTCAAAAAATTAAAGAACAAAAATTGATTTATAACACAAAAATTTTAATACATAACACAATAATTTTTAAATGGCTAGATGTTTAAAAATATTGACACTCAATCAACAAAATACACATAGTATAAAATTTTAATATATAGTACATAAAATTTGGTACAAAACACGTAAATATTTAAAGGATTACATATCTAAAACATTGACACTCAAGCAACAATATATATGACACATAAATTTTGGTATACAGTCCAACTAACAATATATATATATATATATATATATATATATATATATATATATATATATATATATATAACACATAAATTTTAGTGTATAGTACAAATTTTTTTACATTTTATGTACAATACAAAAATATTTAAAAGACTACATATTCAAAACATTGACTTATCCAATTAACATAAAAATTTATATAATATGTACAAAAAATTTTTATATTATATATAAAAATTTGTTATATTAATAAAATTTTTACTATATACCAATTTATATGCTATATCAATAAATTTATACGCTCTCTAAAAATTGTGTTGAAAAAATAAAAAAAAAACGCATGTATGCATATTTTTTTGTTAGACTTATATCAATTATTGACTACAAAAACACTTATAGATATAACATCATTCTATTTACTATTTCAACATTTGATATATTTAAACATTTTTTAATGCAAATATATTGATATCACATTTTCACATTAACAAATATTGGAGGCACAAATGAAGCTTAGTAGTAGTAGTATGCTAGGGTGGCACAATTATCATCGAAGGCATCTCCAAAAGCTGAAAGCAATGAGTAGTAATCTAGAAACAGATAAAGTAAGTCCCAATCATGAGCAAAAGGTAAACTAATTAAATACAGAAAGTAAATAAAACAACAACAACAAACAAAATTTAAAAAATAATCACAATAATAAAGGCAGGAAAAGGGAAAGAGACAGAGTAAAAAAAAAAAAAGAGTTCTTGATGTCGCAATATATATAATTTGTTCAATTCAACAACAGTTTCTTTTCCTTTTACACAATTTCTTTCCTTGGAAATACAATATAAAAAAAGAAAAAAAAAAAAGAAAAGGGGGTGAGAGGTCTACAACCTTTGTTGGCAGACCCCACCCACCATTATTGCAACCTCCTTCTCCCAGCTCACAGATCTACACTTCCCACTTACCCCTCTCCCATTTCTTCTTTTTTTTTTTTCCCTATGCCAGATTCATATATATCTATAAATTCTACATTCCACCATCCCCATATGTGGACGTGGACCACAGCAATACTAATAATATTATTGATATTAATTATAATTAACAAAAAATAAATAACAGTTCAACAAAAAAGAAACTAAATAAGATTAGTAGTAGTAGACGAGCACCGAATCGAAAGAGAGAGAGCATGTGATGATGGTAACAATCAAGCGGAATCCTCGGGTTGCTCACTGGCGTTGGGAATTTCCTTTTTTACCCTTGGCTGGATCCCATAATAGCCAACGTACCACTTCACGAACTTCCTCAAACCAGAGGCGAGATCCGTGGTTGGCTTATACCCGAAATCCCTAAACGCCAGGCTGACGTTAGCGTGCGTGTATGGGACGTCGCCGTTTCGTGGCATCTTAATCACGTGCTTCTTCGCCTTCACATTCAACAGACTCTCCAATATCCCAACTAACTTCCCCACCGGCACCGGTGACGTGTTCCCCAAATTATAGATCCTCAGCTGCGCCGGTCCCCTCTTCTTCCCCCCGCTTCCGGTGCTCTTCTCCGCCGTATCCAGCGCCCCCACGCACCCCTTCACCACGTCATCGATGTACGTGAAATCACGCGCCACCTCCTTCCCGTCCTGCGTCTGGTAAACATCGATCCCCTTCCCTTGAAGAATGTCCTTCGTGAAAAAGAAGTACGCCATGTCTGGTCTCCCCCAAGGTCCGTACACCGTGAAGAATCTCAGCCCGGTGAGGGAAAGACCGTAGATATGGTTATAAGTGTGAGCTATTTCCTCTCCGGCTTTTTTCGTGGCGGCGTAGAGGCTCGCCGGTTGGTCGGTGCGGTGAAGCTCTGAGAAAGGGTTCTGTGTGTTGAGTCCGTAGACGGAACTGGAAGAGGCCCACACTATTGACGGTTGGGGGTTCGCGGCTTTCGCTACTTCTAGAAGGTTGACGAAGCCGGCGATGTTGGATGCCACGTAGGATTGGGGGTTCTGCATGGCGTAACGGACGCCAGCCTGTGCGGCAAGGTGGAGAATGTGTGTGAATGGAACGACATCGAAGAGTTTCTTGAGCAACGGCGTGTCGTTTAGATCACCTTCGACGATGAAGATTTGGTGCTTTGAGAGGAGGTCTTGGCGTGCTCGCTTCAACGACGGATCGTAGTATGAGTTGAAGTTGTCGAGGCCGAGGACGCCGTCGCCGCGTTTCTTGAGTGCGAGAGAGCAGTGGGACCCCACGAAGCCTGCGGCGCCGGTGACCAGCACCGACATGCCGTTGGGGCGGCGTGGGGTGGAGGAGTGGCGGACTTGCTTCTCCCAGGATGCGCCTCCCACGCCTCCTCCGCCGAAAGCGGAGGAGAGGAAGCGGTGGCGGTGGTGGTTGTTGTTGTTGTTGTTGTTACTAGAAGGAGATGAGTTGAGTGGAGGGTAGTTGAAGGTGAAGAGGAATACAAGGATAAGAGCTACGAGAATTGTTGCTCGGAAAAGAAGCTTGGAAGAAGCGTTCAAAAGTTTGGTGCTGTTTACTCTTCGGATGTAGCTGTTGTATCTTTCCAGCTTTATTGTTTTGCTTTTATCTGGAGGAGAAGCCATTCTTGATTATTGATGCTGTCACTACTGTGATTCTATTCTTCCAGCTATATATATTTATATGCTTGTGTGCTCTTTCTGATGAAGAAGGGCTGCAACTACTCAAATAAGTGTGTATTGAGTTTTTTTTCCTCTTTCTATATGTTTTTCTTTTTTGGTGAGAGCTTTTGTGTGTGTTTTTTTGAGGTTGAGCCCTGAAGCTTCGAGGGTGTGTGAAGGATCAATATAAAGGAGAGGGAGGGAAGGAGAGAGAGAGGAGAAGTAAGAGTTTTCTTGGGTTGGTGTTGGTTGGAGACCACTTTCTTAATTTTATTTTATTTTATTTATTTTAACTTTTAATTTAATTTTTTTATATTAAAAACTCTTGTCACATTGATGGAAAGTGATGGTGTTCATGTATTTAAAAAAGGGAAAGTCTTAGGGCCAGCAGTTTTTTGAAAACTTGGCCAGCATTTAACTATCAAGAGAAAATTGAATGATCCCACATCATTGGATTTAATCTCACACCATTAAAAACATTCTTGATGGCTACTTGATGGTTAAAAAACATAAAAAATGCTGGCCCCCTAGCATTGCTCTTTAAAAAATATCGTTATGAAATATAATTATTTGTTTTTTGTTTTAATATAATGTATGAAAATATATTTTATTGTTTCTAAGATTAAAATAAAAAACCTTTTAGTTAGCATTTGTTTGTATTTTTATTAATTTGTCATGTATTATCATTGTTAAACTACTCTTTTATTTTAATTCATGATAACAATAAAAAAAATTTTTAGCCCATAAATTCAATCCAAACAGAATACATAAATTCATTTATAATTTTAGTTTTTATTATTATCTTATCTTTATCTTATCTTTATTTGTTCTTATCTTATTTTTATTTGTTTTATCTTTCATAGGCTAATACTCTATATATATTTAGTTTTACCTTCATAATTTACAATTCAATTTAATACCATTCAATCAATTAATTAGGGGTATAAGTTATCGAACCAGACCGAAAATTATCGCAAAACCGAATCGAAAATTACAACAACCGACTTAAAAATTGAAAAAAATCATTTTTTTTTTACAAAACCGATTGGTTCGGATTGGTTTTTGGTTGGCTCGATAAAAACGAACCGAAGATATGCATATATTTCAATGTTTTAACCATTTTAACCTTTAACCTAACAACAAAAATTCTCAACCCCTGACCATTTCAATGTTTTACTCTTATTATTTTAGTTTATTGACTATTTTGAACCTCTAATTATTCTGATTCATATTCTTCTCATTAGGAATTAAAAACCGAAAAAATCAACCGAACTAAACCACTGTTGGTTTGGTTCGGTTCAATTTGGTTGCTGTAATGGAACATATCGATTCGCTTGGTTTTTGTTCCAAAACCGAATCAAACCAAACCGATAACACCCCTACAATTAACAATCAATACAAATTTCTTCATCTTTTCTTTTCCTATTCTTTCATAATTTTATCATGGTATCAGAGCCTTTGTATTCTCTTTGAGGAAGATACATAAGCTATCATCTTTCCCGTGAAAAATCACCCTGCTTTTTTTTTTCAACCTCCTCCCACAATGAATAATCAATCTTCGAATTTAGCTTAGAATCCAACCAATCTCTATTGCATACATCCAAGTAAAAATCTAACATCAGTCTTGGTTACCCTGTTCTAGGGGTGACAAACGGGCCTAAACCTGCGGGGCCGGCCCGCGTAACCCACCGAAAAAGGCGGGCTAGGCTGAAAAATCGAGACCGCCAAATAGCAAAAGTCCGCTTAAATCACGGGCTTTGGTGGGGCGGGGCGGGCTTCTCCGCCAGGCTAAGGTTTTTTTTTAGTGACGGGGTATTTTTGTAATTTTTTTGCCAAAACCTAACTTCCCCCAACCTAACTTACAAGAATATGAAGATAAAAATTGAGTGTTTTGATTTATGTTTATGTTATTTTGGAGACAATATTTATAATTATGTTTTGGATTATGTTTATTTTGCTTTGGAGAGAATATTTATACTTATATTTTGAATGAAAATTTGGTTTATAATTATATTTATTAGATATTTATAATTACAAAGACTTTAATGTTTGTGAATATAAAAATATAATTTTTTATGCCATTAGAAATTATAAATTTATTAATATGATTGTGAAATTATATATATTACTTAGTAGTTAATAATAAAAAAAGGAGGCTTAGCCCGCCAGCCCGCAGGGCGGGCTGGGATTCTAGGACCGCCTCACTAGGCGGGGTGGGGCGGGCTTCTCCGGTTGCCACCCCTACCCTGTTCTAACATAAAACAACTCTCATTCATGGAATAGTCAGTCTTGGTTACCATGTTCTAACATAAAACAACGGAATAGTCACTATGGCCTGTCTGCGCCTTCTTTCGGCAGTTCTGTATGTATTTTGTTTCAGCAGTGATGTCTGCATTCTGTTTAAGCACTGCATTCTATTTTAGCAATTTCATCTGCACTCTTATTGCGCCATACGCTCCCTCTAAAGATCAATTGTATTGCCCTCTACGCGTTTATTTTTTCCTTTTTTAGATCGCTGCTCAAGCACAACATCTCCTTTTATATTTTTACCGTCGGCAACTCTAGCTCAGCATCTCCTTTTATATTTTTGCCGTCGGCAGCTCTAGCTCCGCCGCACGCATCTCTCATCACCTCTTTTTTTCATATCCACAACTCGGATACTGATGGTACACTCAAATCTAATACAAATCGAATAATAAAAGGATTTGTCAGTGAAAAAAACGTAAGAATGAGAAAACAATGAGATGGTCCTGATTTTTCTTGTCTATCAAAAAATCTCAATATTTGAATCGAGGATTCACACGGTAAGACTTATCTGATCTTTTAAATTTTTGAAATGTTCTAATTTTTAGTTGCGAATAAATTCCAAATTTTTTTAGGGTATTTATTCCAATTGACTATTTCATCAAAAACTTACAGCAGCTTACCAAACAAAAGCTAAAAGAAAAAAGAGTAAGGGTATTACTGGCATAATATCTACAATTGGATTCAAAAAAGCATAGGCTTCGAGTAATTTTGCCAACAGAAAACTATTTGAATAAAGAGCGGAGTTAATATAAATACAGACCAAACTAAAGATATTAAACATAACAAACATTTTGTTCTTTAAAATTTGTACAATCTTTATTTATTGTCAAAATCTTTATTGTATATTTTTGTACATATAAAATGTATATATTCTAATATATTAATAAAATATAATATTAGAATTATTAAAATAGAAAATATTGCTTTTTATGAATATATAATATTTTATATATTAAATTATGAATATATTTAATAAAATTAAATGAAATAAATATATATTATAGATAATATATATAATAATAATTAAAATTAGGAAAAATAAAAAAAAATCAAATACGCATCTTCCTTAACAATTTGAACTTTTTCAAGCTGTGGATTATTGATATCTTCCATGCACTGATGTACTAGTTTGCGGGAGCATATTAAACTATTCTTCCAGCTTAACCCATGACAACAATAAAAAAATTAGTCTTTATTATTATCTTATCTTTATCTTATCTTTATTTCTTTTTATCTTTTATAAAACAATGCTCTATATATATTTAGTTTTACCTTCATAATTTACAATTTAATTCAATACAATTCAATCAATTAATAATCAATAAAAAAATTTTCATTTTTTTTAATTCTTTCACAATTTTATCAATCATTATTATTGTTTATTGTCACCTCCTATCAAACCTTTAAAAGAAATTGTAGGCGAAAAATACAAGATTTTATAAAAGGATAGGAACAAAATTGGATCATAATATAAAATTTGAGGTCATATAGCTATTATTATTTGGCAAGAAAATCTGCATCTACGGTAGTCTCTCTTAAATTCAAATTGAATAGAACATCCCAATTCAACAACAACATAGAATATGCACACTGATATAAATACAAGATATAATATAATATGATATAAGATATATAAACATACGAATTTTAAATTTTTATAAGATGTGGAGACACGATATATATATAAAATATAAGATATTTTATTAAAATTAATTATAGTAATATTTTGATATTTAATTGATATTAAAATAACAACGGTCAGCATAAATTATATATAGAAATATCAATTAAAAAATTTTGTTATTTATATATATAGCAATCTATTATATATATTTCTTGTAAGAATAAATTAGAATAACAAATCAAGCTGTTATATTAGGAAAAAATTTGCTGTGATTCGATTCAGTAGGGTATATATATACTGTGATTCGGTTCAGTAGGATATATATATATATATATGAAAGTTTATATCAAAGACAAGACAGGCCGATTACTATTTTTTATTATGGTATCAGAGCCTAACCTAAGAAACACACAGAATATAAGACGACCAAATAAACCATGGTGATAGAGACAGAGAAGACCATCGGAGACAAACCACACTCCTCAAGAGCAAACTAGAAGAAGACTCACTCGCCGAATGACTTCAACGCGAGTGATAACCTAGGAAACATAATCGCGCAGATGCAATTGTGTGGGAAAAATTATTACGAATGAGTGAGGGCTGTGAAAATTTCTCTTCGAGCTAAAAAAAAGTGGGGATTCATTGACGGGATTCACACAGAACCAAGAAAGAATGCACCTGAACTAGAAGATTGGTGGATGGTCTAATCCATGATCGAGCTAAGCTTGCGGACCATCATGGCGTATGCGGAGAATGCGAAGAAGCTATGGGAGGACATCAAAAAATGCTTCTCTATTGTGAATGGACCTCGAATACAATAGTTAAAAATAGATTTGACAAGGTGTAAGCAAGAAGGTGCGTCCATGGCTGTGTACTATGGGAAGTTAAAAATACTTTGGGATAAACTTGCAAACTGTGACCAGATTTCCAAATGCACCTGTGGTGGGTGCAAGTATTCAATTGGCTCTCAACTTGAGAAGCGGAGGGAAGAAGAAAGGGTTCACCAATTCCTCATGGGCCTTGATGATGTCGGCTATGCCACTGTGAGGTCGAGTATCCTTGCAACCGATCCCTTTTCTTCGCTTAATTGCATGTAAGCAATGTTAATTCAAGAGGAAAGGGTGCAGACAATCACAAAGTCAGCGGAAGAAAGGGGACTGGTTGTGGGACTTGCGGCGCATGTCGGCAACAAGGCTAGAGGTAGAGGTGAACATGGAAAAAAGGCCGTGACGTATTCCAAGTGCGGCAAAAATGGCCATGATGTAAAAGAGTGTTTTCAAATAGTGGGTTACCTAGAATGGTGGGGTGACCAGCCAAGGCACGAAGGAAGAGGCGCTGGCAGAGGATCAGGAAGACAAGGGATGCGCAACTGAGGGGCTCAAATGCGTGCTAATGTGGCGTGTACTAGATGAAGTAGAAGTCATGTGAACAACCTAGAAGAAAAGAATCTTGACATGACAGGTTTAACTAGTCTGAATCTGAGAAAATGACTTTGTGGATCATCAATAGTGGTGTTTCTAACCACATGACAGGTACCTTGAAAAATTTGTGTGGAAAAAGGACCTTTCCAGGATACCCAGTGAGGCTGCCTGACGGTGAGCAAGTGTTTGCTTGCAAACAAGGAACTGTAGTTCTTGACGAAGGACTTCAGTTGTAAAATGTCCTTTATATACCATAATTAAAATGCAACTTGCTTTCTATTCCACAATTGACTGATGAAGAAAACTGTGTTGTGCAATGCACTGACAAGTTGTGTATTATGCAAGGCTACACTTCGAGGAAGATGATTGGAGCGGGTGAATAGAAGAATGGACTCTATTGGTATCGTGGTGTGCACAAGGCTCAAGTAAGTCATGTCAAAGTTGAAAATCAATTGACTCTTTGGCATAAGAGATTGAGACATCCATCATTTAAAATTGAGCAAATGATCCCCAATGCGAGTGACACATGTACTAGCGAAGAGGTGAATAAATTTTGTGAAATTTGTGAAAAATCTAAACAAACAAGAGATAAGTTTCCATTAAGTGATAGTCATGTTTCGAGTATTTTTTATTTGATTCATTGTGACTTGTGGGGGCCTTATAAAACTCCGTCGTCATGTGGAGCCTCATATTTCTTAATCATTTTGGATGATTGCTCACGGACTGTTCGGATATATTTGTTAAAAGAAAAGACGGAAGTGTCTGTTACGTTGAAAAATTTCTTTGCTTTAGTTGAAAAACAATATAATAAATGCGTCAAAATGGTGCGATCCAATAATGAAATAGAGTTCATGTGTTTAAAGCAATACTTTATGCAACAAGGAGCGGTTCATCAAACTTCGTGTGTCGAAACTCCACAACAAAATGGAAGAGTAGAGCGCAAGCACAAGCATATTCTAAATTTTGCCCGGTCTTTGCGATTCCAAGGTAATCTCTCTATTGAGTTTTGGGGAGAATGTGTTTTAACTGTTGGGCACCTAATCAATCTCACACCATCCTCAGTGTTGAAAGAAAAATCTCATATGAAATTATTCATGTAAGAGTTCCCAATTATGAACACCTGCGAGTGTTTGGTTCTTTGTGTTATGCTTATAATCAAAGTAGGAAAAATGACAAATTTGACAGTCGAAGCAGAAAATGTGTGTTTGTTGGGTATCCGTTCGGGGAAAAAGGATGGAAGTTGTTTAACTTGAAAAATGAAGTTTTATTTGTCTCTCGTGATGTCCATTTCATTGAAGGTGTGTTTCTCTTCCGTGAAACCTAAAGAGCAAACTCGCGAGTTGACCAAATTGGGCCCCCAATGCTGGAACATATTTTTGAAGAGGACACTCCAATTGGGTCAATTTTCACTTCCCCCACAGCTGAGCCCATTCCTCCAAATCAAAATGAGACTCTAGAACATTCATCCACTGCACCTAACATGAAAGACAAGGGGGGACATGATCTCCGAGACAACCCAGACGAGGACGTCGATGTCCCCTTCAAAACTAGCGCCAAGGAAATGGTGCTGATCTCCGATCTGCCACCAGCCATAACCGAAGTCCCCCATTGGCCATGGACACCACGTGAAAACGTTCTCCATCAAGCTGAGTGACTTTGTCACCACCGCAACTGTCCAAAAGAGCCCCTCCTACCAGAATCCAACTTCATCAACTTCCTCAGGTGTGTCTCATCCTATACAAAACTTTGTGAATTGCAATAATTTCTCTGACCAATACCACATTTTTCTTGCTTCATTACAAGCCGAGTAAGAACCGTGGTCCTTCTCCCAAGCTATCACAGATTTGCGATGGCGAGATGCCATGTCCAAAGAAATTCAAGTACTGAAAGTTAACAACACGTGAAAGTTCACACCTCTTCCTCCAAGAAAGAAAGCTTATGGTTGTAAGTGGATTTATCGAATTAAATACAATTCTGTTGGGTCAGTCGAGCGATTCAAAGCATGGTTGGTCATCCTAGGAAATCATTAAGTAGAAGGACTAGATTACAATGAAACGTTCTCTTCGGTGGCAAAGATGGTGACCATTCGAACAACTCTTGCCGTTGCAGCAGCCCAAGATTGGAAACTTCACCAAATGGATGTCCATAATGCCTTTCTGCAAGGCGAACTTGATGAAGATGTGCACATGAAGCTCCCACCTGGGTTCCAAGTATCTCAGCCAAGCTTAGTGTGTAAACTTCAAAAATCCATCTATGGCTTGCAACAAGCTATGCATTGTTGGTTTGCAAAATTATCCTCTACCCTTACTCGATTTGGTTTCCAGCAGTCACAAAATGACCATTCATTGTTTAATCTCTGTAAAAATTATGTCCACCTGGTTGTTTTAGTGTATGTTGATAACCTTGTGATTTTAGGAAATAATGGTGATGCAATTAACAAATTCAAACAGTACTTGCACAAGTACTTTCACATGAAAAACTTAGGGGACCTGGAATATTTCTTGGGGGTTGAAGTTGCTCGATCTTCCAATGGAAATTTTCTGTGCCAGTGGAAATACGTCTTGGACATCATCACTGAAGCAGGTTTGCTGGCTGCTAAGCCCGCAGTTACTCCGTGTGAGAAAAATCACCGCTTGGCATCCGCTGCTGGCCCTATTCTCTCTGATCCTAGCATATATCGCCGCCTCATTAGAAGACTCATATATTTGTGCTTCACTAGACCTGACCTCACCTACAGTGTTCATGTTTTGTCCTAGTTTATGCAGAACCCACGTACTGAATAATGGCACGCCGCTTTATGGGTTGTTCGGTATCTAAAAGGACATCCGGGGCAGGGCATACTTCTACCTAGAGAAAATGATTTGCAACTCTATGGCTAATGTGATTCTGATTGGGCTGGCTGTCTGTTAACATGCCAGTCTCTTGGGTGGTTCATCCAATTCGGTATCGCCCCTATCTCGTGAAAACCTCAGAAACAACAAACGGTCTCTGCCTCTTTTGCTAAAGCTAAGTACCGCTCAATGGCCAAGCCAACCAGGGAATTAATACGGATAAAGGATATACTGTTCTCGCTACACGTGTCTCATCCTGCTCCCATTAGCTTGCATTGCAACACTCAAGCGGTGCTCCACATTGCTAAAAATTCAGTCTTACACGAACATAGCAAGCACATCGAAGTCGACTCGAAGTTGATTGTCATTTTGTCCAGGATGAAATTATACACAATCGACTCTTACCTTCTTACATTCCTACTCATCTCCAATTAGCTGATATTTTCACCAAGGCCCTCGAGACGAAACAGTTTTGGAAGCTCTTAGTCAAGTTAGGCATTCAAGATTTACACACGCTAACTTGAGGGGGGTAACAATAGTCAACATAAGTTATATATGGAAATGTCAATTAGGAGGTTTGGTTATTTATATATATAGCAATCTGTCATATGTATTTCTAGCAGGAATAAATTAGGATAATAAATCAAGCTGTTATATTAGGAAAATATTTGCTATGATTTGATTCAGTAGGGTGTATATATATGAAAGTTTGTATCAAAGACAAGATAGGTCGATTACCATCTCTTATTACAAAATATAAATTAATTTTTTAAATATTTTTAATGTTTTTATTTAATTATATAAAGTATCTAAAATATCTTTTTGTTTTAATAGTTAATAATATGCAATATTTTTAAATTTATTTTAAGAATATATGTTAAAAATAAAATTGAATATATTAACATGTGATAGTATTTAAGTATGTCCAAGTGTGTTCGAATTTTTTTTATTAAAATATAATTAAACATAAAAAACACGCATGTCGGACAAATGTCAATAAATTTTGTGTTTAAAATTTATCTGACACACAGACACAATAACTCAGCAAAATATTTATGATTTATAGACATCAACATATCTTAAATTTTTCTCACCAAGACCCAAATCAGAAGATTGTTCAGCAAATGTTTTTATCAAAATTTGATTATCACGTTATGAAAATAGTTTAGTTATACTAATATAAAAAACTTAATTATGCTACTTTGAAGCATTTGATTATACTAGTGGTTGATCATTTTATTTAACAATATATTAAATAATATATATATATATAATATGACTAATTTAATAGATAATTTATAATATTTATAGAACATTTGTTAATTCTCACAAATGAGAAGGAAACGGATAAAAATTTGTATGTTTTACTTTGTTAAAAACGTTAAATTATTTCACTAATCAAAGGTATATAATAATTAGGGTTAACTATGATTTTGGTTCTTAAGGTATAGGTCGAAATTTTTTTTCGTTCTTAACCTTTTTTGCACACAAAATTATCCATAAAGTTTAACTTAGTTTTAAAATCGTCATTCAAACCAAAATACCCTTCCTTTTTTCACCAAAATACCCAATTTCTATTCTTCTTTTTCTTTCATCTCCATCAATAGCAACAATAATAATAAAATTACCAACAACAAAACAACAACAATAAAATTAGAAATACAAATCTTAGAGAAATGATTTTGTTTTTTCAGATATACAAAGCTCAGATAAATGTAATACTATGCATTGCAGCACCAGAAGATCAAAGAAATCAGAACACACAAAAATCAGAAGAACAAAACATAAAGAAATCAAAGAAACAGAAGAATAATGAAATAAGAAGCGCAGCAATAATAAGAACAAAGAAACAGAATCCGAATCAAAAACACAATGAAATCAGAATCAGAATCAGAAATACAAAAATATAAAACCAGAATCAGAAGCAGAAGCAGAACGAATAAAAAACAGAACACTAAAATCACCGGTGGCAAGGAGTAGGGCGAGGACCAGCCGAGGAGTAGGGTGAGGATGCAAAGCGGCGGCTAGGACCAGAAGCACCGGCGGCAGTGGCGCCAGGGGCGAAGCACCAAGTCACCATCCTCCACTGAGCCGCAATCCGTCGAAACCTCTCTTTCACTCTCAAGTCAACGCACATTAAAAAATTCGAGAAAATTCGGTCATTAAATAATCCAATCATTGAGCTTTAGCTTCAGATTCCTAGGTTTCTTCCTTCGAATCCAATCCAGCAAATCAGAGCAATTCAACCATTCGAAACCGAGTTGAGAAATAGTGAGATAGGTTAATGGCGGACTCGGACAACGAGTCAAGAAGTGCGCAGAACGTCGGGAACAATAACAGCGAGCTGTCGCTGCGGGAGCAGGGCCGATTGCTATCGATCGCGAACGTGAGCAGGAACATAAAGAAGGCACTTTCTCCTTCTGACTCTGATTCTCGACGGCGACGGCGGCCCCAAATCTTGCCAGCAGCACCGTCCCCCCTTTCACCTTTCCCCTCTTCTTTTCTTTCCCTTCTTCTTCCTTCCTCTCTCCCCCTCATGTGATCCTCCCTTCTTTCCTCTTATTCGTTTTTTTTTTATTTATAATTTTTTTGGTTAGGGATAATTTAGTAACAAAAATTAAAATTTTGGGAAAAAAGATAATTTTAAAATTAGGTTAAATCTTAAGGACGATTTTGTATGTAAAAAAGGGTTGAAAACGAAAAATTTTTTTGACAATTTTTTAACCCTAATAATTATTATAAGAGATAGTAAATATTTATTTTCTCTCTCTCTAAAATTGTGTACGTATATATCAAATCTTATATTTTTATGAAAGCAGAAATAATGCTATAATATTATTTAATATTTAATTCAAATATAATATTTTAAATTATTTAAATAAATAAAAAATTATTTTGTGTTAAATATATAAATAATTAGATTTATTAAATAATAATATATAACAAAGAATAATTTATTCTCAAAATTCTTAAGGATATGAAAGGCAATTACTACCCGAATTTACGACTGATCTATTTATTTATTGATAATTTTCTAAAAAAGATTCCATCTACGACGAGTATTTTGAGATGCTTTTATTATTCACGCTCATATGTACATTGTTACATACTTAAGGCTGCATCTATTTATAAACAAAATAAGGTAAGATATTAAAAATAAAATATAAAAAATAGAAATATAAAATTTAATATTTTTATAAAAATATAATAATAAAAAATATAATTATAAAATTTAATAAAAATAATAAAAAATTAAAATAAATTATATTTTTTATTAATATTTTTATTTATATCTCATCTATTAAATATAATTTTATATTTATATATCTCTGTTTTAATATTATGTCCATATAAATAAATACAGATAGACTGTTTGAAATTGAGGTATAATTTGCTCTAACTGTCGAATTAGGGATATAGTGAACATATTTATCAAAAAAAAAAATAAAGAAATAAAAAAAAAATATATATATATATATATATATATATATATATATATATATATATATAATGTATTTATACCATAAGAGTATTAAAATTAAATCCTATATATGATAACACGAAGCAGGGAAATTATATATTTAAGAACATGAGTGAATCTCAATTGTCCTGCAAGAAGAAAATATTAAGCTTTATTATTATTATTATTATTATTATTATTATTATTATTATTATTATTATTATTTGGCAATGCCAGCTAGCTATGGATCATAAAATGGTGATGGCCACCATGTGCATTACACGTGCTCAGATGTCAACCCTTAGGTCTAAATTCACACAACCAAGTTCAAGATCTCCACACAGGGAGCTACTCTTTTTTCTTATTTTCAACTTTCTTTTTTTTTTATTTTACATTTTTAATTGGCAATAGTGTTAAATTGTTTGTTAGAAAAGCATTATACAATGGAGAGGTTTGGCCAGTTACCAAACCACATAGAATTTAAAAGAGAATGTAAATGGATAATGATTTTTTTTTATGAAGTTCAATCTATAATGACTAATGAGATTAATTAATACGAAGATTTCATGTTCCATGCTGTAATAAACTACAACTGTAGCTGCAATATTAATTACCACAATGTATCTTGCAATCACTATTAATTTTTTATATATTGTATTTAATTTTTTAGAAAAAAAAGCAAAAATACAATATGATTTAATTAATTATGAAAGCATTAATTTAGTTGACTTTTAGGTGATGGAAGAGATTGTAGAGAAAGAGTCTGATCTTCCTAGTAATGTGAATGATTTATTGCGTGAGTATTATAATTATTTTTCGATGATTTATTAGAATGTTGTTAGTTTTTAATACATGCGTATTTTATTAGGTGATATTGATGTTGATTTATACGGCGGCCATAGTAGTAGTCTTTATGCTACATCTCTTGATTCATCTGCTCAAGAAGGTGGAAATGAAGATGAAGATAGCCCTACCAAAATAAATATGCAATAAGTTCTTGTGGATTTTGATGATTGATAAATCATTAAATCTTTATGATATTTAGATATTTTTTTTACTATTTAACTTTTGAGACTGTATTTTGATAAGATCATATGAATTTGATTGACATTTCATATAATGTTTTAAATTTGAAAGATAATTAAAATTTATATTAAACTATAATTATATTTCATGATATTTATTATAATTTATTTATTATTTTATTTTGAAACGATTTTTTGATTGAACTATCGATTGAATCGGTTAGACTAATAAACCAATAAACTAATAATTAGAACGGTTTAATAATTAGTCCGATTTTTCAAACCTTAGTTATTCCATATAATTTTTTATAAAATGATCAATTTTTTTCACAACAAAATAATAATTACATTTTTTTGTAACAGAATAATTAAACATTTTCATTGTAATATAATCGAACTTTAATTTTCATGTACTAAAACAATAAGCTACCACTATATTTTTATATTTCTATTTATATTTGTATTATAAATATAATGTAATTTAATTATAAATGTGAATAAAATTTGATTATATTATTTGTAAGATTTGATTATATGGATATATAATCATGTTATATATATATTATTCTATAATTAGCTGATTAGTCATAGGTGACTTTTTATATTTATATAAAATAATTATAGTTTTGAATTCAAAGAGATTTTAATTTATCAACAAGTTATAATTTAAATAACATAATTTTTTCATACTCATTTAAAAGTCGTGAATTCGAATTTCACTTTTAATTTTGAAAAAAAAAAGTTGCATTTTTAAAACTTCAGTGAGCACTCAAAGTGATGAATAGGGTTTCAAAGTCTAATCTGATTTGCATACTCACATTATACTATAAAATATGGATATGGACAATGGACCAATAAAAGTAAGTTATTTTATGAAATTGTGTGAGACCGTTGGCCACCGACAATAATATTAAAGTATAGATCGTTTTCATATTTGTCGATTGTCATTATTAATTAAGAATTTACAAATATTATAATAACAGTTACTAGTTACCAACTTTTAATGTTATGACATTTTACGGTCATCACGTTAAACGAAACAATCAAAACCACAAATTAGACTAAAAAATAAAAGAAAATTGATGGCTTACTTATGTAATCTTCGAAATTCAATTCGATTCTAATTAATACCAAGAGTGTAGTGGCAAGTTTAGGCATTAATTAATTTATGTTTTCTGAAGTACTTAGCTTAATCTGACTAG
The DNA here is from genome assembly GCF_003086295.3 of Arachis hypogaea. Taxonomy (NCBI): domain Eukaryota; kingdom Viridiplantae; phylum Streptophyta; class Magnoliopsida; order Fabales; family Fabaceae; genus Arachis; species Arachis hypogaea. The sequence continues at coordinate 2,268,230 of NC_092039.1, read as the reverse complement.
GAATTTTGATTACTTAATTAAAAAATGAGAACTGGCCTTGGTCGGCTGTCTAAATCATCGTTCATGGATTTATTCAAAAATTTGCATAAAACTAGATTGAATGCCAATTAAAAACTTTATATCTATGTTCGTTGATATACGTAAACCTTTGCCTCAACTAAAGTGATAGTAGTATACAATATCGACAATTTTTAAATGTGATGCACAAGATCAACATGATGCAGTGCATGCAGGTGATAATTACGATTTTGGTATTTAAGGTATAAGGTTGAAAATTTTTTTTATTATTAATTTTTTTTATAAAATTATTTCTAAAGTTTAAAATTAAATTTTAAAATTTTTATTTTTATTTAAATATTAAAATTTTGAATCAAATTATTTATAATAAAAAATTTATAAAAAAAAGTATTTTTGCTCCTGCGAAGAGAGAAGAAAAAAAGAAAAAGAAGAAGAGAAGAAGAAGAAGAAGAAGTTGTTTAAGATCCACTTCTGTCTCCGTTTCCGTCGCCATCTTCATTAAGGTAAGGATAATTTTAAAATCAAGTTAAATCTTAGAGACAATTTTGTATGTAAAAAAAGATTGGGGACGAAACAAAATTTTTTGTCTATATCTTAGGGATCAAAATCATAATTAACCCTAATAATAAATAAAGTAACTAAAATTACCTACATTGTTTTTAATTTTTTGAAAAGTAATTTTAGAACTAGATATTTTTTATATAATTTGAAATTTAAAAACTGATTTTCTTAAAGCTTTACTTATTTTCGTAAAAGTTTATATAGATACATGATGAAAATAGTTTTTTCAGTATATAAAAAAAAGGTTGATACACAAAATATATATCTTTGGTTCTTCTAAACAAAATATAGCTTCCTTCCAATATTTGTTAATTTGCAAACCATTTTGATTCAATATATCGGCAAGATTCGTAAAAGCGCATGACAAAAAGAAGGAGATTGAATTATACTTCTAAACTTTTTTAAATATGTAACACGAACTTAAAATTTTTTTCAAGATTTGTATGCAGTAAGAAGTATTAGAGTGTCATTATCAGTTCAAAAACTTTGTATAAGCTTTCTTAAAATATATATGAGATATTTATTATATATTATTAATTTTATTATTAAAATGTATTATATATTATTTTTTATTGTATTTAAAATTAATTTTTTTAATTAAAGAGTTTTTTTATTTTTTCAATCATTCTATCTTTTTTATATCATTATCAATAACTAATTATAAATTGACAATAAAAATATATAACATGATATTCTCTAATTACATTAAAACTAAAATTAAAATATAGTTATATTATATATTATTATATATTACTATAACTAATTTAATAACTCTCTTATTAAGATTAAGAGAAAATATTTTTCTCTAAAATTAATAAACTCCATTCTTACATTTTCTCATCTACTTCTCTTCCTTTTTCTATTTCTCTCTACCATTCTCACTATATATAATTTATATTTTATATTTTATATTAGTAATTTGACAAATCAAAATGTGTCACTAAATATTTTTCATTACAATTAAAATAAATTTTCTTTCAAAATTAACAAATTTTCTCTTTCATTCTTCTTTTTTATCTTTCTCTTTCTTTTCTCTCACTCTCTATTTTTCTCTACTTTTCTATTCTACAAAAAGATTAATAAAATAATATAATTTAAATAAAAAATATTATTATTATATAAATATTTTTTAATTTTTTTATTTTAAAATTTCACCTCTTATCTTTCTACTCTATATTTTTATTTCTCTTCCTTCAAATATTTATTATATATAATCTGGAGAGAATACTAATGTTGTGATTAAAATTAGAATAAAGATTTAATTGTTTAAATAAAATCAATTTTGAGTTAATTTTATAACTATTAATATATATATTTTTTGCTAATATCTAATTATATTTTTCATACATGGAGAGAAAAAATATTATTTTTAATAGCAAACATAAAAATTAATTATTTTTATTTGTGCAACAGACGTAACACGTAATCAAATGTAAAAGTATATACGTTAAATTGTTTCAAATTTTAGACAACGAATGTTAAAATTAAATTCTTTCATATGAAAATAATAACTAAAAATCTTATTATTTATTTTTTTATCTAGGAAAACCCTGGTCTTCTTAGTCGACAGGTACTTTTGTCCTCTATAACTTTTTTGTAAAAATTGTTTGATTCTATAAATTTTTTGTACCATAATCTATAATATCAGGATAAAATCAATATAATTTTAAAAAAATTATATTTTTGTAATGTTATTACAGATAAAAATATTAATATTTTTAAATTTTAAAGCACATTTTTTCTAAAAAATAGAATAACTTTAAAAAACTTTTAGAAGTGTACTCTAAGATAACTTAAGTTAAAACGTATTTTCGGACACCACATAAATGATAGGCTTTAAAACAAAGAGTTAAAAGGTTCAAAAGATTGAAACAAGTGATGTATATTGGTTTGACCTAAAATGCCTATCTCAAATTCTCAAGTAATTGGAGTTATACTATTAGAATAAGTGTATAGTGAATATTCTTTTCTTAAACTTTTTTTTGCCTCAGCTTTGACTCGAATTGAATCGCAATCCAATATAAAAATTTTAGATATTTTTAGAATTATTATAAATAGAAGAGGTATATTTTCTTTTAACCATATGAAAATGGGAGAGAAAAAAAAAAAAAAAAAACAAAATGATGGTGAGAATGGGGAGAATAAATGGGTGCATGTTAAAGAACAAAATTCAAGAATCTATCGAGATCAATTCTAAACGGGAGAATCTTATGCTAAGAATTAGGGAGAGAACACAAAACATATAAAAATCCAAGGGCTAGTGAAAATTTCAGAAGATTGAAACAAAGCTCATTTATAATGTTTGTGGATAATATCCATCGATTAGTGGTTAATTATGAGAAGTTTTTAGTAAGAAGAGATAAGTTGTTAATATTTTTCTATCGAAAAAGAAACGATTGAATATCCCTTATAAGTTTGTTTTTGTCGGGTACGCCTTCAAAAACCATACATAGAGGACAATTAATGGCATTGACGATTGGGAAGTAAGTGGATTACAACTAATGACGGATATAGAAAATTTTTTAGCAGCTAGAAATTAAAGTATAAAGTTATTAGATAACAAAATAGAAAATTAAACTCTAGTCATCTTTGATATTGTCATCAATAACTAGAAGGATCAAAATTAGTCCATTATTTGTAATTTCTAATCAATTTGTTGATAATTTTTGCAATATCTGTTTCATAATTTTTGAATATTCTGTCATTTCTTTCCAGCTAAGTATTCTAGGTGATAACACAAAAACCAATTAACTATCTATTGTGTTCATCCTTTTTAGCAGGAGTCTTTGTCTGACTTTTAAAGTGTTGCTTAATTGTTCCTAGAACAGACCATAGTTTTTTTATAAGAGAACAACCAAACACACCACACCTGCCAAGTAAACTCACAATCCAAAAATAAAAGGTAATCATTCTCAGAATTCTTTTTACACAACACACAATTAGTATCATTTTGACCAAGAATACCAAATCTGCTTAATCTATCTTTAGTATTGACCCTTCCAATGTAAACCAACACAAACCAGGTGAATAACTGCACTTTTGGTGAAACCAACCCCTTCCAAATGGAACAAGTGAAGCAATAATTGAAAATGTCCTCCGAGAGTATTTCAGCCTACGAAACTTGCACAAAAGAGTTAGTAGAATAAATGTCTGATCTATCAAATTTTCACACTATCTTGTCCTCTCTCTCGAATGCTAAATTGACAGATTGTATCACTCCATAAAGCTGATTCACTAATTCTAACTTCTATTGGAATAGTTTTCTTCTCCATTAAAAATTTCATATCCATTCTAACACATCCCAAAACTCACAATCTCTAATTACATATCCGCTTTGGTTTGAAACGAGAAAAGTCGTGGAAAGATGTCCTTCAACATACCATAGCCCAACCAATTATCCTCCCCGAATCGAATTCTTCTTCCATCCTCTACCTCCAAAGACAACCCTCTGACAATCTTATCACTCACCTACTGATCTTTTATCTGTAGCTGACAAACATTCCTCCATGGACTTCCTCTTTTAGGTATAGGCTGACCGGAGAATGGAATATTGGGTTCATGTCATTTTAAGAGGACATAATTTTTTTTCATAATGGACAATCTTTCTTCGAAAACTGTCATCACCACTTAAATAATAGTGTTGTATTTCGAACAACTGCATCTCCCACTCCTAATTCTCCTAGCCCTTTTGGAGCTTGCACAATTTTTCACTTCACTAAAGGTATTCCGTGCGTGCCATCCTTTCCACTTCACAAAAACCTCTTCTGCAAAGAGATTAACTTCTCTACTACTGTTCTAGACATCTTATATAAATTGAGGTAGTAAATTAGTAGGCTATTCAGCACTAATTTAATAAAAATTAACTTACCAATTTTATTGAGTATTTTGACTTTTCACAAACTGAATTTCTCTTTTACTTTGTCATAATATACGAAAATTAACATGTAACTTTAGATATAAAAATTTAAACCATATTAGTCATATTTTTAATAATTTAATTAATACATAAAAAATTATGTTAATTTAAATTTTGTTTATTTTAATATTTTAAAAATATTGCATAATATGTTTATCATTAATATTTAGTGTCTTATTAGACATTACGTATTCATTTATAGAAAAACTATTAAATACTAGCTACTAGTCTTATTTATATTTTGAGAATCTAGGCTTTACTTTCAATAATTAACTAATTAATTTTTTTATTGTTATTTGTTTTCATAATCTCAATGGATCCATCTCTGATAACAACTATCAATATCAGAAGCTAAGTATAAGAGATGGAGTCAATTTCAGATTCTTCTTTAATAAGAGTCATTTCAATCAATTATGAAATTTCTTTGAAAATTTCATGTTTAAAATAGACACAGTATAAATATTTGTTTGGTCGTTATTAAGTTAATAAAAAAAATTTATTAATTTTTTTTATTTTTTAGTATATTTAATAAATTTATAATAATAAAAATAAAAAAATATTTTTGAAAAGTTATAATTTATACTTTTTTTTAATATATTTCTTTTAAAAAAATATTTTTTACATAATAAATAAATAAAAAATATTTTTATATTATTATTTTAAACTAATTAATAAATAAATTTTTTTTACATAAATTATATAAATATAAAATTATTTTTATTTTTTATAAAATTTTTTAAAAAATAACTCAAATTTAAAAAAAAAAAGAAAATCATCCAAAGACGCCCTAAGAATATTATGTCCCTCTAACAATGTATATACATATGATGATGAGGGAGAACACGGCGCCATATGAGTGAGCATGTGAGTAGAATTGATGCATGTTCGTATTCGCACCGACGGCAACAGCTTCAGAATCAGCATGTGTCCATTCACTCTTATGGTTTTTTTGTAATTTCCATCACTTCCTTTTTCTCAACTGTCTTCCAAACTCATATATATAGACACACACACACAAACATAGCCGCAAATAATGTTACACTTTCGATCTAGTTGCAAGAAGATGGATTCATTCATGCATGTCATCTGTCAAATAATTCTTTCACTAATGTAGTCGATAGTAGATATACACATGTTCTCTTTCCTTCTTTGTTTATTCTACCTTTTTTTATTTACTTTCTATTTATAAGGAACTTTATGTGAATTTGATATCTCAGAGTCGTTAGATGATTTGACTAAATTTTTATCTAACAGCTTTTAAGTATCAACTTCACGTGAAATCAACCAATTTGAGTTGGTCGAGTGGTCAGCTCACTCGTCCACTTAAACAAGCTGCCTTGTGCATGCAGCAATCCATAAACCAGCCGCAAACCCTTAAATGAAGCTCCTATCCACGACGTATTAGTTCTTAACCTGTCGGATTGGGGGATGCCGTGGACAACAAAAAAAAAATTTTAATACAGAAAAACCGCGTTTGTTTGCTCTACAACCAAGATACACATTAACAGATATAGTATGTGTTTGATATTATATAGTACAAATTTTCTTCTATTATGTACGCATTGCTAGTTTATCGCTATGTACATCAAGAGTTTATCGCAGTACTAGTTAACTATTGCATCCATAATTTACTCTAAAATGTGCAGTTTACGATTTATTCTGTAATGAGTTATAAGATCTTGAGGGAATTATTACCATAAAAGTTTGTTGTTAGAGTGAGAGTCTTATCCAGTTTTATACCATCCCTGTTTAATTATTAACATTCCAACGGCTCCATTTAGTGGCACTTAACTAGATTTTCTGTCGTTTTTCAAAACTCTCTATGGTGGGTAGTTCTTTTTAGTCGGACAGCTCTTAATAAGAGCACAAACATAAAGAGTTACAAAATATTTGAAGAGTAGTCATCACTGAAAACATTATCTGTCATGGCGAAAGAACTCAAAGTCTTATCATTTAATTTGATGCATTGATTTTTTGTTGTCAGACACTTTTTCAGATATTTATTAAAATATCAATGGAATGTATTCACGGACTTATCAAACCCAACAAAAAAAATAGATCGGATTAAGATTTTACATTCGTCAAACCCGCGTCGCCAAATCTATGACATTTAACGGTTGGACAAGCTATCTACGCGATTAAATTTTTTTTTTTAACAAAAGAAAATGAACACTGCAAAAAAAATATAAAATTTAAAAATTGCAATTTTCAAACACATTTCGTCCAATTTTTTTTTATTTTATTTTTTTATTTTGTTTTAATCTGCACTCATGTATACATATATATATATATATAACATAGTTTGTTTCTTAAAACAAAGATAGTTCTATTGTTTTATATCATAAATTATTTTTATTTTTTGTGTTGTAAATATTGTTGTTGTTTCATATTTCTTTGTTTATTTAAAAGTAATTGAAACTATATTTTTTTTACTATAAAAATATGTTTAAAACCGTCGGAATTATTGGTAAAATCCTTTAAAAAATTCGATAATAATAATATTATTACCGTCAAACGAATTCTGATGGTATAAACATCATTAGTAAATGATTACTAACGAACTTTTGGTTTTCGATGCTAATTACGATCGGCTTATTCTGACTGTAATTATTTATAGAATGACTAGTTTGATTTGTATTTACCATTAAAAAAATCCAATAATAACGTTGGCGACATTTTCATTGTTTTTGTACCCTAATTATTGCCGAAAATTTTCGTCCAAAATTCCAATAGTAATATTATTCAAGAAAAATAAAATTAAAAAAATTAAATATGCCGTCGGATTTATTATCCCATGCAAAATCTAATAGTAATATTTTTAATAAAAAAATTATTTTTTATTTAATATTTTTATCTATGATTACTATCATTATAACCTGATTAAACCAAAATAAAGATTAATGAAAATGAATTTGTTTCATTAAAATAAAAAAATAATATATAACCTGAAATAACAACTGCTAATAACAAAATAAGTAATACTGTAAATGAAATAACAGATAATAATATGAAACTATACAAAAAAAAAACACTAAATTCTATAGGTCCTCATAATCATTGTCATCTTCCTCTTCCAGATGGTTTCGCTGCTGGTCCTAATGCGGCAACGCTGTAATAGGTGCTGCGATGTCTGAGATGGTGCAAATGTAGATGAGAAGGAGCCGCCTCTAGCGCCACTGTCTTCCGCGTATATATGCTCTTAGTAGGTAGCTGTCTGCTCACACAAATTTACGTCCTGCGGATCTACAGGGCTAGTGGCCAAGGTGGAGGAAGCCCTGAAGGTGGACTTTGCGCAGGTTTCTGGTGAAGAATGACCTTACTCCAAAGATGTGGTTCTTTTATGGCTCAGATGCGGTCTGACATCACACAACATCAGGATCCACCACGAATTCTCTCGAGGGGTTGCCATTGTCTATGTCTGCTGAGATTGCTATGTCGCAACCTCTAAGTTATCGATGTATAAATCCTATAATATTTAATGTGAATGCCAATATAAGAGGTCATATGATAGTATGCTATTAAATTCTATAAAAAGTCGATTACTTACAAAAAAAAGTCCACAGATCACTGATCAGGTAACCTCTCTTTGTTCTCCTTGAGCGTGTCGGTGTGCTTGAAAACCTCCAGCATCAAACAGGATGATGCAATAACTTTCTTTGCACATATTAGATAAGCATATTAAAACAAGTGACAATTAATTAAAGAAACAAAATAAAAGTAGCTAAGCATATTTAAAAAAGTTATACCATTTTAGCCTTTGTCTTTATAATCGTGGCCGAACCCGTTGTGTACCTCAATGCCCTGTGAACCTTATTCGTGGCTTGACGATGTTTGAAACCTTCATCTATCTCCCATTATACATACATCCGCCTTCTTAATGTCAGGTCGAAGCCACTGTATCAGGTGGTTCCTCCTCATTGCACGTCCTCTAACATCTACTAAAAACACTTTTGTCCTGCAGTGATGGATGGTCTTCTTTATCATATGGTTGTGGGCCTCATCCACGTAAGTTTCTTCTACACAATGAAATGATAGATGGTTAAAAAGTGATGTCATAAAATTATAAGTGAAATATAATTAATGTTAAATAACTAACTTACAGCCCACTAGTCAAACCATCTCTTTCTGACTTTAGGAGAACCTTCTTGTAACTGGGTCAAGGATGGTCATAAAGCAACTTGATAACATTTATACACACTCTTGTATACAAGCATTATTAATCGGTGCAAACCTAAGATGGGATAATTTATACTTAGTAAAAAACATACATTAAAAGAGAACCAAATATAAATAATATATACGAATTAATGAAGTTTATTTTTTACCTAATCATGTCATCAGATCAAATCAACGTCTTAGTAACCTGCGGTAGTGCGGGATCTGGCTAGGATACGTGGGAGGAAGCTGGTATTGCTATAGAATAGGCCATAGGAGGTGGCGTGGATGTCAGGATTTGCTGAGGAGGTGGAGGCAGTGGAGGAGTCCACTCTGTCTCAGATCGAGGTTGAACAATAGCTACAGGACCCCAATAATTGGAGTTCGAGACTATAATGAAAGACTCGTCTGATCTCCTAAAACTTGTGTCTGCTGTAGCCTTACAAGCATAACAAATGTAGTCATTCCAACAGTATTGAGCGCATTTCTAGTAATGTCATTCTCGTATCCTACATGTCATTATTTTTGTTGCATTCATATTTACAACTCATGCACATTTCTCTATCTTGTATTTATTTCTAAACAATATATAAATCTGATAGCAAAAGTGTGTGAATCAATGAGAGAGTATTTCTGCTCAAATTCTATCGGTTAGGCAAAGTGTTATAAATATTTGGTTTATATCCTGACATATGTTATATACTTTTCTATCCTGATACATCTATATAATACATATCTTTGAAGTTAACGAAAATATAGATCTGAGTAAGAATGATATTATGAAACAAAAAGGTTTGATCTAATACACTTTGGATAACGCATATCTCTGAATTATATTAGATATATTTCTAAGAACATATGATATTATGTTGTTGCCCTGAAATATTTTCAATATTGTTACTCTCATATAGATTTAATCTTATATATTGGATATTATTTTTTAGAATAAATAAAATTATTAGATTTATATTTTGTTTGTCATCATAAAAAAGGAGGAGATTGTTTGTTCTATATTTCAGTTTGAATTTTGAGAATCAACAAATAATAAATTTAAAAATCTTAAAATTTCATAAATTCACTTCTAGCAATTTGCTAAGTTTCTAATATACTAAATAATATATTTTTAAGTAAGTAATTGTAAATCAAATTTGAATAAGATTTAAGAAGAATATTTTTAATTCTCAAATATATATCAGAATGTAAGTCTGAATTATGTATCAATAATCTCATAAATAACATTAGCTTAATTCTAAAATCTGAGGAACTAGATACAAGACACTTTATTGGTAGCATATTTGTTGGTCTAGAAATTGTTACTAAAATTTCAGTTCTGTTTCTAAAATTTTAATATTTTAGTACTTTAAAAAAAGTATGAACACATGCAACCAAAATTTTTGAAAATAGATACTGAAACTTTAATAATATTTTTTATACTTAAAATATCCTCATTTCAATTAATTAATTTCAATTTTATCTTTTTTTAAATTAAATTAGAATTTTATTCTTATTTTAGTTTTTATCTCCTACTTTACACCAAACACAATACTAAAATTTATTTCAGTCTCAATTTCTTAATCTCTATTTCTCTATTTAATCTCTCAGTTTCAATCTCTCTTCTAAACGCTACCTTTAAAATCTTCAAAGAACACTCATCATATTCAACGAGTTAGAACGTGTTGAGCAATAATGCAAATTAGAATGTTTAAAATTTTATTTCATCTTATACTAGATTTACAAACAAAATATGAGATAGTTCCTATGTTTAATATATCTGAAAACTAACTAGGGCCTTTAGAATATTTAAAGTGTATCCATACATAACATTTATTTACTGTAATCTAATCTATTAGTAATAATGGAAACCATCTTTCAATTTGGACAAAGAGTTATCCCTATTATATCCCTTCATATTTAAGGTTACTTTCAAGATTAATCCTGAGTGGGTCGTGGTAGAGGCTGGAATAATACTGTAACTACATACAATTGTTTTTGTTAAATACACTACATATTTTAAAGTTGAGGCAACATTTAAAAAGTGTTGCTTAAAAGCTGATAAAAAGTTACTTTTGATCTATGGCAACACTTTTGAATCTAAGACAACGTTTTTGGGCGGCGTTGCATATGCAGCCGTTGTCTTAGATCAAGGCAACACTTTTTTGTTTTAAAAGCAACGCTTTTGAGAACAACGCTTGGTAAGTGTTGCCTTTGGTTGAAAAACAACAACACTTCAAAGGTGTGTTTGAGACAACACTTTTTCAGTGTTGTCTTTTCTCTTATATTTTGGCCACTCTAAAAAGTATTGCTTATTTGCAATAAAATGCAACCCTTTTACGTGTTGCTTATAAGTTTGAATTCGCAATACTTTAAAGTGTTGTCCATTAGTTATGAATATGCAACCCTTTAAAGCATTGCATTTTCTTTTGGATATGCAACCTATACAAGTGTTGCCTTTTCTTTTGAATATGCAACCTATACAAGTGTTGTTTTTTTTTTGGATTTGCAACCATACAATTGTTGTCTAATATTCAAAATATGCAATTAATAGAAGGGTTGCCTCTTTGGTAAAAATAAAAGTTACTTTTTAATAAAAATACACAAAAATAAATTATTTAATAAATAAGAGACAAAATAACTAAAAATAAAATTTATAAAAGAGACAAAATAACTAATAATAAAATTCTAATTAAAATAGATATTAAAAGGTTTAATTAGTATTTGAAATACATGTTCATCAATAATTCTCAACAAAATAACAAAATTCTTGTCTAACAATAATTGTCATAACAAAATAGTAAGTAATATTTATCAAAAAAATATCAATTTACTTGCATATTTTATATCCATGCTTGACTTGTCTCATATGCTAAATCTGCAAATAATACACAATAAAAAAGTATAGTATTAAAACTGAAAAATTATAATAAAATTTTTTTTATGATATTAAATACTATAGATATAAAAGCAAATTACCAGCTCATACTTTAGGATCTTTATACGAGAGGAGAAGCAAATTAAAACATGTTTAAAATTAGCAAAACAAATTAAAACATGCCACTCAAACACAAATTACAACAAATAGTACAAGTTTCAAATAGTTGTAAACTTAAAAATATCTCCGGAGAAGTCCCGTTGACCTCATTTGAGACCATAATTATCAAATTACTTTCCCTCGTTTACAATGAATGAATTAGCACGGGATGGTTTCTAACATCTGATGCAAGCAAATAACGTTAGATTAATATATCACTCAACAGGTTGTGCTAAGGGTTAACATTGTAGTAAAGAAGTTAAAGAGTGTGTAATACCTAGGACTATTTTCAAAGCTTCTCAAATAGTACCCTCTGGGATGTTGACAAAGGGTTCCTACCCACAACAAGTGTAATCAACACTGAGAATTTATAATAGTACATAATTTAAGACATAAGTTGAAAACTTAATATTGTGAATCTTTTTCCAGTTAAGAGAAATAACCCAAGGGCCAAGGCATCCCATCGCGTAGCCTTAACTCCCAGATAAAAATGCCATTATCCAGTGGAAAGCAAACATGAATGATTGAGTTCACTATATCATGCAGCTTCAAAACTTCAATTAATAAGATACTATAATCTGTATTGGACAAGGGAAGCTACAAGAACAGAAATTACCATAGACTCGTGCAGTGTTTTTTTTTTAAACCTTCTCTAATGTAACAAGAAGAAGCAGATTTATTAAACTTATAGGAACTTTCTGCGGACTACTCATATCTTCATCACCACACTAATTCTAAAGCCAATCCCGTTGGATATATTGGTTAGAGAAGACCTTAAACAAACCTTAAAGGTTGTAATTTATAAAAGATATTAAATCCAACAGCATCAATAAATATAATAGCAAATCTTAGACTTCAGATTCAAGCATACTTATTCACAGTAGTTTTTGCAAGACACCCATCAAAATCAAATGCAGCAATTTTAGGAAGAGCCAAAAAAAAATAGAGAAATATAGAAATAGTTAAGAAGATAAGAATTAAGACCATAACAATATAAACATGATAGACTTTCAGTTTTTCACCATTAGACACTAAAGCCATTACTAGGTCATCAAATAAACAAGAGAAAGGGAAAATCTTACCTTGTAGTTGCTCTTCACTTCAGAAACTGAAAAGTTAATTTCCTCTACTGCTTCAATGTCTGATTCACACAGCTGCATGCAATAAACATGAAGAACAAAGGGAGTTAACAGCTTCAATGTCTGCTTAATCAAATCCACAATTTTGACATGTGTGGAAACACATGCTTGCCTTCCTTCACTTTGTATCCCTGCCTTCATCTTTTTGTATGTCCTCTATAGCTTTATCAACCTATCAAAGAAGTGTACACACAAATAGTCAGTAAAATTTGAAAAGAGACAGGTTTGATTAAGTTCAATAACACAAAAAATTGGAAAAGAAAGAATAACTCATTATACTGGCATCACAAGTTAACTTTTCTCTCCGACATAATCTCTCTCAACATTTATATTTGATTTGTTTTTTAAAGAAATAATGGAAATCTCACCTTCTTTTGAGACTTGTCATGTGCAGCTACCAATATCTTCTTCAAAGCTTTCTGGTTAGTACTCTGAAGAAACAAAAAACATGCCAAACTTCACCTCAATAAAGTTGATACAAAATTCTCATCATAAGCTTCAAAATTCAAATTGCAATATTAACAAACTTGACTCATTTTTCACTGGTTGCATCATACAACATTATAAAAAAAATGCATATTTATAAATTTCTTGAAATTTTGGGAAGGGGGCGGGGGGATGTTCTTAAATTGAAATGATAACGTTAAAAATTTGTTTCACTGATTAGAAAACTAAAAGAATAAACTGTTGCAAATATGATAATATTGAAAGGCTTCCTTGGAGCAGCACATAAAATAGCCACTATTCACTTGGCAACTCTTTGGATATGAATCCAGTAGTAGGATCAGTTGTGCTGTGCAAGCCAAGGAGGCAAACTACTTTTAAATAACATTTATCTACATAATATTATTTGAAACAAGAAGCAGCACATCACATAAAGACCAAATTTGTATGAGCAGGCACAACTACCAGCCATAGGTTCAGCAAGCATTAGAGTCTCTTCCGAAGCTCCTATTAGTACATTACACGTTTGGTGTTTGTATATTAGATTATACAGTGAATATGAAATGGAACTTGTGGAGGTGAACTTATAATTCAACTGAAATGTTAAAGGGAACCAGATATATGGCATTCAAATGCTAGATTCTTGGAAATAATATTCATGTGATGTGATCATGTCTAATTGTCTGATAAATTCATAACCAATCCCTGTTGCAATCATCTTCCTAGTTCAGCACATAATGCAGTGTGCATGCTTGTGTTTATATCACAATCAGTGTTTGTGATATGATTCTACACCAGAAGCTTCAACTACATATAAAAAGTCTAATTACTTGTTGAAAGCTATACTTAAATTACTTGTTGAATCACAATCCAGCAATGTAGCAAGCAACAGATCAAAACAGTAGAGTAAAATCTAATTAAGCTGATGAAGATTGCAATATTAAGAAGGAAAGAACATTTCAAATAGTGCGATCAAGACCAAAATGAAAGAAGAAATTACGAAACCTTACTGCCATCAATCCCGAATTGGAAAATAGTGACCGATTTTAGCGACCAACTAGATTGGCTTTGTCATCGGTAGCTAAATCGGTCACTAATTGGATTAGTTGGAGGGGTCCTAGGGTGCTTCAAAGCATTTGGCAAGGATTATTAGCAGGAAAAAAGAATGATTATATTTAGAAAATAAATAGAATGTTGATAGTTAACGAACCTTTACTGTAACGGTGGTTCCAGCATTCCCTCGAAGCCTCTGTGCTGCAGCTTCACTATCAAGGCCATTAAGCCTCTCCCCTGCATAATCAACATTTATTAATAGAAAATCAGTTGTTTCTCTTCAGACCCATAGTTTAATCCCCAAAATAGACTTAGACAAGCCCAAATTTGATGAAATGTCGTATCAGAAAGAAAATGTTTAGCAGCATAAAGAAACAACCCCAGGATTCTATATAAGGGAACATCTAAGCAATAAGCTTGCTAATTCTGGCATCTTTAAATGAATAGCTTCATCAAAAAGAAAAGAATGCAAATCAGATATTTGTTTGATACCATTTATCTCAACCAACTTATCCCCTTGATGAATACCAGCACGAGCAGCTGGACTGCCTTCAATGCAGGATAAAATAACCTGTGATTTCAACTCGAAAATCAATGTGTATGTTACTAGTTGATATTAAGAGATAATATTGTTACAGTAAGAAACTCACGAAGCAGCAGATGAAAAGGTTCTATGGAGTAAACTGAAATGAGTTTCAAGAATGGGAAGGCGAAACCAAGTTTTCCTTAAGCAGGGGTAAGTCTCAATAGCATAACAATTGACCTCAGAATAATCAGCACAAATTTTTAAAGTGGTTCGCTGCAGATCACTAACCAAATGTCCTTGGTACTCCTGGCAGCCACAACACTGTCCCCGGCAGCCACGAACACGGCTGAGCAACTCAAAACAGAACCAGATAGAGCGGCGGCAGCCTACAGCAACTCCGGTGAGCTTCCTCAACGACAGTGGTGGCAGGAGCTTCGGCGGTGCTAACCGAGGCTTGACGGCGGCAGGAACGGCGGCGGTTGAAGCTCAGCAGCAACGGAGACCAGGCGCAGCGGCGACTCCACACGCGACGGTGACAACGACGGCTTCACCTCCTCCGCGCGCGCTCTTTCTTCTCCGTTCGTGGCTATGGTTCGCGCTCCCTTCCGTTCGCAGTTCTGTTTTCGACGCGGCTCAAGGACGATCGGCGGCGACGACCAGATCTCCAGCGACGGCAACGAGGATGCACGACGATGCCTTCTCCCTCCCAGTCCTGGCTTGCGCTCGTCACTCTCTCCCATGGCTCCCTCCGCGAACGCGCTCTCTCTCTCTCCACGGTCCGACAACGACGCGACGGCGGCGATGAGGCACAGCACGCCGGTGCGATCTTCTTCTCCGCTCTCCTCTGCTTTCCCCAGATCTCTCTCTCTCTCTCCGGTGATGGCGGCGGCAGGACGCAGCACGGTCCCTCCTCCCTTCCCGATCTCCCTTCTCCCTCGGATTCCCCCCTTTCTTCTTTCTTTATTTCTAATTATTGGAGTTAGGGTTTCTAATTGAAAATAGGACTTCCAATTTTGTTTTGAACTATAAGGATTTGAATCAGTAAATCAGTAAATAATATATAAATTATAAAGATGTATTTTGTATTAAGTTAAAAGAAGGAAAAAATATTTTTTGTTAAAATATTTAGAAGGTAGGTCAAAATTTTAAGGAGAAAATTTTAATTTATTTTTGGCAACATTTATAATAAAAAGTTTATTAAAAATTTAAGAATAACACTTATAAAGTGTAATATATAAATATCATAAATGTTGCTTATTTAATTTACAAAAGCAACACTTCTTACTTGTACTTTTAATTTATCAAAAGGAATAGTTATGATGTGTTGTTAAAAAAGAGTTGCAACAGCTTTATTTTTATGTAATAAATATTAAGTGTTGTGTTTAATTAGTTTAGACAACACTTTTCAAGTGTTATTTGTAATATATGTTACAATAGCTAAGAAATGTTGTAGTGATATAATTTGTCTCTAACAATAAACAAATGCAACTTAAAAAAATAATACTTCGATCAATATAAAAATTCGACATCTAAATAAATATAAAAAGATTATGTCATTTGAGTTATAATTGTTGAATCTCATCAACTCATCTTTAATTTATTAATAGCTGGTCCACTATTCATGCCATGTACCAAACCTTCATATCTATCTCATTTTAATTAGGGCAACATAGAAAGTGTGGCTTGTTTTGATGGTACAAACTACAAAGCATTGAGAGGATAATAATTTGAAATTATTTTATTTAATTTAGTATTTATAATTTTATGTACCTAATAGTTATAATTATATATTTATTATATTTAATATTATTCAATTATTTCAGTAATAATTAAGAGATATAAAATAAAATAACTTTGAGTTAATTTGTGTTTATTTTTTATTATCTCCTGTATATTTTTATTTTATAAATGTTCGTGTCAAGCTTTGGGAATTATTTTGAAAGAGAAATAATATTTAATTGAAGTATTTTTTTATTTCTTTCTTAGTGAGCCAAACTTTTTTTCTTGCTTTTTTTTTGTGTGTTTCTTTTAGGATGCTTTTCTTTCTTTTGTATTACTAAAATTAATTAAACTTATATAATTTAGTAGATCTACCTCCCCTTATGATTTTTCTTCTTTAAATTCACACCATACTTGTTTTTGAACTACTTATTAGCTTACAATTAAATTAAAATAATTCGAATATCTGAATTTTGTACGTAATAATTCTTTTGAATAAAACTTCCTTATAGAAATTAAAAACATTATTTATTACATCCACAAAAAATTGTCTCTTTGGGATAGGGGTGGCAATGGGTAGGATAGGGTAGGGTTTGAAGTCAACCCTAACCCTATCCGTAGGTTGAAATTTTTATATAAATTCAACCCTACTTTATCCGCGGGTTGAGAATATCCCAACCCTAACCCTACCTGTTCTCAACCCGCGAATATTCGACCCTATCCGCGAGTTACAAAAGAGATACAAAATTATTATATAACTTCATGATAATTTAAAATAGAACTTATTTTTATATAAAAGAAGTATTAAATTATCAATTAATGATTTTTTTTAGTGGCTAAAAATCTTTTACATTTAGTGAGAGGTCTTTGATTCAACATGCATTTAAAACATATTTTTATATAAATATATAACATATACATATATAGAGTGCGAGTTAGTCGTATAGGATTGAGACTCAACCCGCACCCTACCCTATTCGCTGTGGATCGGATTAACAACCCTACCCGAGCAAGTGGGGTCGGATTTAGTACCCGCAAATACGATACCTGTTGCCACCCTACTCTTAGGAATAATTATAAATCATCATCTCTTAATTAAGTGGAGTATTCAATCTTTGTCTTTGACATGAAAAATTAATACTCTAGACCATTATCTCATTTATCAAGATACCTATTAGGAATAACTAAAAAAAATTAGTTACCATAGTCAACGGTAAATACATTAGTTATAGAAAAAAAAATAATGTAGAAACTATCTAGCAAGAAAGGGGGTAATTGAATTAAGTGGGGCTTTAATTTAAAAATTGGAGCTAACTACATGGTGTCATTTTCCAATAGTGGAAAGTTAGATGCCATAACTAGGTAGGGGAAACGCATAAGAAGGTTCATAAGCCAAAAGCCACAAGCATGAAAGCATAGGGTACCTTACAAATTGCTTGGAACATTGTGGTCTCTGTCCCTTCTTTATTCTCTGTCACACACATCAATTTATACGTCTCCTCTCTCACATGCCAATTAATACAAATACAATCAAGTAGGCCACACAAATTTCACATACAAATGGGTTTCCCATTATTTACTAATTGAAGATCACAAATATATATTCGATATAAATATATACAAAAATATATAGATTTTTAACTTTTTAATTCGAAAACACATAAGTATATGATTATTTAAAAATACAAAATGTCCTTAATTTTTTAAAATATAAGATATTTAAGTTTTTTTATTTAAAAATATATAAAAATAAATTAGTCTTTTGAAAAGATTTAAATGTCTCACATTTTAAAAAATAAGATATTTTTATATTTTTAATTATTAGAAAAAAATTTATTTATTTTTGAAATAAAAAATTAGAATTTATTTATGGTTTACCTAATATAAAAAAAATAAATATTCTCAATGTTGGAGGTGGATCTTCTTCAATAAAAAAAAATGAATAATATCTAATATTTAATCTCACATTTTATTATTTTTTTTATTTAATTTTGATTTTATTTATAAAATTAAAAATAAGAGATTATATTTTATTCTCTCAAATATTAAAAAAATAGAGAAAATTCATTTCTGTGAATGTTCTCTTCTACTAGTGGAGTGATAGGTACGGCATTAAAAGTAATGGTACACTGCAAGTTGAAGTGTTTAGGACATGATATCATGGATAGGCAAATTAATATGGGGACGAGTGCATTTAATTGATTATTCTTTTCATTTCAATTATTTAGTTAAGATAATTTGCAAAATTTTATTTGTTAAAATGTAGTCTCAGCCTTTATCCACATTAGATCGTTGAGATTTAGAAATATTTAAAAATCATTAGTAATATTTATATTGACACCACATACAATTTGTTATACATTTTTTTATCAACTTATATTGACAACACCAGATAAAAATCGTTGATATACATTTTTTATGGTATATAAAAGATAAATTTGTTACTTTTTAAATTTATTATCTTATATTTTTTTTAACAAAATTATCAGATATTATATAATAATTAAATATTTTTACAATATAAAATATCCAGCCAGTTTTTTTTAATGAACACTAGATATATATTTTTTATAACTAATTAACGGTTAATTTTTTTTATATTCATATATTATAGTTGATAGTCATTATATACCATTATCTCTTAATTTATAAGTATTTTCTGAATTTTTTGTTGAACTCGTATAAAATTATATATATCTTATACCTAAAACTAAATCGCTACTTATGAATGTTTTACAAAAGATAAAAATTCATGTGCAGTTATTTTCAGATGAAGTTAATAATTGAGAGCCGTTAAATAAAAATTCAGTTAAATCATTCAACGACTATCAATTATCAACTTCACATAAAGTTGACTGCACCTAAATTTCCACCTTTATCTAATTTGAACGTACCAAACCAAAAGAATATATATATATATATATATATATATATATATATATATATATATATATATATATATATATATATATATATATATATATATATATATATAAGAGATCATAATAAACAGAATAAAAGTATTACTATACCAATTTATTTGCAAGAAAGAAGCGAGATTGTAGGATAGTTATTGGTTACATTGATGAATGCCTATTTTATGGTTTTGATTTCATTATGCATTGCTTTGATTTTGGAATAACTTAATCTTCACTCCCATCTTATTGGCGGTTCAGATTTATAAACTATCAAATAAATTCAAAATAATATCATATTCAAATGAATGTGAATGGCAAATCAATGATGCAAATTGCAAAGCTATTACTTCCATCACAAGTTACAAATATATATAGCATCAAACGTAACATGCAATGAATGATTATGTTCTAAAAGAAATATAGGTAGTTATTCTTAAATAAATTGAAAAAAAAATTAATAATTTTAAAAATAAATTAAAACAAAATTAGATATTAAAATCAAATTTCTTTTTGGGAGGAGGGAAATTTAGTTGATCTCTCCTGATTAATTATTACATGCAAAATTATTGAATGGCCCCATCTGATTATATATATATTTTTTGGTCAATTTAGGTTTTAATATGCATTTGTATTTGTTTTTAATAGTGAACATTTTTATGATTAGAAAATTATATTCAACAAAATTAGTTTAATTTGATCTGATTAATTTTAAAGTTCCAAATTGTATTAATAATTATTATTTAATATTATTTAAAAATTATAATTTAAAATCAAATTAAACACTATTTATTTAAACTCAATATAAATATTTAAACTAAATATAAAATCAAAATATTGATTAAAATAATATAAAATGTTATGATTTGAATTTTCCATTTATTTGGTTTCGAAAAAATAATTAAAGATGAAGAAATGAATATCTAAAAAAATATTTTTTTATGAAAAATAAAAGTCTCTATTCTTATATTAAGAAGATATTTTCATATTAAATACAACTTAAAATTCTAATTTTTTTTTTGAAAAAATCTAATTAAATGAAACTAATTTAACTCATAAAATTTTAAATTTTAACATTTATATAGAGTTATATTTATTAGTTTCATTGAAATATATAGTATTTAATTTTAAATTATACTTTAGTATATCTTAAATAATATTAAATAATTAAACTTTAATTTAATTTCTTACTTTTAAAATTAATTTAATTAAACTACCTTTGTTAAAAAACTCTCTCTCTCTCTCTCTCTCTCTCTCTCTCTCTCTCTATATATATATATATATATATATATATATATATATATATATATATATCACAAGTATGCAACTATATTTAAAAAAAAACGTATAGTTAGGTGGAGTCCATTAAATTTGGTCCATAATCTAGGGAGATTCATCCAATTTTCCTCTTCCAAAAAGAAAAGTTTATTTTGGTATTTAATTTTGTTTTAATTTATTTACAAAGTATTTATTTTCTTATTTATTTAAGAAGAATTTTCAAGAAATATTTGAATAGCTATCATTTTTAACAGACTAACACTTATTACCATGCATGTATTTCTTCTTTTTTTTTAGTTAATAAAAAAATATTTTAGATTTTTATTCATAAAAAATTTTATTTTATAAATTTAAATTAATAGAAAAAGACATATAAATATTTGTACATTATATATGTAACATAAAAGGATATATGTGAGTGTTTTAATGAAAAGTATATTTATGACATAATAAAAATCAATCCAAAGTAACTTAAATTTATTTTATTTTGTATTTATTAATTACTGTTAAAATAAATTATTAATATTAGATAATAATTGTACAATAATAAATTTTACATAAATAAAATAATTGCCACCTTAGCATTACTCTTCAATAACTACGTTGAACTTGCAATGTAAATTTCGGTCAATATGGTAAGGAATGCTGATAATAAAGATATGAAGTTACATCGACATTACATTAATCAATTCATTAACGTAGTGATTATGACCCTATAAACTAAGATATTCTTTGAATACGATGAATACGAGAAATATCTTACTCTAATCTCTATTTAGAATTTAATTATTTTCTTGACACCACGGTATCTAGGAAATGAGTTATCATTCTTGTCTTCTTAACGGTCTATTAAATTGTATTTATTTACAGATATAATATATTGAGATAGAAATATAAAAATATAAAATTATATTTAATAAATAAGATATAAATAAAAATATTATGTACAAAAATATTAAATTAATATATTTTATATTTATTTTAATAAAAAATATTTTTTATTTTTTATTATTCTTATTATTTTATAATTATGTTTTTTTGTATTATATATATTTTTAAATTTATTGAATAAAAAAATAAAAATAAATTAAATTTTTATAATTTATTTTTATTTTTTATGTTTTATTTACAGGATTTTATTTTATTTCATTCTCAGAACCAAACACAGTTTTATGGTTTAAAATTGCATTATTATTCTACTAATCGTTAACATAGTTGTTAGCTTGTTGCACAAGCATTTCTTTTCTTTTATTTCTTTTCGCTTTTTATATAATTGTCTGCAGTGAAGGGTTAAAAAATTACGATATAGTCTCCAAATATAAAATTCAGGCCGTAATAATCTTGTTACAATCAAGTAATTTGTTAGAACTTTAATTATAGATGCATCAAGGTCATAATAAAAAATAATAGCAAATGCCAATAAACTCCAATTAAAACAAGTTGAAAATATAGAAAAAGTTTTTACAGCAATTTTAATGTGGATATCACAAAAGTCAGAATAATAACACTCGCAACTATATCATTATATATTTGTCACAATAACTTAAACTCAGTTTAAGCTAAATTACATTAATAACATTTAAAACGACTAAAATCCCAACCAGAAATTATAAAAAGAAGAATAATATATTCATGTTATTTTACAAAAATACAATTTACTTTGTACGATTAAAAAAATGATAATTTTAGCTATTTTTATTATTTGTTCTTAACCATCATTTTTGTCTCTTAAAGGTAAGATCCTATGTGGCACGTTAGATTATGATGAGGCGTTCAAGCATTGAATTTAGATAAATAATCTTTTTACTAAAATTTTAATTAGGATAAATACTTTTTTACAAAAAATTTTGTAAAAAGACTATTTATCCTAATTTAATGGTTAAATAACACATAAAATATAGGTGAAAATTCAGGTAAAATTGACTTCATGTAAAGTTGATATCTGAGAGTCATTAAATAAAAATTTAGTCAAATCAATCAAATCATCTAATAATTCTCAAATATCAATTTTACATTAAATTGACTGCACTTAAGATCTAAATATTTGAATCACCATATAACTTAAGAGTAGTATAAAAATTTGTAATATCCTAATGACTTAGGACATTAAAAAAATATTCTACATAGTCAATAATAATTTAGATCTTAAAGAAAAAATATTTTTATCATGTATACCTAAATCACTAGAATATTATAAATTTTTATAATACTCATAACATCTTTTAAGCCATTTTTTAAAAATTTTTTGTATTAGAATAAAATATATTTTTTAATTATTTTGTATGAAATAAAATATTTTCTTTCATTTCTAAATTATTATTGACTATGTAGAGTATTTTATTTAAAATTTGAGTACATGCATGTATTTACCTAAGTTATTAGAATATTACAAATTTTTATAGTACTCCTAATATTTTTTAAGCCATTTTTTTAAATTGTTTTGCATAGGATAAAATATTTTTTGTAGTATACTTTAAATAAATTTATTAAAAAATATTCATGAACTATTAAAAATGGACAAAAGAGTATTGTATGGAATTCGAATTGATAGATCACAAATATTTTAAAGAAATCTCGTAATTAAATATTTTGTTAGCTTTTTTTTAATGTATGAAATAAAATATACATTTTTAATTTTTAAATTATTAATTTTTTAATAAATTATTAATTTTTTAATAGCATAGAAATTATTATGTGTGTAATTCGAACCAAGTTGGTTCGAATTAGTGTGTGCGTGTGTGTTGTGTATAATTCGAACCTATTTGGTTCGAATTAGTGTGTGCGTGTGTTTGTGTATAATTCGAACCTACTTGGTTCAAATTATGTAGAAATGGAATTCGAATTTAATTGATTCAAACTACATATAAACATGCATTGGTGAATTCATGAAACAATTTTTATTTTGGCTGATTCGTGTAAAATTTTGGTCCCTTAATTTATTATTGTGATTTACCCTTCTTTTTGGAAGGAGGGAAATTTAGTTGATCTCTCCTGATTAATTATTACATGCAAAATTATTGAATGGCCCCACCTGATTATATATATATATATATATATATATATATATATATATATATATATATATATATATATATATATATATTTGGTGATTTTAGGTTTTAATATGCATTTGTACTTGTTCTTAATAGCGAACATTTTTATGATTAGAAAATTATATTCAACAAAATTAGTTTAATCTGATCTGATTAATTTTAAAGTTACAAATTGTATTAATAATTATTATTTAATATTATTTAAAAATTATAATTTAAAATTAAATTAAACACTATTTATTTAAACTAAATATAAATATTTAAACTAAATATAAAAACAAAATATTGATTAAAATAATATAAAATGTTATGATTTGAATTTGTCCATTTATTTGGTTTGGAATAAAATTATTAAATAAAAAACCTCTCTCTCTCTCTCCCTCTCTCTCTCTCTCTATATATATATATATATATATCACAACGCAGCTATATTTAAAAAAAAAAGGTACAGTCAGGTGGAGTCCATTAAATTTTGGCCATAATTTAGGGAGATTCATCCAATTTTTCCTCTTTCAAAAAGAAAATTTTATTTTGGTATTTAATTTCGTTTTAATTTGTTTACAAAGTATTTATTTTTCTTATTTATTTAAGAAGAATTTTCAAGAAATATTTGAATAGCTATAACTTTTAACAGACTAACAATACACTTCTCACCATGCATGAATTTCTTTTTAATTTATGTAAATTTTACATAATCTTTTTTTTATTTGTATTATGCTGAAATTCTTCTTCTTTCGTTTAGTTAATAAAAAAATATTTTAAATTTTTTGTTCATAAAAATTCTTGTTTTATAAATTTAAATTGATAAAAAGAGATATATAAATATTTGTACATTATGTATGTAACATAAAAGGATATATGTGAGTGTTTTAATAAAAAGTATATTTATGACATAATAAAAATCAATCCGAAGAAACTTAAATTTATTTTATTTTGTATTTATTAGAGAAAATTTTACTTCTCTCTTCTGTAAGATATTAAAATGATATTTTTTTCCTTTCTATTTATAAAATATACATTTTTCTCCCTTATAACTTTTAGAAAATCTCATCTTTAATCTATTTTAAATTTTTTGTGTTAACTAATGTTAACTTTATCCATTTTTCAAGAAAAAAAATTATTTTTTACAAAATACCCTTTAGCAAAATATTAAAATAATATATATTGATATCAAAAAAATTAATAGTAAAATATAAAAAAATGTTAACAAAAATTTTGATAAAATTATAAGTTAATAATTAAAAAATTATTGAAGAGTATTTTAGAAAAAATAATTTAATTATTAAATTTTTTTAAAAATATTTTGATAAAAATACAATTTAATCAATAAAAAATAATTTATTAAAAGGTTTTCTGGTAGGTAAAATTTAATGACAAAAAATAAAATTTTTGCTAAAGGATATTTTTATACAAAATTTTTTTTTGAAAAAAGGATAAAATTAACATTAGTTAACATAAAAAAAATTAAAATAAATTAAAGAGAAGATTTTTTAAAAGTTATAAGAAAATAAAATGTATATTTTATAAATAGAAGAAAAAAGAATGTCATTTTAACATCTCGTAATAGAAGAAGGTAAAATTTTCTCTATTTATTAATTACGGTTGAAATAAATTATTAATATTAGATAATACTTGTACAATAATAAACTTTACATAAATAAAATAATTGCCACCTTAGCATTACCGTTCAGTAATTACGTTGAACTTGAATATGTAAATTTGGGTCAATATGGTAAGGAATTGAAGGCTGATAATAAAGATAGGTGTTTGCTATGGTACGATGATAAATTTATATGTATCGATACGTTTAAAATATAGACAAATAGTAATAAGCTACGTGGAATTTATTTTCCACGTCAGCATTTAATTTTTTTTAATATATATTATATCACCACTTTTACTAATATATCCCTTTAATTAAATAAAAATAAAAATATATTTTTTATTTAATTTTATAAAAAGTCTTAAACATCCTTATTTTATTTGATTAGACAAAAATACCTTTTTAAATCAATCAAATTTTAGAATTCAATTAATCCTAATTTTATAGTTTCAATTAATTTAAACAACAAAATAAAAATATATTAAAAAAAACAAAAATCAATCGTTCTTCGTCTTCTCCAATTTCCCTAATCATTCATCCCCGCTAGTTCAAACAAAAACCCTAAATCCCAAAACACTAATCCCATTAGAAAACTAAGAAAGATCGCCAAAACGGAGAACGTCAATTCCTTCAACACCAACATCAATAGTGAACCATTCTTTTGCAAAATCTGCACCGAGACCAAAACAAAAAAAAGAATCTTTTACCACAATCAGTTGCAACCACTCATTCTATACAACTTGCATGGTAAAGCACGTTTCCTCCCAGGTTCATCGCGTTAAAATTCATTGTCCAATTTGCCTAAGCAGTTATTTGAACGTCGAGGAATGTCGCAATATTCTTCCAAAAAAGGTTTTCGATCTGTGGGGAAAATTATTGTGTGAAGCCGGGATACCTGAGGCTGACAAATTCTATTGTCCCTTTAAGGACTGTTCTGCGTTCATGATTGATGACGGTGACCACAATAGCAGAAAATTGGCCAGAAAATTTATGTGTCCTCATTGTGATAGAATGTTTTGTGCACAGTGCAAGGTTGCTTGGCACCATGGAATCAAATGCAAGGAGTTTCAAAGTCGTAACAAAGACAGGATGGAGAAGGAGGATGTTATGCTGATGGGGTTGGCGAAGAAAAAGAGTTGCCAGAGGTGCCCTTTTGATATGTTTTCCTTTGCTTTGGAGGGGTGAATGATAAGGGAAATTGGAGTAGACGATGAACGATTGATTTTTATTTATTTTAATATGTTTTTGTTTTGTTGTTTAAATTAATTGAAACTATAAAATTAGGATTAATTGAATATTAAAATTTGAATGATTTAAAATTAAAGGATATTTTTGTCTAATCAAATAAAGTAAGGATGTTTAAAATTTTTTATAAAATTAAATAAAAAATATATTTTTATTTTTATTTAATTAGAGGGGTATATTAGTAAAAGTGGTGATATAATATATATTTAAAAAAAAAAATAAATACTGACGTAGAAAATAAATTTTACGTGACTTGTTACTATTTGTCCATATTTTAAACGTATCGGTACGTATGAATTTATCATCGTACCGTAGCAAACACCATAAAGATATGAAGTTATACATCTACATTACATTAATCAATTCATTAATGTATACTGACTATGACCCTATAAACTAAGATATTCTTTGCATACGACGAATACGAGAAATATCTTACTCTAATCTCTATTTAGAATTTAATTACTTTCTTGACACCACGGTATCTATCTAGAAAATGAGTCATCATCTTTGTCTTCTTACGGTCTATTAAACAGTATATACAAGACATTGAGATAAAAATATAAAAATATAAAAATATAAAATTATATTCAAAAAATAAAATATAAATAAAAATATTATGTATAAAAATATTAAAATAATATATTTTATATTTATTTTAATAAAAAAATATATAAATATTAATAAAAATATTTTTTATTATTTTTATTATTTTATAATTATATTTTTTATTATTATATATTTTTTTTAATTTTTTGAATAAAAAATAAAAAATTAAATTTTTATAATTTATTTTAATTTATCGCAAAAAATATAAAAATACTAATTTTTTATTTTTTATATTTTATTTACAGTCTTATGGTTTAAAATCGCATTATTATTCTACTAATTGTTAACATAGTTGTTAGCTTGTTGCACAAGCATTTGTTTTCTTTTATTTCTATAAAAATTCAGGCCGTAATAATCTTGTTACAACAAGTAATTTGTTAGATCTTTAATTATAGATTACATTAAGGTCATAATAAAAAATAATAACAAATGACAATAGACTCCAATTAAAACAAGTTGAAAATATAGAAAAAGTTTATACAGCAATTTTAATTAATGTGTATCACAAAAGTCAGAATAATAACACTCGCAATTATATTATATATATTTGTCAAGTCACCAAAAAAATATTATATATATTTGTCACAATAAACTCAGTTTAAGCTAAATTCCATTAACAACATTTAAAAAGGATAATGATACCATAACGATTACAATACGCGTTACAAATTAAAAGCCTTATAAATAAAATTTTTTAAAATAAAATACGACTTATAATTAAAAAAAATCTTATTAAATATAGTTTATTTCTGTGTATTTATGTATTTTTGAAGATGATGATAATAGTTGTTGTTGTTAAATATGACTTATTTTTTTAATTTATAATTTTAAAAAATTCTTAAAGAAGCCATGCTTGTTGTCTGTATATTTTTGTATACTCTTATATATTGTTTGTAAATCTATATACTATTTGAAAATGATGATAATAGATTAAAATAAATTAAAAACGTGGGATTCAAAAAATTAAAAAGGAGTTCGTCGAAGTTAGGCGAACTCTATCATTTTTATAGAATTCGCCGAGAGTGCGGCAAAGTTGCTCTAAACAAAAAAATATCGTATATAAGGAATTAAAATTCAAAAATAGTGTTTAGAAAAATATGATTTTTTTTATTTCTAAAAAAAATTCCATAAAATATAATTTGTCAGGTAAGATTTTGCTGTTAAAAAATTAAAACAAAGTTAACATCAAAATTTAATTATCTGACAAAAATAATAATTGTGAATTAAGTTGTCATTTTTTAGACGCAAAAAGGCGAATTATCTTTTCGCTAAATACATCACTGCTAAAACAATGTGAGTCGAATAGTTAATAATTAGTTACTGTCTTTTCTTTAATTTTGTGTGTGTAAATAAATTAAGATTATTTACTTTGGCTTTGTGAAAATCATTAAAGGCAAGATTGAAGAAGAAGATGCGTATTGTTGGGTGGGACCAAGAGCTTTGACTTTATTTAACAAGCTTTAGAAGAAAGAGAGAGATATGTCTCCCCACAAAAAGAACACTCAAATTTATATCCACAAAAATAGAAGTCGACACGACATGTAATAATAATGAAAACATACACTATTTGATTTTTGGCTCTTTTGGTTAATTGGCATCCAATGGAAATTCACCATAACAAGACTCAATGTAGCTTTGCCCTATTCATATGATTACAACATTATGTTTGTTTAGTTTTCTGCCTTCTACATACCCTTCTTCTTCTTAAGTAGTGTCAGAGTTTATTGTACTCTCTTCTAAGGTACATTTAGACAAACTTTACAAATCATGAATTTATTATGTCACATTTATGATATATTTATTTTCATCTTAGGTAATTAATTGAATCATGCTGCTGATTTGATAACTTTTTCTTTTTTTAATATTGGAGCTTAATTGGTGTAACCCACAAAAAATAGTAAAAAAAAAAACTGTGTTTAACGTCGTTGTGAAAGTTTTTGATGGACGTTACAAAATGTCACTGTCATTTTTCTTTTTGCCAATTAAAAAAAAATAATTATGCAAAACTTCACTGTCCTTCTATATAAAAAAAATTTCACTCTCCTTTCATGTGAGATGCTAAAATGACATTCTCCTCTCTTTTATTTATAAAATACATATTCTATTCTTTTATAACTTTTAAAAAAATATTTTTTTAATCTATTTTAAATTTTTTGTGTTAAATAATGTTAATTTTATCTATTTTTTAAAAAAATATTTTTTACAAAAATACTTTTTAGCAAAAATTTTATTTTTTTAAAATTATATCATAATTTAATAATTAAAAAATTATTGAAGGGTATTTTAGAAAAAAAATTATTTAATTATTAAATTTTTTAAAAAATATTTTGATAAAAATACAATTTAATCAATAAAAAAATAATTTATTAAATGGTAAGTTGGTAAGCAAAATTTAATGACAAAAAAATAAAATTTTACTAAAGGGTATTTTTGTAAAAAAATAATTTATTTTTCTTGAAAAATGAATAAAATTAACATTAGTTAATACAAACAATTTAAAATGGATTAAAGAAGAAGTTTTTTAAAAGTTATAACAAAAAAAAGAAAATTTAAAAATAAAAAACGAAACAAAACAACACGTCGCATACATGTTATTGAGTGAAACCATATCCAAGTTAATATAAAAACAAAAGCAATTAAGAACCAAACCAAAAAGAGTAAATCTTAGCGTATAGCTACCTTTTGATCTGTTTAATTTATCCCATTTTTTAATGTTCCATATGGTTAGTTCCATTGTTCTATCTTTTATCCTTTTGCATGATTGAGAAGGAGATTCGTTGCCATGATAATTGGTACTTTTTTAGTCAATAATTTTGAAAAAAAAAACATGTACTTATTATTCATATATGTGAGAGTGCCTTTTTTATTTCATTTTATTTATTATTATTTTTCATTTCATTTCCAATTGCCACCACCTTAAGAAATGAGTTGTCGTTTTCCATGTTGTTAAATTTTTCCTTCTGGCTCTTGATAGCAACTTTTGCTTCTTATCTTTTCTAGTGTCGGCAGGAGCAGAAACTTCCTTTATATTATGCTAATAACAATAATTAATTGAATAAAGCAAATTATTTAGACAAAGCTTCCAATGTAATAATTATCATCTGTCCAAATGCATTAATATCTACTTGTGCTTAAAAGTTTAAAATTTAGGACAAATATATTAAATATATATTAAAAACTAATTGTATAATTAGTTATTCGTATAAAATATATACTAAAATATAAAATATATTTTAAAAATGAATTAAACAACATATATTTATACATAAATATATGATGATTGATTTGATAACTGATTTTTTATATATATAAATAATATTTTTTTCAGATTAATATGTTTACCTTGATATAATTTATTCAATAAATATGAAAAGCTACTTATATATAAGATTTACCTTGATATATATATATTTCTATGCAATATAGTTTGTTTTTTATGCTTGTTTTAGTTATGTTAGATATTAGTATGCCATATAGATTCAATCTTAGTTGACATCTTATTCAATGAATATATGATTAAAATTCATCACAATTATTTGGACATCTTTTTAGTCCACAACTGGGATTATTCGGTGATAACTGACCTGAAGTTTTAACAAAATTGTATATTTTAGACAAGGATCGAATTAACTCTAAACACTTGTTTAACGAATGTGATCTGAGTCATTTCTTTAATTAAACCACAATTATTTAAGCAAATGGACACATAATATAAACAAATTAATTAAGAGTATACATCACAAAAATATCTCCGAAAATCTTTGATGCGGTAAAAAATATCTTTAAAAAATTAAGTAATAAAAATATTATCGAAAAAATTAAAAGCGCAACAAAAGTGTTTTTACATAAAGTCAGCTCGATTCTATTAACGAATACAATCAAAGTGATACGGACTTATTTTATGTTGAGACATTTTTATCGTGTTTTTAAATTTTTGAGAATATTTTGTTAGGGAATATATTTTTGGAGGATATCTTTTGTGGTTAACTCATAAATTATAAATTTAATAAAGAAAATATCTACTCTTCTTTTTCCTGAAACTGTTTAAGATTAGTGTTGCAAAGAAGTCATGCATGCAATAATTAACCAAACTTTTCCTTGGAGATCATATCAACCATTCAATTTCGAAAAGCATATTTGAGATAATTAAATATTAAATTCTTTTCCTCAATAAAAAAAAAAAGAAAAAGAAAAACTAAGCCTCAACATATGAAGTGTTGTTATAATAACTTGATCTATGAAACAAAACTTGTGCAATTCCAACCCTAAATCTTTATAAATGAATAAAAACTATGTCCCTTCCCTTCCCTATGATCATAATATAGTAAAAACCCTTAAGAGAGTTTCATGGTTACCACGTCCTGCTCAAAGGTATAATTAATGGTGAGAGAGCTGTAAACATCACGTGTTACAGTGATGGGAACTCATTTAATTTGAATTGAATGAGAAGTTCATTATTCACCAACTAATAATGGAGCTCACCCATGCCATGATCTTCAATCATGCATGCCTTTTCATATACATATATCACATCCTTGGGGAAATGATAAAAGAGAGAGTAAATCAAGATTTATTGTTGTTAAAAGTTAAAACTACCCAATTAACTAACACACACTACTTTCCTGTTGGATGTCACATTAAATTGAATGTTGCATTAGTTATTGGGAAATAATTAAGACAAGGATTACCCTCGGTCTCTAGTTTTCAAATGAGTTTAATTAGGAAGTCAAATTTTTTAACTAATGTAAGTTAAAAAAGTTTTATTTTAAATCCTAAATTTTAAACTTTTTAAATAATAAATTTACAATTAAAAAATGGCTGATATTAATTACTTAAAAGTTGCCAGGTGGTAATATGGAATTGTGGTTGATCCTTTTTTGCTTCAAATGGGTTCTTCCGACAATATAAAATGTACTTTAAAAATTACTAGACTTAAATATGTATGAGTCTCTTAAAAAAGTGGTACATACCTAATGTATAGTATGTATAAGGTCATTATAACGGTGATTATAGCGACTATGATATTTTAAAAAGTGTTGCTAAAATTAAAGTAATATTTTTTTATTATTAAATAATATTTTTTAAAAAGTGTTACTTAAAAAGTATTATCAAAATATAAAAGAATGTGACTTTAATTTTAATAATATTAACATAATCACTGTAATCATTATAATATAATCATACTAAAATCTATGTGCGTATAATTATTTATAGAATAATGTTACATATCTAAGTCTTTTATTAACTAAGTTTAACTAAGCTAGTCTAATATAAAAAAAAATCAGTTATAACTAATATTATTTTAAATTTTATTGTTTAACTTAGTTGGACTTAATTTATAAAAAAAATTAAATGTGTTACATTACTCTTAAGAATTCGAATGGTGGAACAATGATAGTGTTGAAACCCACTAGGTACAAATAGTCTAATACAGTATGAATCTTTTCACTTACTTCTGAAAACAAATGCATAAATTAATCTCCTAAGTTCTAACAATTAAAAAAATAGTGTATATCAATACTTATATCAGTTATATGCTAAACGGCTAACGCGTTTTAAAATATATAAGATTCAATAAACGGTATCAACATAAGACTTGTTAGCTTGGCCTTGAATAGGTTGGATGACATAGTATCTTTCAACTGAGCAACTAAATCTTAATAGACTAATAATTTAACTAATAGACTCATTTAAATTGATTGTAAGTAGACTAATAATTTAAATAAATAGATTAATCTAAATTGATTACTTATCAAAAATTAATTTATCATGAATCTCAACTGTATTTAAGGGTCTATTATTAATTAATAAATTACTGTATGTACAAAGTAGAATTCGAACTCACAATATTTAATTAAACATACGAGTAACTTGACTAACTCAAACTAGGTACTTGTTAACTTTATTTATTGTTTATTAGAGTCGGCCTTAGAACATTAAAAGTTTTTTTTGGTACAAAAACAATATAGCAAGAATTATGGAAAGCCCAAATGGGTGAACGACAAATATTTTATTTCATAGCAAAGATTTTGATATTCAATTGATGCTAAGTTGCGAACCATTATAGCGGGAATTACATAGTTACTTTTAGAAGTTCTGGAAGCTTTTAATCCCCTATCACAAATATCATGGGACCAGGGTGTGATATTTTCAAAGATGTTTGATGCTTCATGTATGACAAATTATTGAACATTAATTGAGGAGTAATTTTCAACCAAAGTGATCATTGCCTTTCCATTTACAAACATCAAACCTAAAAACGAAAAGAGAAGAAAAAAAGACAAATAATGTTTTAACCAAATAAATAAATGAATAAAATTACAATTTTATTTTATATAGAAGCAGATAAAATTTATAAATTGACAAATCAATGTTTATGCAAATTTATAATTATATAAGAGATTAATTTTAATTCACTGATATTGTGAAAGTCAATCATATTCTTAATAAACACTTTTTCTGACATAATAAGTAATTAATGTCGTTATAAAACTTTTGTATACTAGACAGGATAATAAAACTAAAGCTATTAAACAATTAAATAAAATATATTTTGTTTTTGTATTAAATAAAATTTCAACAGAGAAAAGGAAATATGTGTGATAAAGCCACTGTAAGTGATCCAATAGTGAGAAATTAGAATATAGGTAAGTAAGTTCAAAATCTTCATTGCTACCAATGTAACCAAAAATAAAAATAAAAAGATTTGCTGAATCAATTAGCAGTTTTAAGTCAAATTTTCATAATCTGACTCAAATAAATTATGCAATTAGTTCTAACTTCTAAGCAGTTTGATTTCTTGGGGCATTCACAATAATAAACAGACATTTAGTACACAACTACACATACATAAATATAAATACTGAAAAAGAATAGAAGAGATTTATGATTAGAATAAACGAAAGGAAATTCATTACACAGAGTTGGAGATATAGTCATTGTTGCGGTACATCTTCCACTTTGCCACTTTTATCAGTACTTTCCACTTGGGCCTCTGGAAGATCTTTAATAGCCTGCAGAAGAATAAGTGTTCTAAGTACAAAGATTGAGATGGCCAAAAAGAAAAAAAGTACAAATATTGAGGCCATTATTTATTATTTGTTTTATTCACAATATACAGTTTGAAATTAAAAAACATTTGTCATTTAAAAATGGATATTGCCATTCTTATTTTAATATAATTTTTTGGAAGAGTTTCAAGTGTACCTATTAATTGAAATTAACGGTTAAAATAACTAGAACACCAGTGTTTTTCTCGGTACACTTAAAATTTTTCCTAATTTTTTTCTACAAATTTATACAAACATACAATACGAAAAATTCAAGTGTCGAGTAATATTATTAAAAATAGGAGTAACATCATTTTCCAGGTCATTTATAAATCCAATACAACATTTATTAAGCATTTTTAATTTTTATCATTCACATAAGGTTAATCCACAATGAAACATTTACACTATAAACTAATTATAGAATAAAGAATATTTTAGTAAACTACTTTGTAACTAATTCTTGATTTTAGATTCTTTATTAGATTGAAAACAACTAGACTGACAGATACTGTGCACAGTGCACCAGAGGAAGTAGTTTCCTAAAAAGATGAGGTTAAGAATGTTGTTGAGCGGTGTACTATCCAATCTGTACTATTGTTGTTAGTTGTTACCTGAAAGAGATGCCAGGAAGCAAATGCATCTGTGGCTGCATACTCTAATTGCTCCTTTGACAAAACAGGAGTCTCCCAATTCCCCAGTCTTATTTTGTTTGGCTTTTTAAGCTGCAAAACTTAACAAGGTTGTTATATATTCCCCCAACATTTTTCATCATTACCCTTTTCCTGAAAGTAGTACAAAGTAGAAACAACTATCTACCCCCCGCCCCCTTTCTCACATTTTGCTCTCTCCTCTGCAGCAATGATTTATTTTTTCATAAAGAAAAATAAAATAATTATTTTAAAAAGAACAATGTCCGAACATTCAAATGCAAATTAAATACTTGTGGCCATAACTATTCGTCGTAAAAGCAGGAATACAAATAACCTGGTCCTGATGAAGAGAAAATGATAAAAAAAAATGTCAGGAGTATTGTATTCATTTTTGTCATTTGAGTGTTTCCAAATTCCAACTTTCTACATATTCTCTTGCCGTTAAACTGCATTATGAAAATCCAACCAGACCCTAAATATATATCTAAAAAAAATAATGAAAGATAGGGATTGGTGTGTTAGAACAAAGAGAACGACTTGGGGCTAGTTTGGACTTTGGATAAACAACTTAATTAAGTTCTACTGAAAAAAGAACTTGAAATATAAGTGCTTATATTAAAAGTAGTTTATAAATAAGTAATTTTGCATTTGGTCTTTTAGTCACAATAGTGTTTATTTTAAAATGAAAGTGATAAAAAGCTTTTTTATTATAGAACAAGTCATTTTTTTAACTTCTCCATAGGCACTTTAAATAACTTTTTAAAAAGTCACAAGTTAATTTAAAAGTTGTATCAAACATTCATGTTGTAACTTTTCATAAGTTAAAAAAAATCACTTATGAACCCATTCAGACCGACCCTTAATGCTCCTAAGACACAATAACATCCCAATCAATCATTGTGTTTTTTAAATGCATGAAATAAACGGATAGAAAAAATAACTTCTATTAACTTTGGGAGATTCCTATCCATATTTCTTTGTTTAGATTATTGAACAGATAGAGGGAAAAAATTACCATTAAACTGCTACTCTTTAGTTAACATTACTTATGCATAAATAATACTTAGGAATATAGAAAAAGAATTAATTGGTATTAACATGTAATTTTGCATGGGTTTAATAGAGAGGAATGATTGCTTCTCTATGTGTGGCTAATTCAACCCAATGAAGCCACCACTTTTAAAAGGATTCTACCATGTGAACTTGTATTAACCATCCATATTGAAAAAAGCGCAAAGTGCAAACTGTTTCTTTGTGGCATCAGGCATTAAGAAACTGAAACAAGATGCAAGAAAATCGGACTAAGAACAAACCTGTTTGGATAAAAGCTTTTCAGCCAAAGATGCAAGACCCCACTGATGTGGACTTCCGCCTAGCTTTCTATTAGCATGAAAAGAAAGATCTTCCAAGCCTTTAACAGATATTTTATAGTCTCTAAAAACCTTCGCAGCATCGCCACGAATCCCAGCTCCAACCTTGCACATGTCAAACATTGTATTAATACCTAGTACGTATTATAGTTGTTTGCTGCCCATAGACAGAAAGGAAAAATAAAAGAGGTGAATTCCGGCTCAACAGAAAAACCTTCAAAATTAAAGGATCTTCAAGCAGGATCTGTAGATTTTTAGGGATTCCAGAATGAATTAGATGTAGAACATGACAATGGCTAGTGCCATGACATATCTGCATCACTGCTACTTTCCCAGGTGGAACACCTACAGACAAAGGAAACAAAGCTTTGAAAAAGAGGGATAAATGGATAATCCTAAAAATCAAGAAGAAGAACCAATCATGTTATTGAGTAAAATGTGGACTTTCAATCCTCAATCCATGAGGCTTAACCTTTATTTGAAATAACACGTGATTAACAGGTGTGCTATTGTGATGCGCAACTATTTGTGATTAATATGGCATTGGAAACATATAGACTCTTATGTAATAGCATATGGTATAGTATTTGAAATTAAATTATACATGTCTTTACTCACCATTGCAGAGTGTTGACAGGTACCTAAATTCCTAGCCCCTAAAAATTTCTTTC
Source organism: Arachis hypogaea (assembly GCF_003086295.3). NCBI lineage: Eukaryota > Viridiplantae > Streptophyta > Magnoliopsida > Fabales > Fabaceae > Arachis > Arachis hypogaea. The sequence continues at coordinate 2,231,225 of NC_092039.1, read as the reverse complement.
ACAAGTTATTTCAGTTACCCTTTCTCTTGGGTTTCCTACAACTTCAACCACCTTCGACCATATAGCAACACAAAATAGAGAAGCTCTGCCGTGCAAAATTCCTAGTGATTACAAACCAATGCCAGGTTCTAGACTAGTTAAAGCATCTTAGATGATAAAAATTCCTGAACAAATACTATTCAAATACAAGCAGGCAAAATGGGGAGGCAAAATATATCCGTTCACTGTTGTTCACATACTAAACCAGGGATTAGAAAAATCTAAACATCAGATACACAATCTATGGTATTGTGTTAATGCTGCAACTCGACTAACCCCAATGGCACCAGATATATTACTAATTGAAAAAGGAGAAACAGCTGAACTAACCGCTTCTGAAGCTAGGTTTCCACTCAATGTCAAATCCAAGTGGAATTTGCACCATCTGTCTTTTCTTTTCTTCAAGAATTTTCAATAGCTTTTCTGCAGATTTCTCTACATCAGCAAACGTCCTACTATACATAATTTGGCCAGCAAACTTTATTACAGGCAACCGCATCCTTGAGTAGCCTGAGTGATAGTAGAAAAAAGAATAACAAGTTCAATTACAAAGCATCCAAAATCAAAATAATATAAGGCAGAGCAGAAGTGTTCATGGGGTTCACTTCAAAGTGAACCATATACAGAGATTCAAGCTTCCTGGAAGTTGCTTAAGACAATTTAATTATTACAATCCTAAGCTGGTTGAAGGAACCCAGGACTTAATTAATCAACATTGGAGATTCCAAAAGAAGACTTAGACTCTGACAGTAGCAAAGCCTTATCGGTTGCTCGTTTCAAGGTTTGTAATTTAATTCCTATGAATTTTGCCTTGATCAAACCTCGAAACAAACACCTCCTTAGAGGAAAACAAGAGAAATTCCACAGAAAATTATTAGATAAATGGGAATACATAATATGAATCGGATTGGAATCACACATCAAAACATCATTCAGTGTTCTTACCTACTGTCATGAACACATTATTGTGTTCATCGCTGCATACTCATATTTATTTTGTTATCCATTTTTTTGAACAAAAATCTAAGTTTATCGAACTCTGATAAATTATCATGGCAAAGTATGAAATAAAAGTAATCTTATTTGTTATGCCTGTGTACTGAACTACCAGCATTGTTCAGCTAAGGGACACAAAATCATAACGTGTTTCAGAATCTGTTAAAAGCAGAGAATAATAGGAAACCTAACCAAACAAAACTATTACAAAATCAATTGAAACTGAAGCAACAGTCACCAATAGAAACAAACAATAGCGGATTAGCAAAAAAATGAAATGACAAACACCGAATGGAGCGAACATTGAAACCTTCAAGCTCTGAAAATGGCAGAAAGGAATAATGAGATTCTAAAAGAAACATAATAGGACCTTGGCAAGGTGACAAGGAAAGGGCATTAGGGTGCTGAAGAGCGACAAGTGATCTCGGCAATCGGCGGCGGCGGTGGCTCCGACGAGCAGAGTTATCGGGAGATGCGTCGTCGCCGTCGTCTTTAGCGGCGGAGGAATCGGAGAAAGGGCGCTTGTTGTTGTAAAAGCGGGATTCGATGGCTTCGATGGCGCGAAGGTCTTCCTCTGAGAAAGGCTCGTCTTGTTCCCAGTCGCACACGAACGACGAAAGTGGAGGCAAAACGACGCCGTTTTGGGGTTGATGTTGGAGATTCATGTCGTTCACATTCTCTCTCAATTGCTAATCTATGAGATGGAGGGAATCTAGGCTATTTTGACTATTTTCAAGGACTATAGTTCTTTTGAACTTTGGTTTTGGGGGGAGAGAAGAAAAGTTCAATTTCCACCGAGAAATTGTAATTTGAGTTTTGAGGTGTGCTAGTTTACCAACGAAATATAAATTTGGCCACCCTCAACTAAAAATATGTAGCCCTTGCTTATTATTTTTTTTGTTTTCAAAGTATCCCTCGACAGCTCAAGAACTAATCCGTTACAATATTGAGCTCCATTTTAAGGATTTGTCACTGGCCAATAAGTTGCTGCATGCACAAGGCAGGATTCGAACTTTCGACACTTGCTTAAGCAGACTAATAAACTAACCACTAAACTAACCTAACTTAGTTTACTTGTTTATTATTTTAGTAAATCATTTTTATTGGATTCTCGATGACTCGTTTTTCCAAAAAATTCTATTTACTTTTCCTAAAATTATTTTCTTTCAAGACTTAAATATCGTGCGTTTGATTTGGCTCCAAAAATATATTCTCTCCTTTTTTTTTGCTACGAAATGTAAAGTTCCTTTTGTATACTATTTATCCTCATCAACCCTTCAATAAAATCGCACTGTGATAGTTAACTCTTCCAGCGATTAAGTTACCATGGCCGTTGAGATATGTAGTTTCTAACTTTTTTTGCAGTTTTATATTAGTAAACAAACATTGTTTGTTCAGATATGACTATTGATTGTTTTACACTTTACTTCGATTAAATCAATTTTGAGATTCAAATTTTGATTCGATAATTATATCAATATCGGTGATTTTGACCATTTTAGAACTTTTGTCGGATTGTGAAGGACACTGAGGAGTGAGAGGAAACATAGACGGTGTGACACAATTAGTTTTTGTTTCAGAATTGCATCAATTTAATTTTAATTTGTCTGTAAATTTTATTGGCTTGCAGCTAGGGATGGTAATACCACCTGAATCTGCGAGTATCTATTCCATTTTTATCCATTCGGAGCAGGTAATTACCCGGCCCGCACTGGAATGAGTTTTTAGCAGGGCAGATTCTTGTGAGGAGCGGAGCGGGGTCGGGTTTAGGTAATACCCGTCATGCATATATATAATATGTATTTTTTTTAGTGACTGCATATATATAATATGTATAATATATATAAAATAATTAGTAAATGATTAATAATATTGTATTATATTTAAATTTTTACTTTAATTTATGTTACGTATGTGATGATGGTTATATAAATTTTGAAATTTAATTTTATTTATTAGATTTTAATAATTATAGGGACGGATAGGAGAGGGGTGGGTACCCGCAGATATAGGTTAGGATTTAACGTTTTACTACTCGCGGATAGAAGTGGGACGGGTTCTATCCAAGTTGTTGTACGGCAGGACGGGATCGGATGAGCATAAACCCGCCCCATTGCCACCCCTACTTGCAACAAGGGTGGAACGCACAGAGGTCCGTGGGCCATTACACGGCCCGTGTGATGACCTTTTTATTTAAATAAAATAAATTAATTATTTACTCAAATAAATTGATTTGTAGATTTTTACTTTTTTAACATTTAAGGTGCGTTTATTTATAACAATAGGATAAGATAAAACACTAAAAATAAGACATAAAATATAGAGACACAAATTTTTGTATTCTTATATTCTATTTAGTAATAAACTAAAATAAATTATAAAATTTAATTTATTTTTATTTTTTTATTAAAAAATTTGAGACGGCATATATAATAATAAAACTTATAAAATAATGACATATACATATGTATTACCCTAAAATCTTTGGATACAATATAAAAATATCCATATTGTGGGTAACACCATTAAAATAGAGAATCGGAACGGATGAAGCTAAAGCACCATATATAATATAAATATATTTTAGCCAAAATCATGCTGCAAGCACGAGTAGATAAACAAAAAAAATAAAATAAAAAAATATTAATGATATATATACATAACAAAATTCAAAAATGCTTTTATAAATTTTTTATGCAAAGTTAATAATATCTAATATGACTTACTTACATTGTAAGAGTCTCCATAAACAATGATTGAACAATCATGAGCTTTGAGAACCTTTTTTATGTTTAAAAGGATAGTAGCGTAATATGCTAATACCTGCGCTGAATTTAAATATCCCCTAGTACTTGTATTTCTCGAAGTTTCTTTGTATGATTCATTTGAAAATGATTTTCCATAATACCTATGCTGTTGAGAATAATAGAGTAAACTATCATTTGTATCCACGAAAGTTGAAAATGCTGACATATCTATTCATAAAAAAAAGAAATTACCATTTGTACCCATAAAAAAATTGTTTTTACAGGTAAAATTATCCAAACCCTAAAAAATTAAACAAAATTCATAAATTACCCTTATCTTCACCACCACACCACCTCCTTCACCCAATCACCTTTCCAACCCTAACCCTCTTCACCCAGCCACCACCCCTCTTTCCCTTTCTAATCTCAAATTCCACCACCACCCTCTTCACCCTGCCACCACTTCTCTTTCCCTTTCTAACACACTCTCACCATTACTTCCCACTCAGTCTCCACCACTGCTTCAATGGCTCCTTGCCACACCCTCCTCTCTTTCATCCTCACAGTCACAACAACACTTGCTGTCGCTTCCCCAGAGAAGAAGAGCACCTTCACGGTGCAAGTCCACCATGAAGCCAAGCCCTCCATCTTCCCAACCCACAAGTACTGGTACGAATCCTCTCTCGCTTCTATTATCAACCATGCTACTGCAGCTGAAACCACCACCACCACTGCCATCCTTCACACTTACGACACTGTCTTTCACGGCTTCCCAGCAAAGCTCTCATCTTTAGAGGCCCAGAAGCTGGAATCCCTGTCCCACGTTGTCGTAGTGATCCCAGAGCAAGTCCGCCAACTCCACACTACCCGCTCGCTGCAGTTCTTGGGCTTCAAAACTGCCGACAGGGCCGGCCTCCTCAAGGAGACGGATTTCGGTTCAGATCTCGTTATTGGAGTCATTGACACCTGTCCTGATAGAGAAAGTTTCAACGACCGCGACCTCGGCGCTATTCCTCCCAACTGGAAGGGCAGCGACAATGGTGGTTCTACGACGCAGAAAGAGGTGAAGAGGGTTGGCTATGGCGGCGATAAGGTAGCGTGAAGAGGAGGGTCTCTGACGCGGTAGGCTCTGGTTTGAGGCCGATAGTGATGGTGGCAAGGAGAAGCTGGTGCGGTGCTCCTGGGCTGGCGGAGGTCCGCGACGTTGCTAGCAGAGAAGAGTGAACGATGATGAGGAGGGTGAGACGGTGGTTTGTGGTTGATGTTGGAAATGGGTGGCTGAGAACATTGAGAGAGAGATGAGGGAGGAAGGAGATGATAGTGTGGAGAGAAAGGTAATTTAGGAATTTTGTTTAATTTTTTAGGGTTTGAATAATTTTGCTTGTAAAAATAATTTTTTATGGGTATAAATGGTAATTTCTTTTTTATATGGGTAGATATGTCAACGTTTTTAACTTTCGTGGGTAAAACTGGTAGTTTACTCATAATAATAATACAACATTAAGTTAATCTCTTAGTTAATTAGTGTGTGATATAAATAACAATATAAAATGCATATAACAACATAAATAAATTAAACATAAAAATAGAGATAATATATATTTATTTCATCTATTTAGTCGTAGACAGAAACTTACACAACCCCGCGAGGATAATTATTTCGCTTCTAGAGCGCTCAGCCTTGTGTCAGAAAGAGATTGAGGGCTAAGAAAATGAGTGAAATCCTTTTTTGCATATTTACTTAGGTTATATTGGCCACAGAGTTAAGGGATGCATGCGATGTTATGCTTTGATGTAAAGCTAAGTGAAAAAACCAATCCAATCAAAAAGACTATCACTACCATTCTTCTAACTCGATCATCAATTTCCAACAAATTAAAGAACTACAGCTACTTGAAAGCAACTAATACCCCATGCACCTTTTTTAGGACGTTCTTACATTTTTCATGTTCTCTATGAAATAATTTTAAAAATTAAATAAAAAAAGAAAAAATTTTCACTATAGTTTAGTGAATGTCAAGCATGCGCTCCAAAGAATCACAATTAATTATTATCTCAATGTATATAAGAAGAGCACCGAAATGAAAAATGTTGTCTTTAAGAAATCCAGCTGTGACGATTCCGTCTTCTAAATAAATTTCAGTATTAAACCTAAAAAAAGGGTGCCTCCAATTTAGAACCACCCGATTCTTAAAATCTATCACATATCTTTGTTTAAAAGTAATATAATTTTTGGGTTTATAATTGAAATGGTCTAATCTTTGAGTGTAAGACATGTTAACAACATGATCATGATACTGTGTTTTAGTATTTTGTGAAATTATTCCTAGTCTAAAAAATTTAGATCCTAAAACACAAGTTGTTAACTAAAAAGATTATTAGAGAAAACCACTTTGATACTAATGCGTGCATTTTGAAGATTCTAATATCTTTTCTTTTTTCTTATGAAGTGAACGATGAAGAGTCTAAGAAAAAAGAAAGAAATGGTGCAAGAAGTGAACAGAAGTGACTGCAACTTATATAGAGGGGCTCTTTCTTTCTTTCTTTAATTTCTTTCTTTCTTTGTCTATCTTTTACATGAGTGAAAATTAAATAAAGAGGCTCTCAAGAAGGAAATAATACTAACCAGCTACTTAAACTCTTAAAGGTTAAATAGTTTTCTCTTCAAAATAAATGCTCCATGTACAAATAACAACTCTTAAATGGTCTTAAAGTTTCTTTTCCATGCTAAAACCACACCCCACCACCACAAATAGCAACTCTATTTTTGTATTTACTAGGGAATAACCCGTGCGATGTACGAAAAATGCTTAGCACAGTAAAAAAATATATTAATTGCACGAAAAATGTTCAGTATGAAAATAAAAAAATGTATTATATATACATTTAACATAATGCCAACCATTAATCAAGTTAAATTAACATACGTAGATTTTTTTCGTTAAATGAAAAATTAAAATTATCCCTTATGTATTAATTACTAATAGTAAGAAATTTTTTTATGTCATATTACATAACAAAAAATAAATTTTCATGTCATTGTATAAAAAAAAAAAATAGGTTCAACAAAAAAGTATTATATGTCTAAAATTTTTCTACTAAATTTATACAATACATATTTTACAATGATTCAAGAAGCTTACTAAATTTTAGTTATTTCTAAAATCTTAATACTAAATTTACACAATTTTACTACTAAATTTTTCTGTTCATAGCATATTACAAATTTATACAATACATATTTTACAAAAAAAAAAACTAAAGTATTATATATTTAAAATCTTATTATTTAATAAATCTAACAAAATTAAATAGTCTCTTTTTTCTTTGACAACCTCTTCTATAATTCAATGAGTCTGAAAAGAAAAATTTATAAGTCAAGTTGAACGTAATCAACTATTTAGTTTTAATTATGTATTATAACAAATATTATATTTTATTTTGTTAACTAAATGTTATATATACAAAAAAATTAATTTATTAAACATTATATACATTTTCTAAAGAATAACCCACGCTACGTTTGGAATGTCTAATACATAATGCTACATTAATATAAATAAATAACACAATGAATTAAAAAATTTAAAAAAAAAAGTAAAAAGGATAGATAAAAAAAATACTACATAATTTATTTGCATTTTGAATAATTTTATGAGTTCAAAAATCATATATGTTTAACACCTATAGATAATATAAGAAAACAAAAAAAATTATATAAACAACAAACATTAAAAACACCAAAATTGATAAATTTTGAACGCTTATATTTTATTATTGAGAAAGTCTAGAGGGCCAGCAATTCTATTGAATTTTGGCCAGCATGTAACCAGCAGAAAAAGGTGAGCCATTGGATGAAATCTCATACCAATCTCACACCATCAAATCATCATTGATGGTTAGTTGATGGCTAACAATCACAAAAGTTGCTGTCCCCCTAACATTGCTCATTATTATTTTCAAAATGTTATAGATATTATATAATTACATGATATTAAATTTAATGCTAATTTATATAATTACATAAATTTTTATTTTTATGTGTTTTTAGTACATTATTCGTATAAAATACAGAAGATACTTAATATATCATGCTTAGTCTTATATCTATATAAACACTTAGAACATAGAAAGTATTTAAATTAGACATTCAAAATGCTTAGTCTTTCATCTATGCTTAGCTATCATGCTTAGTTTTACATCTATAAGAAGAAAAAATTATGTTGCTATTAAATATGTTAAATGGATAAGTTTTATATTAGTTAACCTGTCATGAGAAGCTTCAGTACCCTTATAAGTAGAATTTTTTTCAATTTCAATTAAATTTACGTGATAATTTTAAAAATATTTGGAACTAATTCATTATATATTAGTAGTTAAGGTAGTTAAAATTTTTTACTTAACAATTTTATGATATCTTAATTAAGAATAAGGTCAATCAATCTAATGAGACTAATTACCAAAGATTAAATTATTATTATAAGAGAGTATTAATTCATTATGTATCTCCACATAGCCTTCTATTATTAGAACACAATAAAATTTCTAAATTATCAACTATGTTGTACGATCCATAGCATAATTCTTCGAGCGAAAATAAGGATACTTGCATTATTATTGGTATTCATAAAAAATTTTGTAATTTATTATCCCTCTTGAATTATAGTGTATATATATTTTATCTCTTAATTTTAGTAACGATGTTATTCTCCCTTATTTAATAAGGGTCAACTTTTGCATAGTTTATAATAAGGATAATGTATGTTGATTTGATCTTAAAAGAATATATACAATTTAATTTGTTTTTTCTTTCTTTTAAAAATTCAATATTTTTGTCTTCTCATTTTATATTCTCTCACTTGATTATTTTCTGAAATCTTCTTGGTGGTCGAGAGTTCCTCACGGTGGCCCAACAAATGATATCAGAGTCAATAGTTAATCGGTTTGGACCAACAATTGGTATCAGAGCTAATGGTTGGTTAATCGGTCTGGCGGCGTATCTCGCGGTGTGATGTAGCAGTGTGATGGACGAATACTCAAATATAATGGAGGAGCTAGAAAGAGGGGGAGTTAATGCTTGATGTGGAGATGACTCACACTTGAGGGGGAAATTGAGGTTGCAAGTGTGAGGAATAGTGTATAAAACTAGTCCCACATAGAAAAAATTAAGGAAGAGTGACGAATATATAAGATGAGAGATTCATTAACTTATTACCTTAAAATTTTTGAGTTGGATGTAGTGTTTTCTCATCTTTTATTATCTCTCTTGATTCAACGCAAAATTATGTACTAAACTTTACAAGCAAATAATTTTAAATTACTTTATTTTCTTAATAAAAAAGTACTCTTATTTGTATTCTAATATTTGTTTTTTTTTTTTTTTTGTTCTTCGCACACATTTAAATCTATAATAATATAAGTTAAAGCAAAGTGGAGGTGAGTTCTTGGGTGGAGTTGGGTTTAGGTTAAACCTACACCTTAATTTTTTAAATTTATCACATATCTTTGTTTAAATGTGATAAAACTTTCGAGTTTATAATTGAAATGATCTAGTCTTTTAAGTGTAATAAGATATGTTAATAATACTATTGTCATGATGTTGCGTTTTAGTATTTTGTGAAACTATTCTTAATCTAGGAAATTTAAATCCTAAAACACAAATTGTTGATATGTTTAAGAAGATAATTAGAAAAAATCACTTTAATACTAATGTGTGTATTTTGGAGATCATAATATTTTTTTTCCCTATGAAATGAAGGATGAACCTAATGAAAATAGAAGATATATAGAAGACTAAGATACGGTGGTGGTGCAAAAAGTGAAGAGAATGGCTCAAACTTATATAAAGGGACTCTTAAGAATATGGTTATAAATCCCTTTCTTTCTTTCCATTTTTTGCCTATCTTTTAAATGCGCTCAAATTAAATAGAGTTACTATTTAAGAAGCAAATCTACTTAATATATTAAAACTGAGTTTTTTTTCAACTAATAAAAGTGAGGTGTCAATTCATCGTGAATTCATTTTCCGAAAAAATGAATGCACTATTTTCTCTTTTAAGTTTATTTTATAAAAATATCTTTATTATACTTATACTATAATTAACATTTAAGTAATAATGCATAATTATACTAATTTAGGAAAATATCTTTATTATAGTTATATAAAATCAATATTTAATACATTATTAAACTATTTATCAATAATTAATCGATAATAATAATAATAATAATAATAATAATAATAATAATAATAATAATAATAATAATAATAATAATAATAATAATAATAATAATAATAATAATAATAATAATAATTATAGGATAAGTATTATTTTGGTGAGGGTCAAAATTGAAACCGTCCCCAACGTAATTTTTTATTTAGAATATTCCTTAACGTTATTTTTCGTATTAAAATCGTCCAATGTAACAATAATTTTTTGTTTTGGTATTTTTGCCAGAGACAAATACTCAGGCAAAGACGTTTAAAACGTGGGTTTGATCTCATTCGTTGAATATATTATAATATATTAGGTTTTTGACACGTGACATAAATTAAATGAGTTATATTCTTAAAATTATTAATTTGACCCTGATACCAATTTTTTAATTTGTTTACAATTTAAATTTTTTAATAAAAATTTTATTAGAGGTTTGCTTTATTTATTATTGTTTTTATAAATTTTATAGTACTATTTTTTTGTTTTTATTTAATTATTATTTTAATATTTTATTCTATCTTATCACGTGCATGACACGTGCATAGCACGGATAATTATATTTGTTGTGATTAAATCACACAGGACTATTTTTGTGCAGGCATACGTTTATTATGGGTATCGAAACTTTTTCTACTAGAATAGAAACCAATAATATTTTTGAACAATACGTGAACAATGTGAATTAATAGGGTTAAAATAGTAAATTAATCTTAAATTTAATTAATAACATTAAATTAGAATTAGAATGTAGTGTATTTTTATTTTATTGGTAGTTGTTTATATTGTTCAAAATGATCATTGTTTACTTAGTATTCTCCTTATACAATCCCATAATTTGGCTAACTACCATATCTTTTTTTGCAACAATCCCATGTCATTATCCTTGTATGAATAACTCAACCTCATGGTCACCCATCAAGTGCTTTAATTTAATGCATCTAAACTTTTATCTAATAATTTTTTTGGACTTTAATTTTTTATTCCATTTATGTTGTTTTCTATAAAAGTAAGAAGTACAATTATAGAGGTAAGAAGTATAATTATGACAACAAAGAATCCAAAGAAGATGAACAAACCAAATTTTATGTGGTAAAGCATGATCAAGAATATTTACACCACGAAAAAGATGAAGAGCATGTTGACAGATACGTTGATACTTTGAGCGGCAGAACGAATTTTCAATGGAAAGATCTCACTGGGCACCAACCACCTACTAGGACTCCATGACCATGCAAATCCGGCCACATAGATGCAAATAAACATCATCACACAATAGCATACCACAATGGCAAATCACCTGGGTTTCCATCAATTCCGAACTTGGCTCCAATAGCAGCAGCTATTAGGGCCTGACATATGATCATTTGGAATCCGCCTCCTAGAAAAATGGCTCTCCTACCCCACTTGTCAACCCCATAGATAGACACAACGGTGGCAGCCACATTTACGACGCCGGTGGTGACGGCTGACATGAGAGCAGAGTTGTCCTATATTAGATTTTTGACACGTGACATAAATTAAATGAGTTATATTCTTAAAATTATTAATTTGACCATAATACCAATTTTTTAATTTATTTACAATTTAAATTTTTAATGAAAATTTTATTAGAGGTTTGCTTTATTTATTATTGTTTTTTATAAATTTTATAATACTATTTTTCTGTTTTTATTTAATTATTATTTTGATATTTTATTCGATCTTATCACGTGCATGGCACGGATAATTACACTTGTTATTCCTCTAATTTTTACTTTTTTTAATTATTTTTAATGCCTTTTATAATTATATAATATATTTAAAATATTTTTTGTTTTAATAAATAATAATACGTACTATTTTAAAATTCATTCCATAAATATATATATATATATATTAATTAAAAATAAGACTGGACATACCGATATGATATTTATATGTGTGTGAAAAAAAATTTATTTTTTATTAAGTCACAGTTGACCACAAAAGATACGAGTATCAGTGAGTATAATATTCAAAATATATCCGACATATAAATGCAACATCTTAACAAAATATCTATATTTCATACTTACAAACTTAAATACAAAATATAACATATCATTAACATCATTTTTTATTTAACATATCATGTCATAGCATTTCCTATTTCGTATTAAAAAAAAACAAAAAACAAATGATGAATAAAATTCAAGAGTTAATAAATTAAAATTAAAAATTTCAGTAATTCTAATAACAAAACTTCGTTCATTAAAACATGATTATCCAATTATTGTAAAATGTTTGCAGTTCATCTGATTTTATTTTCACTATTTATATTTTCATAAGTGAGAGGAGAAGAGCTCACCATAAAAATTATCTTCTTTGAATTTTATTTTTTTTTAATCCCATGACTCAAATTTAGATCGGTGATTCAATGCTTAAATAATATCATGTCATAATCACAATTCACAAACAGATCCAGTGGGAATAAATTTCCAGCCCAAGCAAAGTAAAAAAAAAGTCCAATTCAATTAATATATATACTTTTGGTACTACAACCAAAAAAAAAAAATTAGTACTATGAGGATGTGATGTTGAATTTGATAATATAAAAATTGCTAAGAAATAATTTAAAGTAGGAATAAATTATAGAAATAATTTTTAAAAATTATCTTATGTATAATTTTAAAATTGACAATAATACATGATAATTATGTTAGATTTGTTTATATTAAAGATTGTTTTTAAAAAATTATTGTTAAATTGGTCATACATTTTGTGAAAATAGTTGACAGGTAATAAATATGATATTCTTTAGCCAAATTATGAAGAGACATTTAACGTTTAGTACATGAAAATAACAAACAATTAGCTAATAACTATGTTATGCTAACATGATATGCACAAGGTAAGACCAAAAGAGCCACCGTTTCTACTAAAAAATGATGGAGTATCACATAGTTGGACTATCAAGTATCAACAATTCATTTAAGAGGAATTGGAAACATTTTGGTATAGGTCCAAAGATTGGTCTTTAGTAGATGGTGTAGAGAAGAAATGTGTAATTTTTTTTTTTTGGTTTACCCAAATGGTATTCCCCAACCTGACAGGTTAATGACTAATTCGTCGCAGATTTGAGCTCCATTTAAGAGTCTGCCGCTGGCCAATTTGTTGCTGCATGCACAAAACGGGGTTCGAACTCCCGACACTTATTAAGCGGACGAATGAGCTGACCACTCGACCAACTCAAGTTGATTAAAAAATGTGTAATTAACTACTACTTTTTTGGTACAAGTCATTTGGGTTTCGTTACTTGGTTTGGTCTTAATATTTTGTGATCCATAGGATATGATAACAATGTTATGGACCAACAAAAACTAATATGGACCTAAAGAAGCAGAAAAAGAAGAAAAAGAATAACAAACATAACAATAAATTATCGAAAAAAAAAACAATAATAACCATCCTTGTGAAGGAGACACCTCCAACGGGTCTCCAATTTTTGTCAAATTTTTTTCAAACTAGTTCGAAATGACCTCCCAATTACTCCTCTTCTCATCCACCCATATTTTTACTCAATTATATACCCAATGAAAAATATACTCAAATTATATATCCTATGGAAAATTAGTAGTGCATATAGGATCCGGATTCGTCTTGACTCAATTCGACTCTAAATAATGATTAGGTTTATTTTTGAAATTTTTATTCAATTTTAAACCGAATGAAATCATACTAACGGGTATGAATTAAGTGAAGTTTAGATCTTGATAAATTTTATGTCAAAAATTATAATGCACTTATTTATAAAGAAGAAAAATCATACTTGTATATCCAGAAGTTGATATCCACATTTGAATTTAAATTTGTCCATAAATTCTAATTTCATTTTTCTTTGATCTATTTTCTAATTCAACAAATATGATTAAAAACATAATAATAAACTTAGAATTAATATAACATAATATTAGAATTAATTTAAAGTTCTCCTACGATGCACATGGGTCAGATGAAGCAGGATCCGCTTTGACCTGGATCCGACCCTAAATAATAACTTATTCTATTTTTTAGATTCTTATCCAATCCAAAACCGGGTGAAACACACCAAATTAATTCTAAAATATTTGGATCCAAATTTTCATTCAACTTCTAAATATTTCCAAAATAGACAAGATATAAATATCTCTCGCGCAACAATTTTTTAGGTTTGAATTTCTTATTTCATTGCATGTGTTTATCAAAAAATAAAATATTTAAATTAAAAAAATAAAAAATCACTAAAGTTATTTAAAATATTCCCATTAAATTTTTTTTAACATGAGTAAGTTTGTTGTTATCAAATTAAAATATATCATTCATTTGACTTATATCTATTTACATTTTAAATTAGAAAATTTTAAATTTATAATAATTTGATTATTTTAGATTATTTCAAAAAACAATTACATTCACCCTAAATTTTAAATCTAAATCACTAAACTATAAATTTTAAACTGTAAATTGTAAATCGTAAATTCTTACGCACAAACCTTAACCCTAAACACTAAACCTTTTTATAATCACCAACCTTCTACTATAAATCCTAAACCATACACCTAAACACTAATCACTGAACTCTCACCATAAATCATAAAACCTAACTAATAAATCATAAATCCTGAAATTTAAACCCTAATCAATAACCCTAACACAACTAATTACTAAACCCCCTACAACTAATATTCACCGCCTAAATCGTATATCATAAATCATAAATCCCAAAATCTAAAGCCTAAAACGTAAATCCTAGTGTATTGATTTTTTCTCCGAATGAAAGATAGTTTTGTAAGCTTTTAAACGATATCATTTTTGTGAAAAACGAAATTTTGTGGAGAAAGTTATGGAAATGGAAAATTGATACTTAAAACTGTGAAGCAGGAACTAAAAACTGATTGCAGTAAGCTCTCTAGGCATTTTGCCAAATTTTTGAAAAAACGCCCATCCACGCGTACACGTGGCGTGGCATTTTGACGACGCATGCGCGAGAAGCATGCATACGCGTGTGTGCATTTTCACGTGTACACGTGATTTGTTGTACGCTCCACGCGTGCGCGTGGCCTACACATACGCATGGCTGCTGCCTGCTGCAAAAATCGGTTTTGACTATTTTAAACCAAATTTTCACTTCTAAACCTCTATTTTCTTCCTTTTAAGACTTATAGTATAGTACTAAGTTCAGTAGATAAGCGAAACTAGAAAAATAGGATAACTTGAGAGTGAAGTAAGATATAAATGATGGCTTATATGATGAATGAATGTGAACTCTATGTATAGACTCTTGGAGATGCGCGACGAGAGACAGTCTAAGGTTTTCGGACTTGTCGGGTTGGCTGGATAACCGACAGATGACCCCATCAGCCATAGGACAGGCATACATCATGTGCATTTGTTTGTTTTGATTGCTATGCATTACCTGAGTAACTGAGTTTGCCTAACTGTATGTATACATCCTGCTACCTGCTACCTGCTATACTTGCTACTTGCACTATCTGCCTATTACTTGTGCGTGAACTTGTTTGGTTGCTTGTCTTTGCTGAATTGTGGATGACGGAGGAACGGAGGAAGGGTGAAATGGTTTGATGTTAGATTAGGTTTAAGATTGAGTGAGTTTAGGCAGGTTTAGTATACCTACCCATATTTATGGCTTCCGTTTAAAAATTAAGTTTTACAATTATATGACGGAGTTCTAGAATTTTCTCTGTCATTCCCATGACTTTATTTATTATACGCGTGGCACCTTTACCATGTTGAGAACCTCCGGTTCTCACCCCATACTGTGTTGTTGTTTTCAAATGCAGGTCGAGTGGCTCCTCGTTAGGCGTCTGGATTCTTGAAGTGGAGTAGTCCTTGGCTATTTTGGGCTTTACGTTTGTATATATATGACTCATGTACATGCACTTAGCTTGCTCTCCAAGAAACTTGATTATTTTGTTCCTCTTAGAGGTTACAGGAGAGTTAGAATTTTATTTTTGTATTTTAGGCATTTGGGGATACTTGTGTATATTTATATATATGTAAATATTTTCTCCGGGCAGCCTTGGCTTCGCAGGCTGAGTCAGGAGCTAATTATGCTGTATTCTTGGCCCTCTTTTCTCTCTCGCTTATTTTATATCTTGAACTTTTAAGTTTCTTAGCACGCAGGTAGCTCCGTTCTCTGAGTGTTGTGCATTTTATTTTACGAATTTTTGTTTTACCCATTTTTTAAAACTCCTAGTTTATTATATTCTTTCTATTATTATATATATGTATTTTATTTTTAGAGGTCGTAGCGCCTCGCCATCTTTATTTTACATCCTAGATGTAAAACTCTATGTGGTAAGGTGTTACATTATGAACATATTATAAATTATTATTATTAACTTTTAACTTAATCCAACTCTATAAATATACGTAGAAGGCCTTAATAGAAGCCATTAAAGAGAAAATATTGTGTGTGACTTCAACCTAAGCTATATTTTTTAATTTTAAAAATTAGAAGATATGATGAAGATTGCAACAAAGATAATATTTGTGATGATTCTTCTTACTTTAGTAGTCACCAATAGTATTTTTTTATCTTATATTTTTTTTTCTTTTGATATCTAAATTATTTTATTACCAACGACCAATTAATTTTGTTTACAACTGTGATTGTCTCCCTTAGCATAATTTTTAATTACATTACTTCAATATCAAAAGTCAAAATGAAATCCACAAGAAAGGAGTCTAGTGTGGCACTACATCTTTAAACGGAATAAATTTTGGTTGATATAATATAACATGTGTTTATACTTCCTTTTTTTCCCTCTAAAAAGATACTTTTATATAAATTTTAGAAAATTTACATACGACTTTTAAAAAATGATGATTTCAATAAGAACAAAATTAAGATGTTTTTAGTTAAACTAACCAACTTTTTGTAAAAAAAAAAATCCAAACCAGTACTTAATTACAACTGATGAACAAATTAGTCACAATTTATTACTAACAAATTTGAGATCCTGCATTATATTATATGACCAAACCCTCTAATCCTTTTGCCCCCTTTCTTAAAAAAAAAAATATTTAAGTAAGGTAGATAGATTGAAAATTTTGATTATTTTATTTTCGTCAACATTACATCATTGACTATTTTCTTGATTAATTAACATTTAATTTTAGTCTATCAAAAAATATTTTACCGATTACATTTTTTTAGAAAAAATTGATCTAAACCAACAATTAGTTATAACTACATAAATAAATCATAATTGATTACCAACAAATTTTAGATCATGCATTATATTTTTACCAAAATCCCCTAGTCATCTTGGTCCCTTTCAAAAAAAAAAAAACTATTTAAGTAAAGTAATCAAATTGAAAATTTTATGATTTTATTCTAGTCAACATTACGACTTTTCTCTTGGTTAATTAAGATTTTAGTCTATCAAAAGATATTTTACCTATTATATATATTTCTTTTTACCTAAAGAACATTACAAATAAATCAAATCTACAGTAGTTATTGTTATTATTATAATTATTATTATTATTATTAAATAATTTTTTAATTTTCAAGTAATTATCACTTTATTTATATGCACACATAATAATGGGAGAATATGGTCAACTTTGGTTGTTACAAACTAAGAATAGAAAGAATTAATTAAAAAAGATCCACAATTAAATATTTTATGAATATATTATAAGTTATTGTTAACTTTTGACATTAATCCAACTCTATAAATATGCATGAGATTGTATTTTTAAATTCAAAAAATTAGAAGATATGGTGAAAATTGCAACAAAAATAACATTTGTAATAATCGTTCTCGCTCTAGTAGTCACCAATGGTATTTTCTATTTCATCTCATATTTTCTTTCAATATTTAAATTATTGTATTACCAAAGACCAATTAATCTTATTTATAATTGTGATTGTCTCCCTTAGTATAAATTTTAATTATGTTATTTCAATATCAAAAAGTCAAAATAGAGTCCACAAAATAAGGAGTCTACTCTGGTAGTACATGTTTAAACAAACTCAATTTTGGTTGATATAATATATTTGTACTTTTTTTTTTCCTCTAAAAGGATTCTTTTCTATAAATTTTAAAAAATTTACATACGGCTTTTAAACAACGATATTTTTAATTTGAACAAAAATATGACACTTTTAGTTAAACTAACAATGTGAATTTTTTTCAAAAAACTATATAACAGGTTTTAATAAAATATTTATTTGAAACAGCATCTATTAAAAATAATATTAATTTCTAATAAAAACTTTTTCAAACCAATCCAGGCACATTTAATTTAATTTTTTCTTCTTCCTCTATGTATGTGTTTGTTAAAATATTGTAAATTGTTTATGATAATCAAATTATATTAGTAATGATTATTTTTTTTTTTATCTCTTTGTAGGGTTTGGTCTCCGAAAAATACCACAAAGGGTGGTGCCTCAATTTTGTCCTAATGATTGTGTAACTTTTATATTTATTTGCCATCCGAAAGTTCCAACGTGTGTGAATGGAAAATGTGTATGTGTAGGGTTAGACAATAATAATTCAAGCACAAAACAAGAACACCACGATGACAAAGATGGTGAAAAATCAAAACTATTAGACTAGTATATGCATATCGTTATGAATGCGTATTTGGGGCTTGTGATCTATATATGATATAAAATAAATAAAAATGCTATATGCTTATTAAAAATTAGTCACTAAATTATACATTATGTATTTGTATATAAATATATATATATATTATAATTTATTTATAATATATGTTTTAGACTAATAATTAAATTTTGAGACAAATTTTAGTGTATATCTAGTATAATAATAAAATAAAATTTTCAATAATAAAATTCTTAAAATTTAATAATATGTTATTACCTTTAGATGTAAAATAATTTATGATGTCTTATATAATTATATATTAGGATGAAATTAGAGTAAAGACTGAATCAAGTTTCTATCTAATTTTATGAAAGATAACGCGATTTTTACATATAAAAAAAGGGGCAATTTACTTAAATAAATAGAATAGAGAAAACGTTTACTCAAATGTGCAAAACTGATTCTTGTTACCTGTATGTGCAAAAAGTCATTTCTATGTAATCCGTGGCAACCCACCACGGTTTCAAAACGTGCATAAACCGTGGCAGGTCTTAGCGGATTATGGCCAAAAGATATAAAGTGGTCACCACGGTTTACTAAGAAGAGATGGCGTGCATAAACCGTGGAGAGTCATCACGGTTTATGAAGAAACTTGTTTGCACATAAAATCTTGTGGTTCACCACGGTTTATGTGTGGTAAATAATGGCCAGAAAACTTTGTTAATTTTATGTCCAAGAGACACAACTTATTTTTTATTTTTTATTATTCTTGTTAATTTTTTATAATTATATTTTTTATTATTATATTTTTCATCTCAAATTTTTTTAATGAAAAAAATGAGAATAAATTAGATTTCATAATTTGTTCTAGTTTATCACCAAGCAGAATTACAAGAACACAAAATTTTGTGTCTTTATCCATCAGTGTCTTGTCCTGTCCTATTTTCAGTGTCTTATCCTATTTTGTTGTTGAAAACAAAGGCAGCCTAATAAATACACACTATATAGTACATTTTATAAAAAAAAAATCATCTATTTCTATTGAATATTTATAATAAAATTTTTTCGTTCTCTTTATGTATTATTGACTAATATATACTATAAAATTTTTACATGTATTATCAATTAGTTTTTCATTATGTTTATCCCTATTTTTCATTTTATACTATATTTAAATATTTATTATACTATAAAAAATATTAATGAACATAATAAAATAATTACTTATTAATATTTTTTAGAGTACTCATTAATATTCTTATAATATAATAAATATTTTTTATTTTAAATTTAAGAAATACTAATGTATCAATATACACTTATATGTGAATTTATTAAATCTATATAAAAGATTTAATCAATAAGCATGTTAATGAATATTAATATACCAATATTAACAAGTAATTATTTTATTGTATTATAGTGTAATAAATCTTTATTTTATAAATAAAAAAATAAAGATGAATATAATGAGAGAGGTCACCTTAAGCTTAAACGAACTTTTGAGTAGTTTTTATAAGTCCGCCTAAGATTTTGAAAACTTTATAAAAACTCAAAATAAAAAATAAAAACACAGATTCCAAACATTAATGTTAGTGTAATTTATTTTTAAAAATATTTTTTTATTTTATAATAGAAAAAAATCCAAAAGTTTCATGGTGTTTATTATTGGAGTCTAATTTTTTTCTAATTTATTTTACATAACAAATTTTAAATATTTTAAATTTATTAAATTTCATCATTTTAAATTAAATATTAATTTTTTATTTTTTAGTAAATAGACATCAATTTTTTAAGCACTATAAAAATCATTTTCTTAGTATTATCTGATTTTTTTTATTGTACTCTTTCTATTATAAAAAGCTGTTGTTGATAAGACATAATTTAAGATTCTGCTAATAAATTCATTTTTTATTGGACATAAAATTAACAAGGTTTTCTGGCCATTATTTACCACACATAAACCGTGGTGACCCACAAGGTTTTATGTGCAAACAAGTTTCTTTATAAACCGTGGTGACTCTCCACGGTTTATGCACGACATCTCTCCTTAGTAAACCGTGCTGACCTACCACGGTTTACACTCTATATCTTTTGGCCATAATCCGCTAAGACCTGCCACGGTTTATGCACGTTTTGAAACCGTGGTGGGTTGCCACGCATTACATAGAAATGGCTTTTTGCACATACAGATAACAAGAATCAGTTTTGCACATTTGAGTAAACGTTTTCTCTATTCTATTTATTTAAGTAACTTGTCCAAAAAAAGGATACTTCGATCCCTGACATTATTAGTTTTAGACAATAAAAATTTCCATTAAAAAATCATCAAATTGTAACGATAACTAATTTTGTAGGGATTATTTGATAACATGTTTATTTTTTAAAAAAATACTTTACTAGTAATGGTCAAATGAAAATGGGCCATTGCTAAAAATAGTGTCAAAAAAAATAATTATAGTATAAACATCTTTAAAAAAAATACTATTATACAAAAAATTGACTTAGAAAAAAAAATTAAAGAAAGTGAAAGTAACAAGAATCCGTACCCTTATCGTTAAGAATAAATTGATTTAGTTAAAGGACTTTGAGCAAAATTCTTTTTAAGCTTGTGAGATCAAGAAGATTTTTTCCTAAAATAATCAAGATATTTATATTACTTTAATCAATGTCTACATTGGTTATTTGTTTAGTTTAAGATGCACAATTATCTTACTCATTCATCATACCCCACTTAGTAGAAGTAACATATATGATTCATAAGTCCCCGTTGGATTTGGATGAAAGTCGTTATAAAAAAATTTATTTATTTATTTGATAAGGTAGAGATGTTCCTTAATCACCATAAATGTGTATTGAATAATTAGTCTATGAAACTCTCATCGAAAATAATTGTTTCCTTTCGTGCTAAGTATTATACTTCTATTTACTATTAATTTATTATGATACTTATTACAATGCAATTGCTCTCTCCTAGATCCAGATAATACTCAAATTTATTTTTTAAAATTACGTCATTTTTTTAATTGGTCATAGAAAGATTTTGTAAGTCATATTAAAACTATAAATATATAAAAGTGAAATCGATTCTTTCATTAATTAGATGATGATGTGTTACGGTAAGGGTAAGGATCACCTAATATGATATCAGCAATACGAATATCCAATCTGACCAGCAAAAGGTTAGATTAAGATCGGAGTAGGTTGAACTGTGTAACACTCTATCACATAGAAGTATAGAACCCTATGTTTAAGTCATAAAATAGAGGTAGCGATATATTACGGCATCTAAAAATAAAATTTAATATATATAGTAGTATGAAAAATGTTTATAACTAGGAGCCTTTGAAGAAAAATGGGCAAAACAAAATCGTTAAATTAAAAAGCGCGATACTCCGATCGATAACGTAATGAAACAGATAAAGGATAAGCTAACGCGAGTATATAAACAAGAGAGTGTCAAAAGTACGGATATCCAAAACTCAAGAGCTGGTTTGCGAAGATAACCGGTCCGAACATAGCAATATATATATATATATATATAAGTAGGGGTGTTCGCGGTACGGTTTGGTTCGATTCTTAAGAGAAAAGTCATTCGATCCGATCGTCCAATTAAACTACGGTTCGGTTTGATTCGGTTTTTTTTTATCAAAGCTATCCAAACCAAACCAAACCAATTAAAATCGGTTTGGTTTGGTTCGGTTTGTTCAGTTTTTTTAATCAATTAAAAAAATACTACCATTCTATTTCACAAAGTCATAACATTGAAATCGACAAGCACAAATTCACAATAGCTAACAAAGTCTTGGTCTAATGAAATTTAAGGATAAAAAGAATTTAAATACGACAATTAAAGAAGTTTAAAAGTTCAATAGTCAACGCAACTAAAAATAAAAATAAATTTCCATTAAAAGATAGCCAAATTATAGTGTCTTCTCCAATAAAAGCTAAACTTCTTAACGCAAACCAACCTGAAATCAAAAAGCAGTTACATAATAAGAACAACAATTATAATAATAATATAAGACTAGTAAAAAAACATTCTAATTTAGTTATATATTCTAATAATAAAGAGAACAATAGAGTTCAAGCAAGAAAATACTCTAAACATGAAATGAAATAAAACATGGGGCAATCTGATTGAAAAATTTTCAAAGTCCAATAGAGTTCAAATCAACCCCAAAAGACCTATGAACAAGAAGAAGGCTACTATCTTCCTCGAGATTGATCGAGTCCTTGAACTTTCCATACAAAATCTTCTTCAGTTCAGCCATCTAAGCAACCACATATTGTTTCTCCTCGTCAAGCTTTGTCAGTTTATGGCTTGTCACTTCTTTCATGTTTTCTATCCTATTCTCAACTTCATCCTTTGGCACATGTGCAAAGACTTCACCTATTTGAAACCGTACCACATCTTGGTGGAGTAAAAAACTATGCTGTTTACAAAACTGCATAAAGCCATAAATAAATATATGCAACAAAAAAATTAAATTTAGTGCCAATTTACAAAATCAAGATTCTTTTTACAAAATCAAGCAATTTACTAAATCAATATCTTGTTTACAAAATCAAGCAATTTACAAATTCATTAAACAACCAGCAATAATACCAACAAAAGTAATTCATATCATATAAAATCAAGATCATGTTCTCATTATTCAAATTTAGTTTACCATATTGATTTCAATTTAACTCTATAAAGATCCAGAAGCTCCAAGACATACTAAATCATACTAAATCACTTCAAAAGTAATTCGGTAATTCAACACTCAACAGAACAGCAAAACAAAACACAACAGAAGCAGTTTCAGTAACTCAACAGCATAAAACAAACCAGAAATAACATTGAAATTAAAACAACAATATAATTGGCACCAAATTTTTAAAACTCACCTGACTGGGTGCTGTGTTGAATCAGTGACTGGGTGAAAACAAATCAACAATGCATTTGTCTGTAAGTATTAACATGGAAAAAAAGGCTATAAATCAACAAAACTTAGCAACAAATCAACAAAGAGACAGCAAGTAGCAACAAATCAATACTAATGAACAGAATTTACCAGTAAACAGCAAATGGTACTAAACATTACCTGAATTGGTGGCTCAGGCTCCATATTGACTTGGGAGGAAGGCTGAGTGGGAGACTGGGAGGTGCTGCCGTGCTGGGTTGAACTGATGGATTAGGGTGGTGGCATCTCAACGGCGGCGGCGTGGTGCTGTGCTGCCGTGTCGAGTCGGTCGGTGGTGGCTTCGTGTTGGCTTGATGTACGACGGCGTGGCTTCATGTTGGCCTGATGTGCAACGGGCTGAAGGCTTCGCGGTGGTGGGTGGCTGGGTGCGCAGGTCGGCAGGTGTGGCTGGGTGCGTAGCTCGGCAGGTGTGGCTGGGTGCGTAGCTTGGCAGGTGTGGAAATTTGGAGAAGAGGGAGCGATGAATACTGACTAGGTTAAGGATTGGGGATTTGGGGGTTAGGGTAGACTCTCACATCACACTCACGCAGTTTCGTTTGGGGGGGTGGGGGTCTGGGTCGCGCAGTTTCGTTTGGGGTGGGGGTGGGGTTAGTAATGTTTAGGGTTTTTTTCCTAACCGGTTCGATTCGGTTCGGTTAGGGTTTTCAGATTCAAAACCAAAAATCAAACCGAACCGTACAAAAAATAGCAAAATCAGTTTTTTTCGGTTTTTCGGTTATCAATTAATTTGGTTTTCGATTTTTTCGGTTAAGTTCGTCGGGTTAGTTCGGTCCAGATCGATTTTGAACATCCCTAGGACTAAGGAACCCAAAAGAAACCCAAAAGACAAGTACAGAACCTGTTTCTCCAAAATAACTTTTAAGAGGAGTCAAAACAGTATATATGTATATAGTGGAGATAATTAGTATCCAAGTAAGTGCATAAAACCAAAATAAAGTCTCGAGAGCTAAGGATCTTCGCTAATCCAGAAGTCTCAAACATGTCTCAGTGAAGAAACTCACGTCCTGCATCTGAAAACCACAAAATTTGTATGGGTGAGCACCGGAAGTTCTCAGTATGGTAACTTTACCCACTTATCTAACATGTGATGTCCTAAGAAAGCTGAAGGCAATCCTAGAACTTCCAACAGATAATCAAAGCTTATAAACAGACTAAACCATAAATGAAATAGGCAACTGGCTAAAGATCTTCAGTCTAACTAACACTCCCCTTTCCAAATCCTTCGAACCTCCCAGCCGCCATAAGTAATTTGATATCGCAATCACATTTATATCAAACAAGGAAATGCACAAATAGGAAGCAGATACGGTATTTAGACAATTAGCAAGTATTATGCAGTCAATTAGGCATTCCAAACAATTCACATATAATGTATATGATGTATGCCTGTCCTAGTGGCTGATGAGTCTCATCTGTCAGTTGTTATAAAGCCAACCCGACAAGTCCTGGTAACTAACCATTGGACCGTTCCTCTGTCGTGCATCCCCAACTCGAGTTATTCTCAATCATAATTATCAATACATATACACAACACCCACACTGCACTGGTGTTTATCCACATGGGCTAGCTCATCCGAAACTTTCACAGTGTCCGGCCACACTTACAACATGGGGCTAGCAGAGTATCGAGTCTCCACCTGGAGCACGTGGTGGCTAGCCACTACCTTCACCCAGGCAAACTCGTATCTCAGATAGTGGAAATGCAACATTCACATTTCATTCAAAAAGCATATATGCAATCGTACTTAGCCATAATTCAATAATAGCTCAACCATAATTCAGTAATAACTCAGCCATAATTTAGCAATATCTCAGCCATTCGACTCATAATACAATCCATAACCAGCCATAATTTATTAACAATTACAGCCCTTCGGCTCATGGCAAATAAAGCACTTCCACTATCGCCATCAACACCCCATACAATTATCCTTAATCATAATTCATCATTAATTCTCCCCTTACTTCATCCACAAGTTGGCAATTTCCTAGCTTCTTACCATCACTAGACATACTATAAGGATTTAAGACATAAATGGTGAGAATGGAGGTTTAGAAGTCTAAAATTCGGCTTTGAAAACTCAAAAATTAATTTTTTTGTGAAAATGGGGTCACGCGTGCGCGTCGCTTATGCGCACTCGTGGGAGGCCGAAAAGTAGAGCGACGCGTGCGCGTCGCCCATGCGCACGCATGGATGGCAGAAAAGTAGAGTGACACGTGCGCATCAGCCACGCGTACGCGTGGGTGCGTTTTATGCTCCTCGCACAAAACCAGCACAATACCAGCGCAACTCTCTGGATTTTTATACTGGGCACTTGCATTAGTACAACGACGCGTACGTGTCGACCAGGCGCACGCATAGGGGGAGTGAAAATTGAGATTGATGTGTGCGCATCGGCCACGCGTGCGCGTGGAATCACGATTCGCAAAAAAATTTTACTAAGTTAAAAAGCTGCAGAATTACATTTTTAAATCCCAAACTTTCGATAGACATAACTTCTTCGTTTCAAATCATTTTCCATCCGTTCTTCGAATGGCATAAACATCTCGGATCCAATTTCATTTTTAAACGAATTTGACACAAATCGGGGATCCAAAAACCAAGTTATGCTCCGTCAAAGTAGGCCAAAAATCATATTTCATACAAACCCACAAAAGTCTATTTTCAAAACAAACCAATTTCAACTCTTTTAAAACCAACTAAAACTTACCAAAAATCAACCTTAACCCTCCTCAACTCATATGTTAAAATTTTTTATCAAATTCACAACCCACCAATCCACCATTTTAACCAATCTCAATAAAATAACTCAATTTCAAACACAATATCATGCTATATACCTTTCCTCATCTCAATTTCCAACAATACCACTTTCATCAACCATCAATACATACAATAAATATCATTCTCACCATGAACATGGTTCCACCCACAATTCAATCTCAACCAATCATTAGGCATATATCAAAACATGCATATCTCTCATGCATTATACAATCAAACATCAAAATCCACTAATCACATACATAACCACACAATTCATCTCAACCAATCAACAACATCAATAGTTCAAATCCTATCTTAGGGTCTCTAGCCTAAGTTTTCACACCACATTATATTTTAGATACAAGAAATCGAAATCATACCTTGGCCGCTTTCCCGCTCAACCCAGAACACCTCCAAAGCACTTTTTCACAAGCTCTCAAGGTTTCAACACCTCCAAGAACAGATTTTTAGCACCCAAAAGCCCTTTTCCATGCTTTTTAAAATTTTAATCAAACTCTAACACACATATATACACTTTCCTAAGCCACAATACCACATTCAAACATACCCCCTCAATACCCAAACATCATAAACCAATAAATTTCACTAGGATTAAAAATCTTACCATATCCAAGGATCAAAGAGACAAGATTAAGCCTCTCCTAGTTGGGTCCTATAACATCCAAAAGCTCACAAATCTCAACATTTTTCACCTAAAATTTTGAAATTAAGGCTAGAATTCCAAAGCAGAAATCGTAACTTATCTCAAGAATAAATTTGTGAATTTTGTAGAGTTCGATGCGATGAACACGTGATCGCAAACGGTGCAGCAATTGAAGTTCTGGATTAAAAGTTATGGTGATTTGAAGATCAAGCAAGAGTTTATGTTCTTGGAAGAGTTTTCTTCCCTTACATGGCTGCTCAACGTGTTTGGGGTTTAAGAGAGGAGAGAGAGTATTGAATGAGGGTTTTAGGTTGAGCTTTGGTTAGGTCAAGGGCCCAATATGGGTCTGGTTCATCCGGTTTGATCCATTCTGTCCAATTTGGGCCGATTTTCTAAAAATTGGTGTCAAAATTTTTGTTTTAATTTTCTTTCTATCATATTAAACTATAAAAATCTCATTTCTAATTTTCTATAATAAATTTTAATTTATGATTTAATTAGTCATTAATTAACCGAAGTTTACAAGCTGCGAATAGGATCAGGTATTGATTTAGGCCTAGTTTTACTTGACCTAACGCTACAAGAAAATAGAGCATTTGTAACAAAAATTTTGTGTCAAATTCAAAATTTTTACAAAAAGATTTTTTTTGTAGCAATAATTGGTGAGTATTACAGAATAATAATGTTTTATAACAACAATACAAGTTGCTACAAACTGTGCTAATATTTTGTAACAACCTAATTTTTTTTTGTTATAAATTATGTTAGTTTTTGTAAAGAATTAATATTTTGTTGTAAAATTTTGTAATATTTTGTAACAAAAGATAAAGTAGTGAACATTCAAAATACTTTGTAACGAAAAATTTATTTAACACAAAATTCAATATTATTTGTAACAAATTATTTGTTTATCACAAAATGTAAGTATTTTTTGTAACTAAAAAAATTATTTCAAAATCTTAAAATCTCTAAGGGTAAAAAAATTTATTTATATAATTTTTTCAGGATAATTTTATTTAGTTTAAAGAATATAAATTTTTTAAATATTGTTTGTATTCATTAATTGTTTTTGGTAAAAAAAATTAAAGATTACATAATTAATTTTTAAAAGTTATAGATATTATTTTATATTTTTTAAAAAAATTAATATATAGTTTTTATTAATAGTCAAATTTTAAATGTTAACGAAAAATTAATTTGTGAAACTTAAAAAAAATTTAACTGCATTGTTAAACATAAATAACAATAGTTAAATGTAAAAGACAAAGTAAAACAGTAAAAATCCTAACTTCCTCACCTTCACTCCTCCACTCCATTGAACAATGGATCTCCTGCTAGAAGAAGGAGTACTTGTGTAGCCTCCTTTAAACCTCTCGTCTCGTCTCCGTCTTTTCTATCGTCATCTTCTACACCATCATCGTCTCATGTGCATTGTTGTCGTGTCGTACACGTCATCATGGTCTAGTGTGCACCGTAGTCTCCTATGCGTGGTCGTTAGCTCCTGTACATTGTGGTGGTAGTGGTCTTCATCTCCTCTACATCGTCATCGGTTTCTGTATCATCGTTATTTATGGTCATCAGATCCTTAAATTTTTAAAAGTTATTAATAAATTACTTATGATGTATTATTTTTATTTAAGACTATATTTTAGAGATTTTTATATAAAAGTTAGTAAATTTTTATTTATTATTTAGAGTTCTTATAATTAAAAAACATGAGTTTTTTATATGTCTTAATTTTAATATATAAATTTTTAACTTTATTTTATAAATGAAAGAAAATTAATTTAATTATCATTAATTTTCGTTAAATTAGTATTTATTCAAAAATAAATTTCAAGTTGATAATAAAATGGTATTTTAAAGATAATTAACATAACATTAGAAATAAAATTATAAGTTAGTTAAAATAAATAAATAAATAACATTTTGAACAAAAAATATTTTTTAAATAATAATAATACATGAATAATATAAAAATGTATAACAAATTGAACATGTTATAAGTGTAATTGTAAATATAATAATAAAATAATAATATTATAGTACATTGTACGATTTAGATTAGATTATATCAATTATAAAAAATAGATATGAAATCCGATTTGATCCAGCGATTTCAAAAAAAAAATTCAATTAAATATGGATTAATACGTTTTAATCAATTTTATTGGACGAATGATTTAATTTAAATGGATTTAGATTTGAACGTCTCACCTCTAACTAACACACACGGGGTACCCCACCCCCTCACTCGCGATCACACACTCACACTCACACTCACACTCACACTCAACAAGCACAGACACACGCTGAAACAAAATGAAAGAAGAAAGGGAAAGGGGGAAGAGGGAGGTCCGAGAGGGGGAGAGCGCCGCCGGGGATGAGTGAGCTGCAACGGGGGAGAAGGGAAGAGAGAAGAGAGGGGATCCGAGAAAGAGAAGAGAAGGCCGCGCTGCTGCCGCCGCCAGAACCGCGAGGAGAGGGAGTCGCGTCGCCGTCCATGAAGCCACCGCTGTCAGCCGCGTCGTTGCTGTCGTCGCCGGTTTCCACCACCGTCGAGGCTGGTCGCGGACAGAAGAAGGAGAAGAGGCCTCCGTCGCCGCCGAGCCAAACGCAGGAGAGAGAAGGAGCTCGCGGGAGAGGAGCTTGTTGCCGCCGCTGCCATGGCTTCTTCGCCGTCGCCGTGGTTAGGTAGTCACCCGAGGGAGCCGTCGTTGTCAGCGCCGCCATCAGGGTTACCGCCGCTTCTGCCGCCAGGGAACGCCGCTGCCGTCGTCGACAACGCTGCCGGTAAGGGTTTTGAATTTGGTTTACATCCTTTTGAGATTTCGGTAACTTTATTGTCGTTGCATGTTGTTACAGCCACCGTTACCGGAGTTCTGATCACTGTTGGAGCTCGTCGGAGCCGCTGCGGTTTCGTTCCCCCACTTAGCCTCGATTTCAGTAAGTTGCTTTACTCCGAAAACTAGTTTAGTCTCTTTTCTGCTTTACGTTATTGAGGAATTTGTGGCGTTATTGCTTTAGGAATGAGTTTTGGACTTTTGGTTATTTCATATCGCATTTAAAGTTGCGGCTGTTGTTGCGGAAGCACTAAGGAACTAAGGATTGAATCTTTATAGCAAGGCCTCCCTCCTCGGCGCTCACTCTCTCTCGCAAACCCTCCATCCACGCTCCCTCCGTCGGTGCTCCTTCCCTCTTCCCTGTATGCTGTAAACCCTAACCCTCAGAATTATTTATAATTGTGAATTGGTTTTCAGCTTAGTAATTAGTCAAAGATTCTGTAGGGATCTGCTCAATTGAGGCTTTAATTAGTTGCATAGTCGTTAATTTGTTGGAATTAGACTGTAGATTAACTCTGAAGGAAACATTGGAGCTGAATTATGTGGAACTACTGTTTTTTATTGCTAAACAAGCAAGTTGTTACTAGGTTGAGACTTGAGAATGCTGTAATTAGAGGTGGGCACAACTAGGATGGTTTATTCATGTAGATGATTTTGAAGTAGAACTTTGTTTTCATTTCCTATTCAAATTTCTTTTTAAGGGAAGCTGAAATCCTTTTGGTTTTTGCATAAGTTCATTTTGCAGACATTAATAATTGTTCTGTGAAATGAAGGTAGAAGAAGTTGAGGAGTTATGGAAAGAAATTACTGATATGCAAAATCTTGTAAGAAGATGTAAAGCGCCTAACTTTTTGTACATTTGTTCATTGTATGTTACAATCACAAGAAACAAACACGACTAACAAAATGATCATATATGTTTGGTGTTGTCCGCATCAGTCCTGCATCAAACTGATGGAAATCCATAGTTTAATTTCTCATTCTCTATTCAATCTTATATAAAGCTAAATCCTCATCTTTTGATACTAATTGCACTTTTTTTTTTTTGGATCTGTTTGTATACAGCACAGGTTTCTTACTCGGTTAATATAATATTTTGTCATGAGAAATGTTTTTCAATTTTAATAATATGCTATTTCGGGGAGTAAGCAATTGGTCTTGTTTCAGTTGGAAGAGCTAA
This sequence comes from Arachis hypogaea, assembly GCF_003086295.3. Classification (NCBI taxonomy): domain Eukaryota; kingdom Viridiplantae; phylum Streptophyta; class Magnoliopsida; order Fabales; family Fabaceae; genus Arachis; species Arachis hypogaea. Next base: position 2,200,219 of record NC_092039.1, on the reverse strand, counting down.
ATAATTCCCATGGTGGTAAAGTTGGGGAAATTGCCTTAAGGAGGAAAACTACCAAGTCTAGTAAAGATATCGTAGATTGTCCAGTTGACATCGAGAGAAGAGAAAAAGTAAAAGAAGCTATGCTCCATGCTTGGGGATCTTATGAGAAGTATGCATGGGGCCAAGATGAACTTCAGGTATTTTTTTTGTCCCAGATTATAAGTATGGTAATTATGTATGAACAATCAACTTCAAAGCTTTTGGTCTAAAGTTAGTAGTTCAGCTTCTTTCCTTTGAATATGACACTACTTTGGTGTTTTTGCAATGCCTGATTTTGTTTACTATTTTTTACTGCAATGCAAAAAATAGTGTGCATTATAATTTTTATGAAGTAAAATGCTTTTTGTGGTTGTACCAATAACTGTTTCTATTATCAATTAGTTATTTTTTCGTTAAATTTGAATATTTAATAACTATTTCCCCCCTGGCGATGCCAGCCTCAGTCAAAGAGTGGTGTCAACAGTTTTGGAGGTCTTGGGCAACTTTAATAGATTCACTTGATACACTATACATCATGAGTGTTGATCAACAGTTTCAAAAAGCCCGAGAATGGGTGTAGCTTTTTACTCTGTACATTGAGCATGTTATAGTTACCATTGCAATTCTTTTTTGCCTTTCTTCAATCACATCTCTATATTTGTTTGGAATTAATAGAGGCTAACTTGTACAACAAGTTATATATGGGGGAAAAACATAATCTGCATCTAGGGTTTTATTTTATTTTCTGTTTTCCTCTCTTCAATTTTGTTGCTCTCCTAGAGGCACATTCCATGGTGATGCTGTCTTAACTAGTAGTTATATATATATATTGTTCATTTTAAATTTGAGCTGTAGGCCCCGTCGAAATTAAAAAAAAAATGTTCTTTTTAACTATATTCCTGAAAGCTTCCTGAATTTATATGTGGAATTTTCTTAGATTTGTTTCAATTGTTTGCGATGCTACTCTGTTTGATTTTTAATTTTTATGGTTTTGGTTATGCTTTATTGTATTCGTTGGCATGTTAACTTATTCAGACATTATTCTGATAGTGTACATATTAACTTCATTTTTTAAGAAATGTAAAGTACATAAACTTAATATATAAAATTGACTAATATAAAGTACATTCATAAAAAGGACAAAAAAAAAAAAGCTATCACTCATTATTAACAAATTAATCTATCAGCTTGGTATTCTGCAATCCAGCTTGCAATGATATTTATTTCAACGTGTCTTTGATGGATCAACCACTTAGGATCACTATGTTGTGCTGGAAGGATGTCCAAGCAGTGACTACCTGCAATAACAATAATAAAAATAACTAAAATTGTTTATTTATTGTAAAAAAAAATTATGATTGATATATTAATACCATTGACTGTGGTAATAGCAATCAGGCTGGTTGATAAACTCTCCAATACTCTGCAATACATAGTGTACATTATATTATTAAAATATTTATTATTTAATTATAATTAATTTCATATTTATTATTTTTGTATATATTTAATAAACAAACACATTTGTATTAAAATGTCTTACCCGCCTGAGCTATACGGATCTTTTAATCCATTGGAAAAAATTATATTACTAGCAAATCTTTTGAAGACCAATTTTATATCCTGTCATATATAAAATAAAGATTAATGATAATCAATAATTAATTATTTGTTGAAAATAATTTATAAAAGGATTGAAAGAATTATTATTTAAATACCTGGCCACCATAATAGGTTGTTATCCAATGAGGCACTGGAATGATGCCATATTGATGCTTGCATAAATTGAGATAATTTTTCATATTAAAAGGTCTTGGTTGAAACATTGAAGCATCTTTCTCAGTACCAATTGGATTAATGATTTCGCTACAAGTCTGTTTATTAAATTAATTAATTTTTTATTAGTTAATTAGACATTATATATATAAACCAAGAAAAAATAGATGGATTTTTTTTTACCTGCCAATTCCATGCCTTGCCATCTTGAGATTGGTCAATTGCATTATCACTTCCTTCTATGTCATAGCAAGAAAAATTTGATAGTTGATTAAAAAGTGTAAAAGCTTCAAATATTTGACCAATTTTATCGGTTTTGTTGGCTGCATTGTTAATGGCGTGACATATGCTCTCAACTGATGGTTGATTATATTGAGCTCCGACAGAATATATATTCTTTAAATGATCTTTTAGAACTTCAACATTTTTCAATTTCCTGCAAATTTTAAATTAATGTAGTATATAATAATAATAATAATAATATGGAACAAAAAAATTAAATATTTGACTTACTTGCAAATCTTAAACCTTTTGCTTAGAATTGAGAGGCCATGAGGTTTTTTGGCTATTTCATCAATGTCGTACCAAGACTTTTGAATAGTATAATAACAGCTCTTACTTATTTTCTACATACCAACAGAGTAAATTAAATTAATTATCTTTTAGAATTTATTATTAATTTTTTTTTATCAAAATACACATTATTTTAATAACTAATATAAAATTGATAAAATAATAACATATATATAATGTATTACCCTAAAATCTTTGGATACAATATAATAATATCCATATTTTGGGGCAACACCATCAAAATAGAGAATCGGGGCGGATGAAGCTAAAGCACCATATGCAATATGGGGATATTTGAGTCGAAACCACGCTGCAAGCACTAGTAGATAAACAAAAAAAAAATTAAAATAAATATTAATCATATGTTTAAATAATAAAATTTAAAAATATTTTTATAATTTTTTTATGTAATTAATAATATATAATATGACGTACTTCCACCGTAGGAACCTCCATAAACAATGATTGGACAATCATGAGCATTGAAAACCTTTTTAACGTGTAGAAGGATATCAGCATAATCTGCTAATGCTTGCGCTGAATTAAAATATCCCATAGTGCTTGCATTTCTCAAAGCTTCTTCGGATGAGCCAAATGGAAATGATTTTCCATAATATCTATGCTGTTGATAATAATAATAATAATAATAATAATAATAATAATAATAATAATAATAATAATAATAATAATACAACATTCAGTTAATCTCTTAATTGATTCGTGTATGATATAAATAACAATATAAAATGCATATAACAACATAAATAAATTAAACATGAAAATAAAGATTATATATTTATTTCATCTATTTAGTGGTAGACAAAAATGTACATATATTTACTTAGATTATATTGGCCACATTATTAAGGCATGCACGAGATTTTATGCTTTGATATAAAGCAAAGCGAAAAAAATCAATCCTACCACGAAGACTATCACCATTATTCTTCTAACTCAATCATCAATTCCCAACAAATTAAAAAACTACAACTACTTGAAAGTAATTGACACTCCATGCATTCTTTTTAGAACGTTCTTACATTTTTCATATTCTCTACGAAATAATTTTAAAAATTAAATAATTTTTTTTATTATAATTTATAGAATATCAAGTACGTTCTCTAAAGAGTCACAATTACCTCAATGTATACAAGAAGAGCACCGAAATAAAGAGCGTTGTCTTTGAGAAATCCAGCGGCAACGATTCCTTCTTCTAAAGAAGATTCGGCATTAAACCATACAAAAATTGGTGCCCCCGATTTAGAACCATCCCAATTCTTAAAATCTATCACATATCTTTGTTTAAAAGTGATATAACTTTCGGGGTTATAATTAAAATGATCTAATTTTTGAGTGAAATAATAAGATATGTTAACAATATGATCATGATATTTTGTTTTAGTATTTTGTGAAACTATTCCGAGTCTAGGAAATTTAGATCCTAAAACACAAATTGTTGATGTGTTTAAAAAAATAATTAGAAAAAACCACTTCAATATTAATACATGCATTTTAAAACTTCTAATATCTTTTTTTTATTGAAGTGAATAATGAAAGCCTAAGAGAAAGAAGGAAATAGTGTGAGAAGTGAAGAGCTCGCTGAAACTTATATATAGAGAAGGAATGTGAAGGAATGTGTTACAAGCTTCACCTTATTATATTGATGATGATAATTGATCTGAGAGATGCTGAAAGTGACTGAAAACTTATATAGTTATATGATTATAACTTATAAGTCCCTTTCCTTTTTTTCTTTTTTTGTCTACTTTTTAAATACGTGCAAATTAAATAGAGATACCAACCAACCAGCAAAGAAGTTAAACGATAGATGATTTTTTTTTCTCAAAACAAATGCTAGACGTATAAGTTGTAGTAGAGCTATGTTTCTTTTTCATGTTCCTTTTTTATATTTATATTTTTATATTTTGTTTTATATGCCCTTTTATAATTAAATTAGCTGCAATCACGTTAACCAAAAAAAAAAAAAAATTAGTTGTGTCACTAATTAAAAAAAATTCTCCCTCTGCTCATATTTATTATATGCATATTATCATATGTGTCATATATTAATGTGAAATAGAGGTATATGGATATAACTAAGAAGATAAAATGATGAATCTTCAATAACCATGCATGCATTTTCATAAATTTTGTGTTTGTTGTTTTCGTTTTTAAAAAATATTAGATATTAATCTAACATTAACTAATAATTTTTTATGTTTTACATTTAATATATTAGATTCTTGACATTTTTTCCTTTTAAAACTTTTAAATAGCCAGTTTTTTTTAACTTATTAATTATATTACTATTTAAAATACTTATTTTTAAAGTAAGTTATAATTTCAAAATTTTGAAAAATATTTTAAAAAAATTGTAAGTAAGACTTTTTTTTTTCAGTTTCAATTAAATTTACATGATAATTTTAAAAATATTTGAAACTAATTCATTATATAGTAGTAATTAAGGTCAATTAATCTACTGAGACAAATTATCAAAGATCAAATTATAATAAAGAGCATTAACTTATTCTACATCTTTCACAGCCTTCTATTATTAGAACACAATAAAATTTTTAAACTATCATTTTAATTAGTATTTATTCTTGCCCTTACATATATTCAACTTTTTTGTGTAGAAAACATATTCCATGTATGTGCCCTGGTTTTTTTTATTAGAATTCTGGTAAAAAGAAAAGATAAAAAATTAATAATAATAATTCTTTAAATTATCTTAGATTTTAATAAGTGAGAAGAGAAGAGTTCACCATAAAAATTATATTCTTTATATATATATTTTTTTCTTTTAATCCCATGACTCAAATTTAAAATACAAATATTAACATACGATTCTATTTTTTTATATGAAACGTATTAGCATTAACCTAAATATGCTTACATACAATAAAAAATAATAAATATATATATATATATATATATATATATATATATATATAATACTGTATATTAACTTCAATTTTTATTTAGCATATTATATTTTTATTAGTAATTGTGAATACAATATGTATAAAATTTTGAGATTACTAATAATTATTTGCATGAACTCACAATCTTATTACACTGTATTATTAGTTAGTCTATACTTGAAATAGATTTAAAATTACGAATATAATTTTGATACTTAATCTAGAATAAAGAATTTCATATGATCAATCAATAAGATTTAATTAAGGATGGTCTAATAATACAGAGTAACATTTATTTCACACAATCATAAATATATATTATGTTTATATTTATTTTAGAACAGAAATATTAAAGAAAAAAAATTCATAATGCTATTTTTAGATTCATAACATTATTTTTTTAATTATATATTTTTATTTTTTTATAAAATTATTCACCGTCTTATTATAAATCTGACAACAATATAAGGACGTTGATATAACAAATAAAGATTAAAGTAGTTTAAAAGAAATTAAAAATTATAATTAAAAAAATAATATTATTAATTTAGGAGTGATGTTATCATTATTTTAAAAAAAAATATAAATGATTTTTTCCTCTTTCATATATAATTGTATTTAGTATGCGTTTTGATTTAAGAAACGTTGGGAAATTACATATTAAAAAAAGTTTATACATATGTATTTTGATTAATTAAATATTATTTTTATTTCAATAAAAAATATCATGATTAATAAAAAATATTTTTGTTTTTTTCATTTGTAAATATTTAATAAAATTTAATATTTACTTTAGTGTATAATTAAAAATATAATCAAATTAAGAAAAAATGAGTATAAAATTAGAATTAAACTAAATAAAAATAATAATTTTCTTGAATATATTATGTAAATATATATAATAATTAACATAATAAATTACAAGAAAAATATGGTCTAATGATAAAATAAAGAGGATGTAAATGTGTAATTAAAGCTATTCCAAGTTCAACCTATCATTTTCACATTTTGCAATCGAATATCAACCAAGAACTTTTTTACGGCATTGATATAAAGATAAAATAGTTTAAAAAATATTCAATTGTAGTCAACCAAATATATTATGGTCAATGCTGTAAAAAATTAAGAGTATGCAGTGCATAAACAAAAAAGCAATTCATGTCATCCATGGAAGAACGAAAAAGACATGTTGAAAATGATTTTAGAAAAAAAAAAAAAAAGAAGAGCTGATGTTAACTAAGAAAGAGGATCTAGTATGAGAAGATTTAAAAAAATATATCTAAAATAACTCTTAAATATCAAAATTCATTGTCTTACAAATAATAACCTCAAAAATTATTTCAATCTACTAGCAAAAAATCTTTTAGATAATATGCTAATATATTTTTCTGTATACAAGTCTAATAAATTAATGAATCGACTCATTTGACTAGTTTATTTTTTAAATAAACATATAATTTTAATATTTTTTATTTGATATTCATATAAATTAAAAAATTAATCATTATTAAATAATTATTCTTTGATTAATTGTATTAACATTAATGATAATTAAATTATTCATTTATTTTTTGGTATAGATAACTTATATAAAACATAAAATTTAGATTTCTAAGTTTGACTATCAAAAATATTCCGATTCCATTCTAATTTTTAATGGATGAATTGGAACGAGGCTCCTAAATTAGATTAAAAACAAAAAATAAAAATAAAAAATTAAATTCAAATTCAAATTAAAAATAATAGAAAATTTTAAAAATCTAACATAAAATGACAAATAGTATTATCATTAAATTTATAATAAAATTAAAATAACACAAATAAAAATAAATATATTTTTATTCTTTTTTTAATTTTAATTTCTTATAATATTATTCTTTAAATAACAAACATACCAAATTAATAATTTAAATAATTAACTTAATGATTACTCTAAGTTTCTAATTAAGTACCCGTTGTAAGGTATATATTGCTATCCCTATATGCCATCCAAATAATTATTTAGTGCCCAATTTTAATTAAATGCTTTATCTATTTCATAATATGTATTCTCCAAATTCAACCAAATTAAAATACAAACTAAAAGAAAAATATCTTGATATAAATTAATCTCGTATAAAATGATAAATTTAATTAATACGATGATTATTTAACTGCTCTAAAAACGACTAATATGTCGATTTTTTTTCTAAAAAAATAAAAGAAAAATGTATTTCCTAATTCATGCTTCCGCTGCCATTTTGATAATAAAGAACCATGTTTTGCAATTTAACCGTAACAAAAACTAAAAATATTAGCTAATGTTATAATTAAAATCTATATAATTTTTACAAAGTATATAAAAATTTCTTGTAGTATTTTTTTTCAAGTAAACAATATTACTTTTGTTGATTTAAATTATTTTAAAATTTTTACGATACCCTTTTTAATACAAGAGTTCAATATTTTTTATTTAATCAAAGTTTAAGATTCACTTTCAAATTGGTTTTATCTATTGAATAATGAATTATTTTTACCCATGACATGAAAATAATAAATATAATTTCGTGATAGTCGATAAATAAAATAGTTTCTAATTTTGATGTTTCAATTTTTTTACATATTTATTTCGTTTATCCTCTAAGAAAAAAAATAATTGTGAAGTATAAATAAACTTTTCTATTATTACAGCTGTACAATGTTTTGCTAATAAAAAAAATTAAAAAATAAAAAGTATATTCTAACAATTGAAACTCTTTATAAAACAATCTAGAACTTATTTATGTCTTTTATGATCAAATAGATTATTTTAATATATACTATACAAAAAATAATTCTAATTATAATTAAAAAATATTATTTTTATTTTTAACTGAAATGAGTATTTCTTTTTAAAATTAGTACAAAATCTTAGCTTATGAAACGATTTTTTAATTTTAGTTCTAATGTAAATACTAAAAAGTAAAAAGATTTCTTATGATTCAACAATTTAGTTTTATACTAGTACTATAATTAGACGATCACAGCGTTAAAATGATCTAATTTTACCTATTGTATTAGGATTTAATTATACATTGATTAACAAATCAAACTTTTTTAACATCAATAATTCACCTATAAAAACTGATGTGTGTCCTTTAATAAAATAATCATACATTAAATCTGTATAATGATAATCTTTACAGTAGAGTGACCCATACAGATATTATAATTTTATAAAATGTCAAAAGCTACAATATTTTTTCACAACACAAACACGAAACTACATAAAACAGAAAGTAAAAAAAGTAACATACCCTACTAATTAAGATAGATCATTTCAAATATAAATTACGTAAATATTGTCTAAAATAATCCCTAGATGATAATTGGCATAGCATACGATAATGTTTAGTTCGTAATTTCGAGACTAAGAAGATCGAGAGAGAGGTTTTGGGTTTGACATGAGAGGAGTTCCATGCTCAATTGGTGTAGTCCTTATAGATTTATTTGGAACATATATGGGACTGGGAACATAATCACTATAATAAGTTAGCATCATGCATCCATGATAATCAATTTTTTGAAATAAGATATAAGATATAAGATACAAATATTTATATATATATATATATATATATATATATATATATATATATATATATGATTATAGGTCATCATTTTAAATGCATAAAACACTTAAAAGATACAAATAGTGATATATTAATTTTATTTTGAACACTTCAAAAATAATGACCTGAACAATAAAATAAAAATAGATAGAAGATATGTACCGGAAAGAAAGTTGGATCCACCATTGAAAGATAAAAATGCCAAAGTTGCTGCCCTAGCAGCCACCAAGAACAACAATATCCAAAATTTAAAAATTTTGATGTTATCATACACTACTAATGATTTAGTAGATTGGTTTACAGAAAATTAATATATAATAATTCTACGGTGTGGAAGCTAAAATTTATATGGGTAGAAATTGCACCAATCGCAAAATGTTGATTATTTGTCGGTTTGTAACAGAAATTAATAATGATTATTATTAATTCAAGAAATAATTACAGTAATGGAATATTAACAATGCTAGGGAACCAACTCTATATAAGCCAAGAATCAGCCAATTGGTAAACCAGAGGCACCGGTGACTTTAATCGGATGTTGCTACTGATAGGCACACGGATGTTTCTTTTCCTTGTACATTGGATAGTTTTGAATATGATTTCTATGTTTCATGTGTTACGCATTAATAAAACATAATTAATTAAAGCATCTGTTCCGTTAGCGTATCTTCCCTCATATTTTAAACGTGGTCAACAATAATTTAAAAAATAAATTAAATTATAAATTAATAAAACCAATTATAATTAATTATGTTGTTTCATTCTTGGCTGATTATTAATTGGTTCCATATACTTTTCCATATTTTAATTCAAGAAATATTCTTTTCAATAAGCATTTTTCTTCTAAAGAAGCTGCATCATTAAACCATATAAAAATGGGTGCCCCCAATTTAGAACCACCCTAATTCTTAAAATTTATCACATATCTTTGTTGAAAAGTGATATAACTTTTGAGTTTAAAATTGAAATAGTCTAATCTTTGAGTATAGTAATAAGACATATTAACAACATAATCATGGTACTGTGTTTTAGTATTTTGTGAAACTATTCCTAATCTAAGAAATTTAGATCCTAATACAAATTGTTGATGTGCCTAAGAAGATGATCAGAGAAAACCACTTCAATACTAATACGTGCATTTTGAATATCCTAATATCTTTTCTTTTTTTCTTATAAAATGAATGATGAAGAGTTTAAAAAAAAAGAAAGAGATGGTGCGAGAACAGAAGAGAAGTGGCTGAAACTTATATAAAAGGGCTCTTTCTTTCTTTTTTACTTTGTCTTTCTTTCACATGAGTGCAAATTAAATAGAGAGACTCTGAGAAGGAAATAATACTAACCAGCCACTTAAACTCTTAAATGTTAAATGGTTTTCTCTTCAAAAAAAATGCTCAAGGTACAAATAGCAACTCTTAAATGGTCTTAATGTTTTTTTTTTCCATGCTAAAACCACACCACATCACCACAAATAGCAACTTTATTTTTGTATTTACTAGGGGATGACCGTGCGATGCACGGAAAAAAATATATTAATTACACAAAAATGTTCGGTACGAAAAAAAATGCATTATATATACATATAACATAATGTTAATCATTAATCAAATTAAATTAACATACATAAATTTTTGTTGTTGAATGAAAATCTGAAATTATTTCTTACATGTTAATTATTAATATTAAAAAACTTTTTTATGTCATATTACATAACAAAAAATAATTTTTCATGTTTATTGTATAAGAAAAAAAATTAGGTTCGGCAAAAAAAAATATTATATGTCCAAAATCTTATTACTAAATTTACATAATACATATTTTACAATGATTCAAGAAGCTTACTGAATTTTAGTTATTTCTAAAATCTTAATACTAAATTTACACAATCTTACTAGCTACTAATTAATTTTTCTGTGTATAGCATATTATAAATTTACACAATACATATTTTACCAAAAAATAACTAAAGTATTATATGTTTAAAATCTTATTATTTAATAAATCTAACAAAACTAAATAGTCTCCTTTTTCTTTGACAACCTCTTATATAATTCAATGAGCCTCAAAAGTAAAATTTATAAGTAAAGTTGAATGTAATAAACTATTTAGTTTTAATTATGCATTACAACAAATATTATAATTTATTTTTTTAACTAAATATTATATATACAAAAAAAATTAATTTATTAAACATTATATATATTTTCTAAAGAATAGCCCATGCTATGTTTGGACTGTCTAATACATAATGCTAGATTAATATAATTGTATAACACAATGAATTAAAAAATAAAAAAAAAAGTAAAAAGGATAGGTAAAAAAGATACTACATAATTTATTTGCATTTTGAATAATTTTATGAGTTCAAAAATCATATATGTTTAACACCTATAGATAATATAAGAAGAAAAAAAACTTATAACATTAAAAACACCAAAATTGATAAATTTTGAACGCTAACATCTCATTTTTTTCAAAATGCTATAAATACTATATAATTACATGAATTTTTACTTTTATGTATTTCTAATGCATTACCTGTGCGCGAATTACAGGAGATACTTAATATATCATACTTAGTCTTACATCTATGTGAACACTTGGAACCACAGTTGTCAGAACCGAACCGATAATTGAATCGATCAGGTTATTGGGTAATTGGGTCACTGGTTCAACCGTTAGATTATTGGTTGAACCAGTTGACTCGGTACTATGTAAATAAAAAATAAAAATAGTCAAAATTTTAAAATATATATACTTTTACTAATATTTTAAGAATATCAAACTATTCTAAAATAATATGGACTAGAAACAATAAGTATTTTGTTATTTTTACTCTCATAAATATTTTTATTTTTTATATTAAAATAACTATTATTTTCAAATTTTATAATTTATTAATTAATTTATATCTATTGCACTATTATATACTACAAGTATTTATTGAAAAATAATACTAATAGATATTATATAATTATGAAAAGAAAAACCTTGAAAAACATCAAACGAAAAACCTTGAAATTGAAAATTTCTAAAAATTGAAAGTGATCAAACCTTATTTTCAAAGAATTTATTGGGCAGTCTATTACAAAATATCCAAAAATCCCATAATTATAACAGATTTGCGTCTACCATCATCACTGCCATACATACCTCCACATTCACTTTTTCCTTGGTTACAATTCTAAGCCATGTGACCCATCCCACCGCAGTTGTAACAATTGCAACTGTCACCATGTTCTCCACCGCCACCACTGTGATCACGATGACAGATTAAAAAAATAAAAAATAGGTAAAGCAACCAGAAGAATATAGTGAATAATGGAAGAAGGAGCTATAAATATGCTTGTTTTTTTATTTAAAATTTAAATTTGAAATTTTTCATTCTTCTTACTTGATATTAAAGGAAGAGTCATGAGAAGGGAGGAAAGGAAAATAAATGTATGTAGCAAAGAATGAATGAAAAATAGATGGACATTAAAGGGAGAAGTTGAAGGGAGAGTTATTAAAAGACATTGAAGCTAATATTACTTCATACATAACTAATAATGATGCAAACGAAACGAGAGAATGAAAGACATTCAACAAACTCTGCATAAGGAGTACCATAATCAATTCAACTTTCAAGCTCTCTCTTTCAAGACATTTAGGATTTTTACTACCTGACAATTTTCTATTAATGGTTTAGTATTAGATATATAGTGTGTGGTGAATATAAAATATTTTCAATGAAATTCATAATATATATAAGTTAGTTATTTTTAATGATATTCTTTATATATTTGTGGATATTAAAGATATTATTTAACCAAACAAATTAATAAGATTTTTACATGGGTAATTAGTGGATGCTCGTTATCAATGTTTTATTACCGTAAAAAAAATGTGTATAGAGGATATTTGCATTATTATTAGTATTCATAGGAAATTTTGTAATTTATTACTCCTCCTGAATTATAGTGTATATGTACTTTATCTCTTAATTTTAGTAATAAAATTATTTTCCCTTATTTAATAAGATCCAACTTTTGTATAGTTTATAATAAGGATAATATATGTTATTTTTATTTTAAAAGAATATATACAATTTAATTTGTTTTTTCTTTCTTTCAAAAATTCAACATTTTTATTTAATGGATGTGATATTTTCTCATCTTATGTTCTCTCACTTGATTTCTTTCCGAAATCTCTCTATCGGTCGAGAGCTCTTCACGGTGACCCAACAAGTGGTATCAGAGTTGAGAGATGTTTAATTGGTCTGGCAGCGTGTCCTGCGATGTGGTGCGGTAGTATGATAGACGAATACTTAAATGTGGTGGAGGAGCTAGAAAGAGGGAGAGTTGATGTTTGATGTGGAGACGATTCACACTTGAGCTATAAAAACTGAGACGTGTCTCTCAAAATAACCACACATTAGACCTGTATAAAATTTGTATAATGATAATCTTTACAGTAGAGTGACCCGATAAGCATATATACGAACTTTGAATCAATACTCTTTCATAATAATAATGATAGTGACTTAACAAAATTTCAAAAAGGGAATCAAATAATGCTTAGTTTGAGAAGTTGAAGGCAAATTAGTAATGACAAATATCAATATTTAATAAAAAAAATAAAAAAAGTTAAGGATCATTATTGAAGAAGTTGGATAAACACAAATCAAATGTAATAACAAGTACACAGATATTATAATTTTATAGAATGTCAAAAGCTACAATGTTTTTTCACAACACAAGTACGAGACTATATGGAACAGAAAGTAAGAAAAATAGAATACCCTACTAACTAAGATAGATCACTTTAAATATAAATTATATAAATATTGTCCAAAACAATCCCTAGATAATAATTGACATAGCATACGTTAATATTTAGTTCGTAACTCCGAGACTCGAAAGATCGAGAGATGGAAGTTTTGGCTTTGACATAAGAGGAGTTTCATACTCAATTGGTGCAGTACTTATAGATTTATTTGGAACATATTTGGGACTAAGATCATAATCACTATAATCAGTTAGTATCATGCGTCTATGATAATCAATTTCTTGAGATAAGATATAAGATACAAATATATATATATATATATATATATAGGTCATCATTTTAAATACAGAAAACATTTATAAGATACAAATAGTGATATATTAATTTTATTTTGAACACTTCAAAGATAATGACCTGAACAATAAAATGAAAATGGATAGAAGATATGTACCGAAAAGAAAGCTGGATCCACCATTGAAAGATAAAAATGCCAAAGCTACTGCCCCAGCAATGTCCAAAATCTAGAAACTTTCATGTTATCATACACTACTAATGATTTAGTTCAGATTGATTTACAGAAAGTTAATATATGATAATTCTACAGTATGAAAACTAAAATTTATAATGGGTTTAGAAATTACACCAAATAGCAACTCTTAAATAGTCTTAATGTTTCTTTTCCATGCTAAAACCACACCATACCACCACAAATAGGAACTCTATTTTTGTATTTGCTACGAAATGAACGTGCGATGCACGGGAAATGCTCAGCAGAGTCAAAAAATATATTAATTGTACGAAAAATGTTCAGTACGAAAATAAAAAAATACATTATATATACATATAACATAATGTCAATTATTAATCAAATTAAACTAACATACATAAATTTTTTTCGTTGAATAAAAAACTGAAATTATCCCTTACATGTTAATTACTAATATTAAGAAACTTCTTTATGTCATATTATATAACAAAAAATAATTTATCTTGTTCATTGTATAAGGAAAAAAATTAGGTTCGGTAAAAAAAGTATTATATGTCTAAAATCTTACTACTAAATTTACACAATACATATTTTACAATGATTCAAGAAGCTTACTAAATTTTAGTTATTTCTACAATCTTAATACTAAATTTACACAATCTTACTACTAATTAATTTTTCTGTTCATATCATATCATAAATTTACACAATACATATTTTACCAAAAAATAACTAAAGTATTATATGTTTAAAATTTTACTATTTAATAAATCTAACAAAATTAAATAGTCTCCTTTCTCTTTGACAACCTCTTCTATGATTCAATGAGCCTCAAAAGAAAAATTTATAAGTCAAGTTGAATGTAATTAACTATTTAGTTTTAATTATGCATTATAATAAATATTATATTTTATTTTGTTAACTAAATGTTATATATAAAAAAAATTAATTTATTAAACATTATATATATTTTCTAAGGAATAACCCATGCTACGTTTGGAATGTCTAATACATAATGCTACATTAATATAATTGAATAACACAATGAATTAAAAAATAAAAAAAAAGTAAAAAGGATAGGTAAAAAAGATATTACAGAATTTATTTGCATTTTGAATAATTTTATGAGTTCAAAAATTATATATGTTTAACACCTATAAATAATATAAGAAAAAAAAACTTAAATAAACTGCAAATATTAAAAACACCAAAATTGATAAATTTTAAACGTTTACATCTCATTTTTTTCAAAATGCTATAAATACTATATAATTACACGATATTAAATTTAATATTAATTATATAATTACATGAATTTTTACTTTTATGTGTTTCTAGTGCATTATCCGTGCAAATTACGGGAGATACTTAATATATCATGCTTAGTCTTACATCTATGTAAACACTTAAAATCATAGTTGTCAGAACCGAATCGATGATTGAATCGGTCAAGTTATTGGGTCATTCAGTCACTGATTCAATCGTTGGATCATTGGTTGAACTAGTTGATTCGGTACTATGTAAATAAAAAATAAAAATAGTAAAAAATTTAAAATATATATTTTTATTAATATTTTAAGAATATCAAACTATTCTAAAATAATATGGACTAGAAACGACAAGTATTTTGTTATTTTTATTCTCTCATAAATATTTTTATTTTGTTTTTATATTAAAATAACTATTATTTTCAAATTTCAATAAATTATTAACTAGTCTATTACACTATTATATACTACAAGTATTTATTAAAAAACAATACTAATAGATATTATATAATTATGAAAAGAAAAATCTTGAAAAACATCAAACGAAAAACCTTGAAATTGAAAGTGATCAAACCTTATTTTCAAAGAGTTTGTTGGACAGTCCATTGCAAAATATCCAAAAATCCCATAGTTGTAACAGATTTGCGGCTACCATCATCGTTGTCATACATGCTTCCATATTCACTTATTTCTTGGTTACAATTCCAAGTCATGTGACATATCCTACCGCAGTTGTAGCAATCGCAACTGTCACCATGCTCTCCACCGCCACCACCGTGATTACGATGACAGATTGAACAAATAAAAAATGGGTGAAGTAACTAGAAGAATATAGTGAATAATAGAAGAAGGGGTTATAAATATGCTTTTTTTTCTATTCAAAATTTAAATTTAAAATTTTTCGTTCTTCTTACTTTATATTAAAGGAAGAGTCGTCAGAAGGGAGAAAAGGGAAATAAATGTATGTAGCGAAGACTGAATGAAAAACAGATGGACATTAAAGGGAGAAGTTGAAAGGAGAATGTTAGAAGACATTAAAGACATTGAAGCTACAATTTTAAATGAGTTAATCAATTTTATAAAATTTATATTAGATTTGAGGATTTTATAATTTAAATCTTGTTAAATTTTTACCTTTTATATATTTAATTTATTTTTTCGATTTTACCTGCAAAAAAGACTCCGACGTTTAAGTCAGTATCCGTACCAAGACCGCAGATAATGTCAGGGATAAGTGATGTACTTGGGGAGGGGTAGGACCCTCCCTTTATATAAGCTGCACTAGGACGGGTCCGACATGAACAGACCCATTTTTCAAAAAGTTTCCTTCGTTCAGCTGGCAAATTTCATGTAGGGACTGGAGATGTGACGTGTGGGTCACTTCCCGATTCGGTCACGGTGTGTTGCCGGGTCGACGAGTCGCCCGATGCTAGGTTTTTGGTTCGTTGAGTTAGTCTAGAACAAGAAATTGGGTTAGATTAATTTTGTTATCTTTAAATATCACGTATCACAAAAATGTAACAAGTGATGATTTTTATTATATACTACAGGTCAGTAAAAATTAACAAAAAATTTAACTTCGCTAATATTTAAATATATCTTTAATTTAGAAAAAAAAAACTAAAGTTAAATCTTTAAGAGATTAAATTAAATTATTGTGTTTAAAAATCACTTTAAATATTAATCCCTACAAATATTAAGAGATGACATCTATAATATGTGTATATTTTTTCAAAAAATATATACGAGCTAAACTTCATATAAAACAAAATGGTTTTTTAATTATTTTTAATACTTTTTTTTAATTATATAATGTATTTAAAATAATTTTTAATAAATAATAATAAATATTATTTCTAAATTCATTCCAAGAATATATATTAAAAATAAGACTGAGCATACTGACACGTGATGGTATTTATATATATTCGAAGAAAATCTTTTATCTTTTATTAAGTCACGGTTTGTCACAAAAAAAATAGGAGTGTCATGAGTGTAGTATTCAAAATATATCCGACATATAAACACATGATAACTTAGTAAAGTATCCATACTTTATACTTGTAAACTTAAATAAAAAATAGAAAAAGTATGAGGAGCCAATGGAATATTTATACAATGTGTACAATGGAGGTTTATAGAGTATTAGAGATATAACTATTAGTGTTACATTTTTCCATCAGCTGAACCTTTTGGGATGAGTGATTTCATGACATGGTATTAGAGCGTTAGATCCGAAAGGTTAAGAATTCAATCCTTGGTGAATCCAAAATTAGTTTAATTTTTCGGGAAGATGTTTATTATCCCAGTACTCGAATGGTTATTCTATATAGTATGGGGGATGTTTTTTTTGTAACTCAATAGCCTATTATACACATTGTACAAATAGTCTATTATCTCCCTAGCGAAATCCAAAAAATTATAACCTATCATTAACATTCATTTTTATTTAATATATCATGTTATTAAAAGTTACGAGTAAATATATATAACAACATCTTTATAAATAATCATCTTGTCATCGCTTGAAAAAATCGAATGATGAATAAAATTCAAGAGTTAATAAATTAAAATTAAAAATTTCAGTAATTCTAATAACACAACCTCATTCGTTAAAACATGATTATTTAATTATTGTAAAATGTACGTAATTCATCTGATTTTATTTTCACTATTTATATTTTCGTACATGTTTTTTTTTTAATCAAAACCTATGATCCATAAATTTTAATAAGTGAGAAGAGAAAAATTCACCATAGAAATTTTTTTTTTAATTTTTTCTTTTAATCCCGTGATTCAAATTTAAAATACAAAAATTAATATACAATTCTATTTTCTATATGATATGTATTATTGTCAATCTAAATATGTTTACATCCAATAAAAAATAATAAATATATATACCGTATTATTAACTTCAATTTTTATTTTGCATATTATGTTATTATTAGTAGTTGTGAGAACAATATGTATAAAATTTTGAGATTATTAATAATTATTCACATGAGCCCACAATCTTATTATACTATATTGTTAGTCTATTCTTAAAATAAATTTAAAATTATGAATATAGTTTTGATATTTAATTTAAAATAAAAAATTTCACATGATCAACCAATAAAATTTAAGGATAGTCTAATTGTAGAGAATAGTATTTATTTCATGCAGTCATGTATACATACTATGTTTATATTTATTTTAGAACAGAAATATTAGAAAGAAAAAAAAACACAATGTCACTTTTAAATTTATAATATTATTTTTCTAATTATATATTTTTACTTTTTTACAAAATTATTCACCGTCCTTATGAATCTGACAAAAATACAAGGATGTTGATGTAACAAATAAAAATTAAAAATAATTTAAAAAAATAAAAAATATAATTAAAAAAGCAGTATTATTAATTTAGGATTGACGTTATCATTATTTAAAAAAAAACATAAATAATTTTTTTCCTCTTTCATATGTAATTGTATTTAGTATGCGTTTTGGTTTAAAATTTTCTGAGAAATTACATGTAAAAAAAAGTTTATACATATGTATTTTGATTAATTAAATATTATTTTTATTTAAATAAAAAATATTATGACTAATAAAAAATATTTTTGTTTTTTTATTTGTAAATATTTAACAAAATTTAGTATTTACTTTAACAAGTGTATAATTAAAAATGTAATCAAGTTAAGAAAGAATGAGTACAAAAGTAAAATTAAACTAAATAAAAAAATAATTTACTTGAATATGATATGTAAATATATATATTGGACCGTGTGCATTCATTTTTATTTTAACACAAGATACTGTGAAGGAATGTGTTACAAGTTTCACCCTATTATATTGATGATAATAATTGATCTGAGAGATGTTGTATTAGGAACAGCACATTTTCAAACTGAGAGATAGTAGAAAACTGAAGAGAAGTGGCTGGAATTTATATAGTTATATGATTATAAATTCCTTTCTTTCTTTCTTTCTTTCTTTTAAAGGAGAGTTCTTTAGTGATTTTAGTTTTGGTGATTAAAAATGACATAAATTTAATCTATAAGTAAAATATTAATACATGACAAGAAAATCAAATTTAACACCAAAATAATTCTCTTTTTTTCTTATAATTATTTTTATCAAAATAATTTAAAAAAACAACAAAATAATTTTTGTAATTATATTTATAATTATTATTTTATTATTATTTTTATTTTAAAAAATTCTTATAATTATTTTTATTAAAATGATTTTTTATAATTTTTTAATTATTTATTATTATTATTATTAATTTTTTATAATTATTTTTATTATTTTTTACCAAAATAATTTTTTTATAATTATTTTTTTGTAATTTCGAAAAACTAACACCAAAATAATATTTTCTCTCTCTTATAATTTCTTATGATTATTTTTATCAAAATAATTTTTTATAATTATTTTTATAAAATAATTTCAAAAAATTAATATTAAAATGATTCTCTCTCATAATTTTTTAAATTATTTTTATAAGAATAATTTTGTATGCTTCTCAGTTGTCCAATCTTGATGAAAGTTGTGATTTCACAAATTTGTCTCCATGATTTGTCATTTTGAGTATAAAATTGGAAATGTTTAAACAAATTTGTGAAATCATAACCTTCATCAAGATTGGACAAGTGGAAAGCATAAAAAATTATAAGAGACAATCATTTTGATGTTAGTTTCTTGAAATTGTTTTATAAAAATAATTATAAGAAATTATTTTAATAAAAATAATCATAAAAAATTATAAGAGAGAGAAAGATAATCATTTTGGGGTTAGTTTTTTGAAATTACAAAAAAATTATAAAAAATTAATTTGGTAAAAATAATAGTAAGAATAATTATAAGAAATTATTTTTACAAATAAAAATAATTTTGATTTTATTTGTAGAAATAAATAATAATAATAAATAATTAAAAAATAATTATAAAAAATTATTTTAATAAAAATAATTATAAGAAATTATTTTTAAAAATAAAAATAATAATAAAATAATAATTATAAATATAGTTAAAAAAATTATTTTGGTGTTATTTTTCTTGAAATTATTTTGATAATAATAATTATAAGAAATTATAAAAAAAAAGAGAGAATCATTTTGGTGTTAGATTTGATTTTCTTGTCATATGTCAATGTTTTATTTATAAGTCAAATTTATGCTACTCTTAATTACTAAAACTAAAGCTACCAAACAACTCCCCTCATTTTTATTCTTCCTTTAAAACATTGTAAAACAAAATCTTCAGACAACCAAAAGAAGTTATCTGAGGTTTTTAGCAATAAGAGTTTAGCAATGGAGATAATGTATCAATGGGAGAACTATATTTTTAGCTCATCCGCAACCACAGTAGGTAATTTAATCAAGCCATTAACGTCTAAGTTTGGGTTTGAATGAAAATACAGCAGCTAAAGACTATTTTTAGATACGTAAAAAGTAGAATCATATATGGCTTATGTCAATACTTTAAAATAAGTGAGTGTGCAATATTAATAATAGAAACAGAAAGAACAAGTAAAAATTTACAGTAATGATTAATTATTTTGTAGAAGAATGTAGATGTAACTACTTTAAAAATGAGTTTGTGGTACTTAGAGTGGATTTTTTTTAGTGAAAAAAAATTGGATGGTGTTCAGTGTTCAATTTTATTATTCATTGTTCTTTTCCTTTTATTTAATTTGGGTCCTATTTATAAAATTAAAAGTAAAAGATCACATTTTATTATCTCAAGTGTTCAAAAAAATGGAGAATATCTATTTCCGTGGTACCCTTCAACACAAGTTTTATTATGATTAAGAGCCGTGACAATTTTAAAATGGGCATGCATGGAATGGCAGCATTGAATAGTAGTTAGTAGTAGTGACTCTGTTGTAAACAGTGCAATAATCATTTTCAAGTTTTTAAATCAATGCAAACCAAAGAGTTAAAAAATAATTCAATGGAGACTGAGGTATGTAACAAATAGAGTTTTGAATATTTTAAATTTTTTATTGAATTGGACAACCCAAAGATGGCTTTACAAGGTTTTATTAAGTTGGATCAATTAAAAAGTATTTTTATCGATCAGTATCATTTTTTAATAAAAATTTATTTTTTAGTAGTAAAAGAAACCAACTCTCTAGTTCAGCAAGAAGCAAATTAATTGATAAAGAAAATACATTTGGTGTAAAAAATATTCCAGAAGGTAGTGAGAATGTGGAAGTGTCCCAAAGTCGATCCAACAGTCCATATATGAGGAAATGAATAAATGGTTAAATTAATTTTCGAAAGATTATTTATTTTTTAAATTAGTTTCTAAAAGATTTTTTAATTAAATTTGTGTTTTAAGGATTTTAAGTTAGTTATTTTAATCATTTTGTTACTTTCGTTGTTAACGGCGTTTAAATTTATTGATGTGACGCGTTAAGTGATACTACAACACATATCTAGTGGTCTTAATAGACGACTAACATGATAAGTTTATATAATTAAATCAAATAAATTTCAAATTGAGGAATTTCACTGCCTCAAGTTCTTTCTCAATTATTCACAAATGAACTGAAATTAGTTCGATTTTGAACAAGCAATAAAAAAGATTCAATTATCAACAAAAACACATCGAATTCATTTATCGATCCAAATGAACCTCAATTAAAAGGAGGAAAAGAAAAAACGCAGTAACAATAACAGCAATAAAAGAATAACGATTGAGAGAAAACACGCGAATAAGAAGGAGAAAGGCGAAGAAGAAGAGGGAAGAACGTGAAGAAGAAGGAATGCGAAGACGAAGAAAGAGGAAAACGAAGGAGAAGAAGGAAGAACACGAAAAAGAAAGAACGTGAAGACAAAGAAGAATATGTTTTGCGTTATTGAAACGCGCGTGTGTATACGCTGGTGTGATGAAAATCGTTTTTGTTAAATTTGAGCCAACTTGATTGGATTTGGTTGTCAAAAATACTTGTACGTGTAGTTGGACTATTTCAATTAAGAATTATTCTCCACATCCAAACAATTTTAGCATATAAGTTTATCCAAGTAATTTAGAGGCATGCGCTTCTTCTTCTCATTCTCATTCTTCTCACACACGAATGCGTCTTCTTCTTCTTCTTCTCCTCCTTCGCGTTCCTCCTCCTCATTCTCCTCCTTTTTTTCGCGTTCCTTTTTTTCACTTGTTTTTTCCTTATCTTCGTTCTTTTGTTGTTGTTGCTTTTATATTTTTTTTTCTTTTCCTCGTTTTCTCCCTATGAAGAAGCAGTGAAAAGTGAAGAGGAAGAGTTTTGAATTGTGCAGAACTGAAATGAACCGAAATTATATTTAGAATAAACTCGAAATCATTAAGTAATTTTAGTGCATTTCTGAATATAATTTTGGTTCATTTATGAGTGAATTATTTTGTTATGATTTTTCTTGTTTTACTATCTTGAGAGGAATCAAATCAAGAAAAAGAGAAGAAAAATCAAACAAAAAAAAGAGAAATAGGAAAAAAAAATTCCTCAAAACTTCTCATAATGTTTTGCTTTTCTTATCTTTTTCATCTAACAAAATAAAGAAGAAGAAACACATAATGCTGCAAAATCACTTGATGGATTTAGATGTGTTTTTGTTCATGATTCAATTTTGTTTGTGTGTTTATTTTCAAATTAAATTTGTGTGTCACAATCATTAAGTAATTTTGATTTATTCTGAATTTAAATAAGGTGCATTTAGTGTGCTTGTTTTGAAACGAGTTTGAATTTAATTTTCGGTTCATTCTAAATATAATTTCAGTTTATTTCTGACTATAATTTCGGTTCATTTCTATTTTGTACAATTCAAAACTCTTACTTTTTATCTTCTACTGCTTCTTCACTAGGAAGAGAAGGAAGAAAAGAAAAAAAAACAACAATAATAATAAAAAATGATGATAAAGAGAAAACATATGAAGAAAAAGAAATACAAAAAAAGGAGGAAGAAGGCGAAGCAGAAAGTAAAAAGAAGAAGCTCCCTAACACTTTGTTTGGATGGAAGATAAAAAATGAAAAAAAAAGAAAATAGGAGGAAAGAAAATAAGAAGAAAGGTTGATTTTTTTATGTTATTTAGATGAAGAGAAAATAGATGGAAAAAAGGAGAGAAAGAAAATCATAACCAAGTGAAATTACATTAAAATCCTTTTTTTTATTTTTTTAACACCATGGATAAATTAGTAATTTGACTTTCACTTTGTGTGTTATCATCAATTTTCATCGCAAGAGTTAGAAGAAAATTTGAGAGTGGGTCCCACGCCATTTTTTTTTCTTTGCATTATTTATTGATCCAAATAGTGCGTAAAAGAAAACGAGGGTAAGAAAAAAAGAAAAGAAAAAAAAAACAGTGTGTACAATGGGCTAAATTTTTGGTCCATGAATAAAATTAAGTTGATTTTGGAATTCACCAAAAATTGAACCTTTGACCTTTCGAATCTAGAACTCTAATACCATATCATGAACCCACTCATCCTAAAAACGTAACCTGACAGGATAATGTAACACTAATAATCATATCTCTAATACTTCATAAATCTCTATTATACACATTGTACACTTAGGTCATTGACTCCCTATACTTTCTCTTTTTGTTAATATTGAACCTAGTAACCCTCTTCAATTAAATCCCACTTGAACGATTGAACCGATTGAACCGATAGATTCGTTGAATCATTGGGAGAGCGGTTCGAAGACTCACCATTTTCTGAACCTTAGTCATTACTTTGCTTTTGTTTTGAGTGCCGGGAGCAGCACACACAAATTCATTTCTTCTCAGTCATCATCACTACTTGGGGAACTCCTCTCCCGCCATTTCCCCCCTCTCAAAACACACAGCACCCACAAAGAAAGGAAGAAAACATGAGTACCGTTGATAAGATGCTCATCAAAGGCATTCGGAGCTTCGACCCCGAGAACAAGAACGTCATCACCTTCTTCAGACCCTTAACCCTAATCGTTGGCCCCAACGGTGCTGGAAAAACCGTACGATTTTCATTCCCTCCCTTTTCTCTTCTCTTCTTCTTTTTCATAACCCTAACTTCTTACTATAATACGCCATTTTCATTCCTTTTATGCAGACAATCATCGAGTGCTTGAAGCTTTCTTGCACCGGCGAGTTGCCTCCTAATGCAAGGTCTGGTCACAGCTTTATTCATGACCCCAAGGTTCCTCTCTTAAAACTTGTTGTAGTATACTTATCACTTTAGGGATTTAGGATCATGTTAAGTTCACTCATGTTATATTTTACAAAACATAAGGATACTGCTATGGCTACTACTAATTGATTAGTATTTTGGAACTTGTTTTGGAAGGTTGCTGGTGAAACTGAAACGAAGGGCCAGATTAAGCTCCGATTTAAGACAGCAGCGGGAAAAGACGTGGTTTGCATAAGGTCCTTTCAGCTCACGCAAAAGGCGTCGAAGATGGAGTACAAGGCAATTGAGAGTGTACTTCAAACTATTAATCCTCATAATGGGGAGGTACATTGTCAACTTTATTCTTCAACTTCAACCACAAGATAGGTTCCATTTTCTTGATTTCAACATTAGTTTTAACGGTGTTGTGAAAATGTTGAGATGAGGAAACAATACAAAAGCAATATGTTGTGTTTATAATCAGTATAGGAAGTAGGTTAATGAAAGTGTTTTATTAATCCAATGAATGAGAGACTAAGTTTGCTTTACTTTGTTAACGTAGTATAGTTTGAATCTAGGGTTTGCTTCTGGCTTGTGATTGCCAAATTGTCTCTTTTTTTTATTTTCGTATTAACTTGACTTAATTGGTTTGCTTTGTCAGAAAGTTTGCCTTAGCTATAGATGTGCAGACATGGATAAGGAAATTCCTGCGCTCATGGGTGTTTCTAAGGCCATTTTAGAAAATGTTATATTTGTTCATCAAGATGAAGCAAATTGGCCACTGCAGGATCCTTCCACATTGAAGAAAAAGTTTGACGACATCTTTTCTGCAACTCGGTATCATTTGTGTTACTATACAATTCCTCTTTTATTAATCTTTTGTATGAAAAGGGTTACACATCACAGATCTACTTTGGATTTTCAACTTTTGTGAGCTTTGTATAATTCGGTTAACTTGTCTTTTACATATTGTGTTTGGTCAATGCATTCTGCCCACCCAAATTACCAAATTTCTCATCATTATGAAATTCAAGTTGTCTTCCATCTTGCTCAAGTAGGTAGTACATGAAATCAGCTGTCACTACATTGTAAAATTGCTTCAGAAGAATCTTACTATCATAAGTATGAAGCAACTTTCAATCATCTATGGTTTAAATCACATAGCTGATAATACTCCATTACATGTGTGGAGTGCTCTGCTTGACCAAAAAAAAAAAGGACAAGAAACACACACACACACACATTCCTTACTGAGCCATGTTAGGTTGAGTTTGCAAAAACTGATTAGGTACTTTACATAAAGCAATTCAAGGAAATGCTAGTGTTTGTGACTTAGAGTTGATAACATATTAATATTACTGAGCAGATATACAAAGGCACTGGAGGTTATAAAGAAACTTCACAAGGAACAAGCGCAAGAGATAAAGACTTTCAAGCTTAAGCTTGAGAATCTTCAAACATTGAAAGATGCAGCTTATAAGGTCACTTTCCTTTTCTAAAATTTGACATCTCTGCAGATGAAAATTTGCAAATTGTCTTCCCTTTTTATTTTACTTTATTTTAATTTTTTTAATTTTTTCCTGATGATCTTGGACATAAACTGCGTTATTCTCCCTACTTTTTTGGATCATAAATGTAAGACACACAAAAAACAATTTGAATTCTTCTGAGTTCTTGCATTCATGTGCTGCTCAGTTGCTGCAACGACATATTATGTTTTGGAGGGCATTCATCTCTCCAGGCAGTGTTGTTGTCTTCTTTTCCATGTGTCTTCAAACAGAAATGTAGAGAAGTTCTGCCATTTTGACTACTATAAATATAAAATAGACCACAGTTTTTCCCAAAAAAGTAAAAGAAAAAAAAATCTGATTATAACTATTTTCTTTTATCTTTTTACAGCTTCGTGAAAGCATTGCCCAAGATCAGGAGAAAACAGAATCTCTAAAATGTCAGTTACAGGAGTTGGAAGGAAGCATTAAAGATGTGGATGATAAAATACATCATGCAGAGAAAACACTGAAAGATTTGCGAAAGCTGCAGGACCAAATCTCAACTAAAACTGCTCAACGAAGCACTCTGTTTAGGGAACAACAGAAACAATATGCAGCTCTTACCGAGGATAATGAAGGTGCTGACCATTGTTGTATATGTGTTACCATTTCTCTTTTAGTTTTCATCTAGTTTTAGTTTCATTCTATATTTCTATGTGCTTGTTTACCTATCGCCCACTAGTTTACTTCACAGAAAGTATTTTTTATACTTCTGGTTCTTACATTGATTAGACACTGATGAAGAGTTGATGGAATGGAAGACAAAGTTTGAAGAAAGGATTGGAATTTTACAAACAAAAATAAGCAAATTGGAGAGAGACTTGAATGACATTGACACTAAAAGTTCTTTCCTTAAGCAGACTATCAATGATTCCATCTGGGAGATCAGCAAGCTTCAAACTGAAGCTGAAGTAAATAATTGATGAAAAGTTGTGTTTATACAGCTATCCAGTTGTGTGGAACATTATTGTAATTTTCTCTACTTTGAACTACAGGCTCACATGTCTTTGAAGAATGAACGTGATTCGTGTATTAAAAATTTTTTTGCGAAGCATAATTTAGGGCCTCTTCCAGAGTCACCCTTCACTGATGAGGTTGCTACCAACCTGACCAATCGTGTAAAATCAAGGGCTTTAGATCTTGAGAAGGACCTCCAAGATAAAAAGGTGTGTTTTCTGTCCTCCATCTCTAATTACATCTTTGCTTTTAGGTACTTATGATAATGATTTGATAGAAATGACAGAATTTTAGAGAATAATTGATGCTGGTTAGTTAATTGATCTCGTGGGCTTCATTGTCATACTTGGCTAGCGACTATTGTAACGGATTTCTTTGCTGGATGTACAGAGAGAATGGCATGCTAATGTGCATGACATGCGTATTTTTCCTTGGTGCTTTTGTTAGCAGGATATGTTATCCTAGTTTTTTGTACTTTATTCTGTCTGTTCAGTTATTCACTAATGAATTGATGTTTTGTTTGATGTGCTTCTCTTGATTGACAAAACTTCTAAATCATTTTCAATATTTCAACACTTACAAAACATCATCAATGTTGAAGATGTCAGTAACATCAGATATTCTAAAATATTCCTGGAGCTTCTAAATTATGGTGAATTGAGTATCTTATTTTATATTTTTGGATTCTTTTGTGCAGAAAGCAGATGACAATAAACTCAAGATGGCATGGGACTGTTACATGAATGCCAATGACCGATGGAAAAATACCGAGGCTCAAAAAAAAGCTAAATCAGAGATCAAGGTTTGACATTTAAATGCATGGTCAGATGCCAACTCGTTTTATGATATTAAGATTTTGTTATATATGCAGAATGGCATTGTTAGACGCATTGAGGAAAAAGAAAATGAGCGTGAGTCACTCGAACTTCAAATTTCCAATGTAAACATTTCTCACATTGATGAAAGAGAAAGAAATTTGGTGAGTTTAGCCTGTTGTTTGATGTTGTTCAGTTTAACATAACCTTAATTTTAGACACCAGCAAGTTTTATGAAGTGATGCTTGCAGCGAATAGATGTCGAGAGGAAGACAAACCAACTAGCTGAAAGAGAATTTGAAGTAAATATACGTCAAAAGCAAAGTGAGGTATATAGTATTGAACAAAAGATTAAGGCTGTCAATCGGGAGAAGGATATCATGGTTGCTGATTCAGAGGACAGAGTGAAGCTATCTTTTAAGAAAGCAGAGTTGGAGAATCACAAGAAGAAACATAGAAAGATGTAAATCAATTTTTTGTATCATTTAATTTTCCTTATTATTGGCTTTCTGTTTTCATAACTGTATATTATGAAGTTGATAATCTTCTGTGTATTCTTTACAGAGTAGATGACCAAAAGGATAAAATAAAAATGGTGCTAAAAGGGAGGGTCCCTGCTGATAAGGATCTGATGAAGGAAGTTTCTCAAGCATTAAGGTTGATCGGGGAAACCCTTTCTTTTGTTGTGTTTTTCTTATATATATTTGCAAAATTTCAGTGTTGGAAACCCGTAGTTTTTTATTGCGGATGGCGGCTCATGACGGTGAGCAAAAAATCCGCCATAAAATTATTGCGGATGGCATTGCGGGAAACGGCAGATTACCTAAAAAATACATATATGTGTACAAACAAACATGCAGAAAAATTGCAAATATAATAAACTATAAAATCTAGTCTATATAAGCAATTTTCTAGTCATAAGACATCCAATTAATGCAGCAAATATAGTAGCAAATTTAACAAATAAACATAACATCAAGTTCAAGTCATATTTCATAAGTCATAAGAGGCCATAAAACATAACACAGAGAACATAAAAACTAGAAACTTAAAAGAAAAACCAAGCCGTTGTCTCATAATGTCTTTAGACTAACAAATGATGAAATAAACCATCTAAATATAGAATCAGGGCTTGTCTGGAAGTAGACATAGTGAACTGAACGGAAAAAAAAAATTGGAAGAAGAGAGGTTTATATCACTGATAAGGTGTATAAAAAGGGGCACCAGGGAAGAGAGAAAAAAAAAATAGGAGCAGAGAAGTTAACACGGAATGTACGAACCAGAGAAAGAGGGAACTGTGGTTAGTGTACACTACTTCTGATTACATTTTTTCTTTTGTTTTTTTGTTTTTTGAAAGGCAAATTGGCCTGCTATTATATGATTTTTCATTTTTTCTTCTGATACATTGAAAGTGGAACAGAATGCAAAAAGGCCCCAACTCCCCCTGGGGAGGGGGGGGGGGGTAATGAAGTTGCTGTGTTAAAAAAAAAAAAACAGAATAAAGTAAAGCTAATATTCTACTGAGTGCCATAGTTGTCTTTGCTGTTATTTTGTGGTTTCACATGATTTTGTTGTATTTCATTCACAAAAAAAGGAAAAAAAAAAAAACGAAACCTTCAATTACGTACATCCTGAGTACCCTTTGATTCATTAATTTTTTGGTGCAGGACTCTTGGTAGTGAATATGATAATCAAAATGCAAGTTGCAATGAGGTCAAAATGGAAGTTACCAAGTTGGAGACAAAAGAAACGGAAATTAAAAATAATCTGCTCAAACACAAGAAGGATTTGGAATGTAAGTGCTATCTGTCATTCCAATAAACTATAGATTAACCATTAGCTCCATTATTATAACTTTTTTCCTTGAAATAAATTTCTTTTATAGGAAAATCAGTTACATATTTTTATATAACCTTTTTTGGGTTTATTTGTGATTTAAAAAAAACATAAGCTAAAAATAAGTAGCGTTTCTGCTTTTTTTTTTTAACAAGCATATAGGAAGCAGCTTCTCCCAAAAAGTAGAAGCAGTAGAAGAGAGAAAAAACTCTTCCTAAAAATCAATAATACTCATTGGTTGTTATTTTACTTTTCTAATGTTGCACATTTTCATTTTTTTAATCTTAAATATTATTTACGATAATACAATAAATATGTAAAATTTTTATTAGAATCTTAAATAATAAAAACTATATTTCTGTCATGTAGTTGGTTTTGTAAAAGGTAAATTATGTTTTTTATGTAACCAAAGTTAGTACACATAGTAAACTCTAATTTGTTATCCTTGTTATTTTGTTTAAATATAAATATAGTTTCATTCCTTAGGTTATTTTTATATTATTAATTATATATTGTATTAATTATTTTTGTTAATTATTTAATTTTATTAATTAAAATAAGTATGCATTTTTTAATTTTTGTAGTACAATGTATGACTTTCAATCTAAAAGTATTTCTCCAAAAGTGAATATTTATGCCCCTGATTGTTCTTTAATAAAGAAAAAAAAACTTACATTTATTACATCCAAACAACTTGATTACTTTTGATTTAAAAAAAAAGCACATTTGTGTCTGCATCCAAACACAGCAAATTTCTGCTTTTTCTTAATTTTGCTTTTTATCTTACCAAAAGCATTAATAAATGAGCCCATTGTAGTATAGATACAAAAATATTCATGTGCTTCTACTAGAAACACAAGTTTTTGGGAAAGGTGATTTCATGACATTTTAAGTGAGGATGTGAAATCAGTGTTGAGTTCTGCATCCGTTATTCTAAAAATGTTTAGTAGGTAGTATATGTTTATCTGGTTGATATTTTAACAGAAATTAGAAATGATTATTATTTTAAGTTTACTATTGTGGTCTCTACATTCCTTTGCCTCTGTTGCATTATAAAATAGTAAGGAATTTGTATATTGATTCAGCAGGGCTGTGAAAGCCACATCTAGTTTTTGGTGGTGGATGGTGGCTCATGGCAGAAGAGTAAAACACCGCCCTGAGGTTATAGCGGATGGTGTGGCAAAGGGTGGAAATGGCAGATACATTAAAAAATATATAAAAATTGTATACAAATAGATACTGAAATAATCTACAAAATATAAATAAAAGTACTAAAAGATAGAAAGGAATTATATCTAAACTACTAGCTACTAATACTTTGTTAATAATAATATGAAACTATTTATCCATATTATAACAATCAATATTAAAGATTAAAACTAATATCAATTTGACATAAATAATACCATTAATATTAATAATAAACTAAGCAGCAGCAGAAGCAAGTTGAGGGTTTAGAATAGAAAATAAAAAAATTAAGGGGTGAGAATAGAAAAAAAGGGATTAGAATGGAAAAGCAAAAACTTAAGGGTTCAAAATATAAAGAAATAAAGGAAGCAGCTTAGAGAAGTAAATTCACGAACAATATTCAACGTCATTGTCTTCCTCTGCGGGTCATGATGCCATCATCCTCAATATTGTGTGCCTCTGTTGCTTTGTTGTAGTGGTCTTCCTCCGTAGAACAGCGGTGATGCTGTTGGCATCACAAGTCACACAGGTCTTCGGTCTTCCTCAAGCATCAGAGAGGGGGGTGAATGATAGAGTGAGAGGGCAAGAAGCAGAATACGAGAGCCAGAGGAGGTTTTTTTTATAAATGTTAGGGTTGCTATCTAAATAACCAAAAGACCCTCAGTTTAAATAAAATTTCAAAACCCCCACCATTTATGCCATACTTGTATCATACCGCCACAGTGCCACCGCCAATGCGACCATTTACCCAATGCCATTTCTGCAACGCCACATGCTTAAGATGCTGGTTATCCCAAAAACCGCCACGCCATAATTTAAAAGCACTGAGCCACATGATTCTGAATATCATTTATAATTTTTTTACATGATAATCGAATGTAAGAGAATGACATTGGTATTTTTAATTTAAAAGCACTGAACCACATGATTCTGAATATCATTTATAATTTTTTTATATGATAATAGCATGCAAGAGAATGAAATTGGCATTTTGTAATTTTGCATTTTTATGGCTTTTATATTACTGATATTGGAAACAGCTTATATTTGCATTTCTTTATGTTTCTACTCCTTCAGTTTTCTAGTTTGTTTGTTACTTCCAGCATGCAGAATTACTGAATACAATGTTATGCACCCTTACATCAAAAATATTTTCATGCAGCAAAAAAGAGACGTATTGAAACCGAGCTTCAGTCTTTGGATCCTCAGTGGTCTTGTATTGATTCTTATCTCGAAATGTTAGAGTCTTTTAAGGAGAAGAGAGATTTCGCAATAAGGTTATTTTATGCCAAACCACTTACACAGTCTTCTTTTTGACAGCATTGAACTGTTCGTGTTGTCACTGTTTTGACTGCTCCAAACGTACTGATAATTTATCTGGTTATTTCCTGCAGCAAGTATAAAGGTAATGAAGGTATCCAAAACTCACTTGATCTTTTTGCAAAGGAAGCCAGAACTAAGCATGCTTGCCCTTGCTGTGACCGCGCCTTCTCTGCAGAAGAAGAAGACGAGTTTGTGAAGAAGGTTTGTAAAGTTCACAGCCTATTGTAATGTACTAGTTTATCTATTGGCTTTGACCAGGCACTTCATATGGTTTTGATTTCACTGCTTCTTTTTCTCTGTTTATATTTCATTTTAAAATAATGACAGCAAAGATCAAGGGTTGCTAATTCAGCTAAAGTTATTAAAGCTCTTGCTGAGGAGTCTGCAATTGCAGACTCTAACTATCAGCAGTTGGACAACCTTCGTGTAGTTTATGAAGAATATGTCAAACTTAACGAGGAGACAATCCCTGATGCTGAAAGTAAACTTCAGCAAATTAATGAGGAGCTGGATTGCAAATCTCAGGAACTGGATGATGTAACTATCTTAATTAATTTGGAATAGTTTCTTGCGTAAGATTCTGGTTTAGTTTTAATGTTTCATTTAGTGTTATCTGTGTTGTTAACTTGTTCTATCTTATTTAACATTATAACTTCCGAAATTTTGTTTCAGATGTTAGGTGTTTTAGCACAAATACAGAGTGACAGAGATGTGGCCAAAGCATTGATGCAACATATTGAAACCGCTGACCGGCATTTTCAAGAAACTATTGCTTTGCAGAAGCAAGTAGAGGATTTAGAATATAAGCTTGATTTTCGGGGACAAGGAGTGAGGACTATGGAAGAAATTCAATTGGAGCTTAAATCATTGCAGGGAACAAAGTAAATGATTTAAGTTAATTACTACTTTTTACAAACATGGTCAATTTTGTTGTCTAAACCTATTAACTAAGTTATATCTTATGGTATTTCTGTCATAATATCTCTGGGATTAGTTTTATGTTTTCTATTATTCTATGATTGTTTCCTTATTTGATAGGATTTGGGATTTTCCTATTATTATAAATAGGCATAGGTGTTCATCTTGTAAGATACCACATCACATCATATTATACTAATATCAATATATATTCGTAGTCTTTCTTTTTTTTGCATAATCCTTCTCCCTATCTTAATGAAATTCATTATTTATCCAATAAAATATTCAGTCTTTCTTTCATATCCTCTTTCTCAGTTTCCTATCACAACAATATCCATGCATATTTTGGTTAATAGGGACAATTTACATGCTGAATTGGAGAAGCTGAGGGAAGAACAGAGATATGCAGAGAATGATCTATCAAGTATTCAAATAAGGTGGCACACTCTTAGGGAGGAGAAAGTCAAAGCAGCCAACACATTGCAAGATGCTAAAAGGGTAGAAGAAGAATTAGCACGTCTGACTGAAGAAAAGACCAAAGTTGATCTTGATGAAAAGGTTGTCTACTTATCCATGACATTGATGAATACTTAGTTTTAAGTTATAGGCATGTAAATGACCCTTTTAGTGCACATATTTGAGTATCTTTCACTCACAAAACACTTACAAAAGAATTTCAGTAAAATGATTCATTCTCTTACATATAACATGGATTATTGAGTTTTATTCTAACTATTTTTTGGCTAATTGAATTTTTCATCCAATTGTGTATGTTGAATACTTGGATTTGTGTTCAATTACACTAAAGAAATGTCTTTTTATCAAAAGAAATGTTTCTCTTTTTCAAAATACCCAATCTGAATAATGACTAATAGAGTTGTTTTAGTTTATCATTTGTTGCAGTATGCTTTATTTGGTTTATTTCCAGGGGAACAAAAGTCAGAAGCCTTTTTTTAATTTTTCTTGTCAAGGCTTAATAATTGATTACCTTTGGTTATTATTTTTAAACAATGAAGTATCTGTCTCTCTCTCATTCCACTCAATCTGTTTGCAGCATTTAGCAGAAGCTCTTCGACCCTTATCCAAGGAGAGAGATAAATTACTTGCTGACCATGATGAACTGAAAGTTAGACTTAATCGTGATTCTGAGTACCTAGTTGAACAAAAGAGAATTTATCAGCAAGAAGCTGAATCACTTTTTAAAATGACTTCTAAAATTAGAGAGTAAGTTTTGTCAGCTTGAAAGTGTTTTTCTAGGTTTATTATAGTCTACTTTTCTTTAACACAACTTTTGTTTGTCCAGGTACTCAGATTTAAAGAAAGGGGACAGGTTAAAGGAACTGCAGGAAAAGAAATCTCTATCAGAGTCTGAACTTAAAAGTTGTGATGCTAGGAAGCAAGCAATTTTAGCTGATGTTAACAAAAGCAAAGATTTGTTGCGAGATCAAGATAATATAAAAAGAAATATCGAGGACCACTTAAATTACCGGAAAACAAAGGCTGAAGTAGATGAGCTAGGACGTGAAATTGAAAGACTCGAAGAAAGTATATTGAAGGTTGGTGGTGTGTCCGCAATTGAAAGTGAACTACAGAAATTATCAAAGGAGAGAGAGACGCTTCTTTCAGAGGTATTCTCAAATCTATGAATCATATCTCTAAGCATGCAATACATTAATAGTTTAGCCACACAGTGATTGGACATTTTACCATCTACCTACTAATATTAAATTGACACCATTTTTCTTCGTTTCAAATTTTTGTTGTCAACTGGTGTCTCGATGACAGTTAAACAGGTACCATGGAACAATGTCTGTTTACCAAAGCAATATTTCCAAAAATAAGATTGATCTTAAGCAGTCTCAATACAAGGACATAGATAAGCGATACTTTGATCAGCTTATACAGCTTAAGGTGTAATCTACTGTCATACTTGTACACTTTCTACTTCAAGACTTCTTCTGAAATGGCTAACAGGTTAAATCTTCATCACAGACAACTGAAATGGCAAACAAGGACCTGGACAGATACTACAATGCACTTGATAAGTGAGTTTCTTAGAATTCAATAGAAGTTACTACCGGATCCATCAATTTTGTATGTACTAGTCATGGCTATGGAAACCTCTTTATAGGCTATATGCATTCTCAGGTATATGTTGTATATTTTGTTTGTTAGATCCTATGGATTATCTTACCGACCTGGAGAGATTGAAAGCTGAACTGCTGAACTGCACTTTAGGCTGTGTTTGGTTACTGTCTAAAAAAAATAGAGACATAGACACAAACAGAGACACATATGAACACAAAGATACACAAATTTTATAACATGTTTGGTGATAATGGACAAGACACATCTATTTAATTCAAAAGTCAATTTTTGCTCCCAAACTAAAAAACCTCAATCCCATCACCACCACCACCACCTCTGATTTCCATTGCCACCACTATCATCATTTCTAATTTTCAATCTTATCTCAAATAATTAAAATTAACAACTCTAATTCAAATATCAGTTACAGAACTCAAATTAAAAAAAATTGGAATAATTAAAAAAAGTAAACAGAAACAGATCTAACAAAAAAAGATCTGAGAAGGAGGGTAAGGGTTTGCTGAAACTGTGGATGACAAACAAAGAGGGCAGCGGCAACATGACGACGGTGATCGGAGGGCGACGCAGTGGACGACGAGTGAAGAGGGCAGCGGCGAATATAGATCTGGAGGCAAGGTGAGGGAGGCGTCGGCACGCGCGAGCAAAGGAGGAAGAGAGGCAGCCGGAGACACGACGACACAACATTGAGGGAGGCGGCAGCGGCGAAGGGGGTGGGGGGGGGAGAGAGAGAGAGAGAGAAGCGGACAGAGGAAGGAGGCAGTGGCAACGCCGGTAGTGGTGGCGGCGACAATGGTGGAAGGAGAAGGCAGTGGTAGAAGGGAGGGAGGAAGGTTGAAGGAACTGACAAAAGGAGAAGCAGAGGAGAGTTATGAGGATTAGGATAAATGACAAGATTGGAATTTTAAAAAAGTAATCAGGGATAGAATTGGAAAAATGTGTCTCATGGGTTCTGTCTTAGTGTCATATCTTGAAAGAGATACACTAAATACACGTCTTTTATGTGCATCTGTGTAACTGTGTCCATTAAAATTTTGTGTCTCAGCAAACAAACGGTGTACACGTGCCACCGTGTCCATGTCTCTCGTGGACATAGACATGAACCAAACAGGGCCTTAGGTCCCGTTAGCACTAATAACGTCGGACTTTGATGGCATAAGTTTTATTTGTGGAAATGTCATGCCTTTAGTATTCAAGTTGAAGCTGCCATGAAGTCCCTTTCCCTGATCAAAGATGATATCTTTTTCTTTGCTGGTGTAGCATTGTAAATGACATTTTTGAATTTGGTAGAGTCAATCAAACGGCTAGATTGGTTAAAAGGCACCAGTGTTGATCTGGCTAATAGGGGACTTAATTGCATCAATTTGAACAGAGAATCACATTGTTCCAACTCAAATTAGGGGGACTCGATATCAAACTATCTTAGATCAGAACTAGTAGAACTGAAAGTACAACTATGTTAGAGCAAGGAAATGCATTTCTCTTCAGAGTTCATTTGATTGGTGTACTCACTTTTAGTGTTTGTTCTTATTGCAAGCTAAATAGCTGATTATCATGCCTGACATAGAATCGTTATTCTCTGCTCTTGTTTGGTGTAGTCAAGTGATCATATTGATATTTAACCCTCAACAAAATTAGATATATGTGCCTTATATTTTAATCAACATTTAATTTTCCTTGTGTTCCATTTCAGAGCATTGATGCGCTTCCACTCAATGAAAATGGAAGAAATCAACAAAATTATAAGGGAATTGTGGCAACAAACCTATAGAGGACAGGATATAGATTACATTAGTATTCATTCAGATTCTGAAGGTGCTGGGACCCGTTCCTACAGTTACAAGGTTTGTCATCTGTGTATTCAATCACTGGTCCTTCAAAAGCTGTGTAATATTCTCATCGATTCCTGGAATATTGCTTCTTCCACATTCCATACAGGTTCTCATGCAGACTGGTGATGCCGAGCTAGAAATGAGAGGAAGATGTAGTGCGGGCCAGAAGGTCTGTTATTACTATGTTGAGGTTTAGTGTATATATATATATAGAGAGAGAGAGTTAAGATCAAATCACATTGCCTACTGTTGGATTAGAAGCTTATATATTGTAGATTATAAATATAAAATTTTATATCAATCTAAAATCATTTGATAACTTTTTTATAGATCAAATTGACAGTAATATAGAAGTTTTTAACATCCATGAATATGAATTGTTAGAATAGATGTTCATTTTTTTACAAAATTTAACACAAGGTCTTTTTGATAGGTGAGTATAATTCAACAGTAGCAGTGTAACTTTGCTTAAATTGACATTGGTATCAGTTGATCCTTATTCGTACATTATAATCTTTTAAAAACAAGCTTGACTAAATTTCGAGGTTACAGGTCCTTGCATCTCTTATCATTCGCTTGGCGTTAGCTGAAACTTTTTGCCTCAATTGTGGAATATTGGCACTGGACGAGCCAACCACAAATTTGGATGGCCCCAATGCTGAAAGTCTGGCTGCTGCTCTCCTAAGGTGTGAATAGATCTCCTAGTTCACAGGCTAGCATTTAGTTATTGTCAAGTAATTTTTCACTTTCCCGCCTTTTATCTTCTTAACATGCAGGATCATGGAAGACAGGAAAGGCCAGGAAAATTTTCAGCTAATCGTAATTACTCATGATGAGCGTTTTGCTCAACTGATTGGTCAGCGCCAGCATGCAGAGAAATATTATCGAGTCTCAAAAGATGATCTGTAAGGATAGCAATACCAGGCATTTGTTTCAAATTCATCTGATTATATGTGGATCCTTCGGCTGAAATTTTTATGACCTTGTCACTACTAAAGTAAATCTTTTTACCATCAGTGGTGAAAATTTATACATGACAAGATTTTTGTGCAAGATTACTTCCCCATGTTACTACTGTCTCTGCTTATTAACAGCTTTCTATCTTACGTTTTCAGTCAGCACAGTATAATTGAATGCCAGGAGATATTTGACTGAAGAGAGACTATATTTAGTTAGTTACTCCTTCGAGAATTCTTGTCCTTCCACATCGGAGAAAATGAGGATCTGAAGAACCAGAGCCCCAAGACTTCATACATTTATGCTGTAACTTGATCAAGTTATAAGATGCTCTAGATGGGTGGTCATTTAAGCACACTTCGTTGGTTAAAATTTGTATACTAATTTTGTTTATCTTTGACTACTTTCTATAACATTTGAATTTTGTTCATAAGCTTTTCATTATTGCTGGAATTTTGAAATCAGGCCTGTATATAAGAAAATGATTGATCATCAAGGTTCTACATCTGTTTGGTATTAGGTTAGCACCTTTTTTGGGGTTTTTTTTTTTTTTTTTGGGTGGGGAGAGGTGTTGGCGCAGCCACATATATATCTTGTGAAATTCTATGCAAGCTAGGAAGGACTAGATAGGCGCAGTGCACGTTTGAACCCAAAACCTTTGTAATAATGAAGAGTTTCAGAGAGAGAGGTAAAAAATGTGTAATGTGAATTATTGGTTCGTTTAGCACTAATCTGTGCTTATACATATGGAGAAGTATAGTTTGCTGTGTAAGCTAGCCCAAAGGGTAGAATAGTCCTTTCTTGCTTAAGTTAGTTATAACAGCTGTAATAAACTTGCAGCTATCCTTGCTGGTTTTGCTCTAGTAACCAACTCAACTCTTATAACTAACAGTTCTCTAGACTTCAACCTATTATTGTGGTTCACAATTCTTGTCCCGTTGAGGGTTGCCAACATGAGTGGTATAATAATCTTGTCAAAGGGTGAATTTTTTATCGCCACCCGACATTAAGGTATCAAAACGGTATTTCAAGATTCAGTCGCAGACCGAAAATTTTTTGAAAGATCGATATTAACAAATCATACCTTGAATAGTTTGAAAATACAACAAAAAGCCAATAAATGTTATATTTTTTAGAAGTAATAAATTTTTTTTATATCTAACAAACAATTTATTTATTTGATTTAAATTTTTGTGATAATATTTGAATAAATATTTAAAAGGTGTATAAAAAAATTTGGAATAAAATTTGATCTTTAGATTTTTTATTTAAAAAAAGTTCATTCACAATAATTTTTTTTTTAAAAAAATTACTCGACAAAAAATGACTAAATTTATAGATGAAAAGATCTTATTTTTCAATAATAATTTTAAGAAATTACATCAATGATCTCTAAAATTGATTTTATATATGTAATATCTATTTTTTTTTGTCACATTTTAAACTTTTTTGGGTGCTTATTTATTTTTAGCATATTTTGAAATTTTTTTCATTGACCATATAAATTTTCAGATACCATTATAATAATTTACTTTAAAAACAAGGGAAATAATGGAATACTTACAAAAATGCATAAATACCTTAAGTTTATATGCAATTACTAATAGATTTTTTGTATACTTTGTGAGCAG
Organism: Arachis hypogaea; assembly: GCF_003086295.3. NCBI lineage: Eukaryota > Viridiplantae > Streptophyta > Magnoliopsida > Fabales > Fabaceae > Arachis > Arachis hypogaea. Next base: position 2,160,582 of record NC_092039.1, on the reverse strand, counting down.
GTGATTGATAATAACATTAGGATTTATTTAGAGACTAATTTAAATTGATATAACAAATTTAGGGTGTATTTGGTTTATGTATTTATTTTTTGTTTTTATTTTCTAAATTTTGTGAAAATAAAAGTAAAAACAAGAATTAAAAATTATTTTTACTGTTTTCATTTCTTTTTCATAAAATACAAAAATAAAAAATATTAAAAATAAGAACAAAAAAATACACACTTATTTTGTCGGTAATAAAAGTAATACTAAACGGCTATCATGTTGACAGTTAATAAAGAACCGCATCAACGAGTGATAGTCATCTCGGCTAAAGAGATGATAAGGACTAATATGAATAGGTTCTTTATTTTTTAGAGAAGAATTTAATTAATTTATTTCTTCAGAAACAAAAATAGAGATAAAAAGGCGTGTGAAAAAGAGGCAGTAACGTTAGGCTGAGTGTCAAAAAACGAGGTGCGTCGGGCTGACTGGCGGAGGTGAAGACGGTGTCGGTGGAAGGATGCGGCAGTGTTGGTATGGCCAGCGAGGAATTCAGTGATGCGAGGTGAGGATCGGAGAAGATGACGTTGAGTTTTAAACGTGTATTGGAGGTTACAGTATGATTAGAAATAATCGTACGTAGTGTGAATGAATTTTTTTTGGTGACTAGTGTGAATGAATTTAAATACTAAACCTAATTTTTCAAATTTTAAAATTTGAAATTAAATAATTAATTAATACTCTAATTTTTATTGTAATTTAAGAAAGTATGAAGAGTCAATGTAATTAGTGTACAATGTGTACAATAGGGGTATTTTTGAAAGGAAAAGTATGGGGAGTCAATGGAATATCTGTACAATGTGTACAATAGAGGTTTAGGGAGTGTTAGAGATATAACTATTAGTGTTACCCTTTTTCATCAGCGTAAGCCTCTAGGATGAGTGGTATCATGACATGGTATTAGAGTTCTAGATCTTAAGCTTTTGGGATGAGTGATTTTATGACATGAGATGTTTATTATGCCTAGTACGCGGATGGTTATTCTAAATATTATGGGTGATGTTCATTTTGTAATTCATATAGCCCATTGTACACATTGTACAAATAAGCCATTGTCTCCCTAACAGAACTCTTTTAAAATTAACATTAAATAATAATTAAATTAATCAAAATCATTTCTATTTTTAAATACAAAGCAAATAAGAATTTCAAATAGTTACGAACACGTCTTCCCCTCTCTCTCTCCCTCTCCATCCTCTCTCATCGGTGCCATGCCGCAGCAGCCCATCACCTGCAGTTATGGCTCCATCCCATGGAAAATCACTATGGAGAGTAGCAAATAGTTCTTCTTCTCCAACTGCATCAATGCTTGCAAATGCTAGAAAGTTATTTATGGCTAAGAATATCATTTAGATTGCTGTACTGATCTTTTGATATTTATTTTGTTAGATGTTTGTATTTTTATGCTGTGGTGCTTTAAGCGAAAGCCAAAAAAGAAAATTGCTAAGAAGCAAAATGTTGGTGTCTTTACATAAAGCCAAAGGTAACTTGCATGGACATTTCCTTTGAAGCAACCAATCGGAAGGAATTCTTTGTTGGGAGACAGTATTATACATGCATGTAGATGTTTGTTTTTCATGTAAATGAGATGTTTTAATGGTCAATTTAAGATCGTCATTTTAGTAGGTATGCGAATAATTATTTTAATTTTTATGTAAATGATTATTTTGACTGGATTGAGTTTAGTTATATATAATTAAAATATGTTGGATGTTCAATTCATTAGGTACGTAGATGGTTATTTTTATTCTTAAGTCGATGGTTATTTTTACTAAGGTGAATGGCGTGTAGCAAGCCAAACAACGAAGGTAGAGTGAGATGATTATTGATGAAGGTGGGGCGACCGCCGATTGAAAAAGAAGAGGATATTAGAATGAAATGTTTTGGTAAATTAAGATTTTGGATGGTTATTTTTTTTAAATAATTAATTGAATTTTTTAAAAATTTAAAATTTAAAATTAAAAAAATTTAAAATTTAATATAAGATATTTGAATAAGAATTTTTAAATTTAGAATAATCTGAGAACGAATTTTTATTATTATGCTAAATAATTAGCCTATTATACACATTGTAGATATATCTTTTTGGCTTTTTAGCAAAATTCTTCATAATTTTATCCTTTTTTTTATTTTTTTTTAATCTATTGTACACAACTACACATGGTACACAATTAGTATTAGTTCCAATACTTTCTCTTTTGATACATATTAACTCTCTCGAAATAATAAATCAAACACAAATCCCAAAATACCCCTACCACTACTATCACACCGGATTCTCTGGTCACTTTACCGACCAATGGCCACTATTCGAAATCCCTAACCTTCTTCCCCATACTAACAGAACGGCAGCCACTCCTTTCTCCAGCATCTGCGGCCACTGCTCTGCGCTTCTCTCTCCACCGTTGTCGTTGCTACGTAATGCCTCTCCACCGAGACCGCAACCTTTGAGCTCATCGCCGATCTCCTCTCCTATCCTCTGCTCGTATACTGCCTACTTCGGAAACTTAGGTATGCGTTCTCGTTCTTCATCTTCTCATACTTGTCTTCTCTCTTTCTCGAACCTAAATTTGTGTCTCTTGTTTTATTATTTTGCTCTCACCTCTGTAAATTGAGTTTATTTATTTTTAAACCGTGGTATTTTTGTATGGTGTTTTGTGTCATTTTCTGGAACGATAGAACTTTGGCATTAGAATTTCCCTAATGGAATGAGCATTGATGGTGTGTTTCTTCTTCTATTTTTCTGTGCCTCTCTTGATACTTGATTTCTGATTATTTGATTATTGATTATTGAAGATTGATGACTTGATCGGTTAAGAATACGGATTAGTTGAATTTTTAAATTTTTTTTTTATCTATGTTTTTTTATTAAATTAGTTCTGATTTTGCCTCTTTATGAAAGAATGAACGAATTTAATTTAAGACAAATGGAAGGGTGAAGGCCTTAGTTTGCTTCTGTTTTGCTTGCCATTTAAGTTCACTAATCCATCTTCATTAAACAGAATGTAATAAGTGTCTTGCATATGATTGTTTGCAGTTCTTGATTTATCTTTTGTTGATGTAAGGAGACTCGTTTTTGGCTATGCTATTGATGACCGCTTGTTGAACCAACCATATTCCTGTCTTTTATTATTGTCTATGTAATTTTGTAAATTGCAAGATATCACACAGAATATTATTATTCATTATTGAAAACGTTGAGAAGTAGAAATACAATTATAGTGCTAAGAATTTTGCACTCTATCAAAACTACAGGTATGAGAAAAAAATTTCTTTTTGTTGTTTGTGGTAGAAATCTACTTAATCAGTGAACTCTTGCTCTGTCTATGCTTGAGGAAAATGAAAATGGCATTTTAATTTGCATAATCATCCAAACCTTGTTGATTTATTGATGTTAACCAACGAGAGAAACCAACTTTCTGTTCACTTTTAATGTGTATAATATAATGATAATGATTTGTGATTTGTTATGCTTTTATCTAAATAGATTGCTCTGCTATGCTTAATACACGATGTCATTGTGAGTGACAATGGAGTGTTTGTATGAGATATTGATGATGATGAGTAGATGGTAAAAAAAAAAAGGCAATAAAATGAGTTATAATATTCAACACCAGATTTCTTACATCATCTAGCAATGATTCAACAAAAATATTTGGATTTTTCACACACTTTAATAACAAAGATTACACAACATACACTCTTGAATGTTTTTTTTCCCCCTTCTCAGCTTAAAGGACTGCCTTTTTATAAGAAAACAGTTGAGTGTTTAAGTGCAAGTAGGTTAGAAGATTTCAACATTTGGGGTGCCGTTTTTCAACATTAGCCTTCGTAATTTAACCGGAACATCCAGAAAATAGCGCATGTGAAAAAGACCAAACCAGCTGGGAAATGAAAGTGTAGCTGGTCAAAGCCTATTAGCCTAGCACATGGTTGGAATTTTTTATATTGCTTTAAAGAGGATAGGAAGTGTATAAATAAAACATGATGCATGACATTAATAAACATGATGCATGGACATGTACCATATGATGGAGGGAAAATAATGAAGGATAATGTGAGGAAGATTGGATAATTCATAATTGCCTCAGGAGATGACTCATAAGCTATCAATCTGCTGCAATGTTTGTCCTATTAAGTAATAATATAGATTTATGATTTAATATTTTATTTTATTATAATCTGGTTATTCCGGATGAACCTTGTTTAAACTGGTTAGACCTCTAAACTTTTGACCTGCAGACCTGGTAGCCTGAACAGTTTGATGTCTGGGTCAGATTTCAGAACCTTGCTATGGAGTGTTAATATGCATGATTCCTGAAGCAGCTTGCTTCTGCTGAAAACGGACTTGCTGCCGTGCAACGTGATTTCTGCCCACTCGTATGCTATTGATCTTCAGCTCCTTGAATCACTTTTATTCCTCTCTCTCTCATCAATGCAAAATTTAACCCTTTACTTTTGATTAGTCATTTTCCTAAACACTCCCACAAAGGTCTCAGTTTTTGTTTGTGATGATTGGAGCTGCTGTTTCAATATTCAGGTTAATCGGTGTGAAATTTTGGATTGTTGTTGAGATTCTTTTGTTTTGGTGTGGCTAAGAATGTCATCAGGAAAAGTGGTTAAGAAAGCCAAGTACAAAGCCACTGTGAAGGACCCTGGTACTCCTGGTATCCTCGTATTGGTATGCTTCCTCCTCTTTTGAACCAATTCAATTGTCATTGTCTTCGTACAATTTTACTTATATTGTTTTTTTTTAAGTGTATTCTATGATTAAACTTTGAGCATGAGTGGGCTGAGTACAGACATGACTCATGTCAGTGCGCAATATTGTCTTTTGATACATGTAGCTGACCCCACCAACTGGGGTAAAGATTGTTGTTGTAATCTCATGGTCTATTCTATGATTAAACTTAACCTCTGGAATTTTGACCTGAAATAACTTGAAGAATGATACAGAAGGTTATCATTATCGATAGATTATGTTTGATATAAACTATCTCTTTGGTACTGTTAAACATTTCTGTTGATGTGCCATATATAAAATTGAATTGAGTGTCTGTGTTATATACCTTTGTACTCACAAGTCACAATGCATTGAAATTGGATTCTATATTATTATCAATAGATTGTTTGTCAGATGTAACAGATCCTATTCAGTGGAATCAGGTTGCTCATTGTTGTATTACTCCCTCTGTCATTAATTATTTGTACAGTGAGTTTCAAATATACCAAAATTTCCAAAGTGACAAATAATTTGTGAATTATTATTAATATTTATAATGGTAGTCTTGTTGGTGTCTTGTAATTTATGTATAAACTTGGTGATAAGCTTCTAGCTCAGTTGGCACTTGATATATTGTATTATACTGGTGTGTGATGACAGTATTTGAGGTTTGATTAAATAATTTGTGTAGCGAAGTAATTATGTTTGCTACAGATCAATGAATCATTTGTGCTGGAATGTTGTTTCCTCTGTGCAGACTGAGGAAAAATTTGTTTTCAAGCCCAATGATCCTACATCAAGCAACAAACTTGAAGTCGATTTCAAATTTATAAAGAGTACTTATGACCCGTATTTTTATCTTATTGTTAGTTTTCGAATGTTCCTTGTCCATGTTGTTTGCAACTTTAATTCTTTGGGCTTGATGTCTTTTCCTTTTTATTGCTTAAAAAATTTAGGTCATAAACACACTAAAGAGGGATCCAACAAACCACCATGGCTTAACCTCACCCATTCACAGGTGTTTCATTGGTTTATTTTAACCTCTTGCTACTCCTTTCTGCTGTTGTTCCATTTTTTTGTATACTATAGTTCACTTAGTATTAAATTGTTTTGAAATTTTTAATGTCTTCTCATGCTGAATGAACTCTAATTAAAAATGTTGTTCAGGGAAGTTACATATTCGAATTAGAAACCTTCTCAGATCTTCATGTTTGCCGGGAACTAGTGGGTAAGTTTCTATCATGGAATCACAATATAGGTCTTTTTTCTTTTATTTAGCTTTTAAATGTCCTTCTGAGGGCTTTATTGATTAATATTTTGTACAATTGAATTGTGGCACACTGCCATTCAGCTTAAGTTCTACATTTATAAATCATTCTGTTTCTATGCCTTCACATTGATTGCATTATATATTTATTACTCTGGTAACATTTGCTAGATAAAAAAAAATGATGCATCATGCAGTTACCAATTTCACGTTTCCAAAGATTGCAGTGTCTTTCCTCCTTTTTCTCAATTTTCATCATCCAATTTTATTTTCAATATGAAAGTATCTGATCATATGAAGCAAATTTGGAGTTATCAATTTCATTTATTTGTTTTCTATAGCCTTCCAATGTGTTGTCTGCTTTGTTTGAGCAGGTATTGCCCTTAGCAAGCATGGAGAAGCTGCAAAAGTCGTTTCGGAGGAACAATTGAGTGCTGCTGAAATGGGACAAAGAATTAAGCTATTACAAGAAGATAGGTATTTATTTTACAAAAATGCACTTTGATTCTTTTTCTGGAAAGTGTTATTTATCAGTGATCTTGTTTTATTATGGCGGACTCTTTATTTGTGTGCATGGTTCTACTTTACAATATTTTATTGATGAATTTCCTATTCCTTTTTTCTATTTATGTTTAATTTTTTTTGTTTTCATTTTTGCTGTCTTTGAAACTTGTCAATATGTTTCCTCTTCCGGAGCTTACATCTGTCAATGATCAGTGAATTTTATCTTTCATATATTTTCTGAAATTACTTCCAGATGGAAGTGATGCTAAAATCTTGTAACAAGGAGAAATATATTTCTTTATTTTTATCAAAATCTACATTGTTCCACAAAAAAATTTTTCCCTGGTGAATTAACATGGTTTAAATGATAGCAATGTGTTTAATTAAAATCCAAACTTACAGAGGCCTTTTTGATCAAGGTGTCTTTGATACCATGCTTTTACTTCAAATGTTACAATCTCTAATTACTCTGGCTCAGAGTATTGAACAGGTCTCATTTTAGTAATTATAGGAAATTTGAATATGTTCTGCTTGCTATTGGGTTATCTTTGGTTCTGATATTCATGCTTCCCTCAATGTTATTGATTTTGCTAAAGTACAACTTATGCAGCAAGTTGCAGAAGCTTCATAAAGAACTTGTGGCTAGTGGAAAGCTGACAGAATCAGAATTTTGGGCCACAAAGAAGGTAAATATTTTTGAGTGCAATGTAATGTTAATTTTTATTTTTTCCAGGCTTGCAAATGGCATTTGTATTTTAAACTCTAGTGAGACTTATATGGTCAACAAGGTGTGGGGTGATATTATGATTCATGAAAGGTTTTTTATGCATGGAAAAGAACTATGTGAAGGATTTTGCTATTAATGTATTTTTCCTATAGCACCTTGTTTTTTAAGTGGTTTCCCTAGGCGATATGCAAAGGGATTGGACAGCTTTGCCATATTGGTTTTTCCCTTTACATTTTTCAGTTGTTTTTATTCTTGCTTTCTTTCAATGTAATTTTCTTCTTCTCATGTTAGTCAATTTTTTCTTTTGCAACTTTATTATTCTTATTATTGGTGTTGTTATTATTATTGTTATTGTTATTGTTGTTGTTGTTGTTATTATTATTATTATTATTATTATTTTCAGCAATTACTTGATCGAGATGAAAACAGGAAGACAAAACAACAAATTGGTTTTAAGAATTCTTTGATCTTCGACACAAAGCCTACAAGTGATGGTCGGGTATGATAATGCTTCTTTTTATATTGGTTCTCTATCTCTCTGATTACACTTGGATGTGTCACTGATCACTACATTCTTGGATGTCTTTATGAGAATGCTGTATATTTGGTATCTGTATCTTGTATTTAGTTTGTCTGATGTCAAATTGAATGCCAGGCTTTGTGCTTTTCCCTTGAGTGAATGGAGGAATAGAAAATTGGATAGAACATGAAATATGATTGATGGACTCAAGAAATCCCAAACTAAATGTTCCCAGTACTAGGTATATATGAATCATGTATTTGAAAGATCAATACTGATTCTGCAACTTTTCAACAAGAATAGAGTAGATATATGCTACTGCTACTTTTGGTCATGTAAATCAATAATCAGATCATCCTTGGATGGCATTGCAACATTTCTGATAGAAACAGAAAGTGAAGAGAAGATGTGAATTAGATTCTGTTATTGATGACTGAGTTTATATATATATATATATATATATATATATATATATATATATATATAGACTACAGGGGGCATAGGTGACATACTGACATTCTACACTTGTGTTAGTTACATCTCTTAAAGCTCTAACTGATTTTGATCCTTCTAGACTTCTCTAGACTCTTCAACTTGCCTCTATTGATTTCATTGTGTCTATATGCTTTATTTATTCCTTTTTCCCCCTTCAGGAGTATGCATATGTAATCATAATCAATTACTTTGCTTGTTTTATTTTGCAGATAAACCAGGTTAAATTTCAATTGACACCGGAGATAAAATATCAGGCATGCTTCATATAGCTCTTCCCTATATCAATCAACTGGCTTTTCCAGTCAAACTTAAATCTTGAATAAATGTGGTATTGGTTTTTTGGTGGGTGGTAATGCAAAGAATTTTAGCTAGATAATCATCATGTTTTCAATGTGATATGAAGCTCAAATATTCTAAAGTTTAGACTTTTTCACATAATTTTGCCAAACAAACAGAAGTGCTGGTTTTGTACTAATTTATTGAAGCTTGCTTTTTTATAAAAACGATTTATATAAGCTTCTAGCTGATGTGAATGTGAACTACATGCTTCCTGCTATATATATATATATAAGAGATTTGCACAATCTTACATTTCTTGTTGCTTAGGTTCTTAATTATTCTCTAGAAGCTTTCATAAAATTCTATAGTTGGGAGTTCATTTTTGAACTTCACGTGAAGAGATGGAATTAATTTGTACCATCATCCTTGTGTTTTGGCTTGTCTATATTATTTTGTTTTTGGACTCTATTCTACCATTTAGCAGTTGCATGTGGTTTAGCGGTAAACTTATTTTCTTGCTATATTAGTTTGGTGATAAGTGTCTGAAAATTAATATTTGATTGAATCAGCTGTTCAGCACTATCGTGGATATTTTTTTTTCCGTGGTTTTTTTGTTTTATTTTTCTTCTTTGTTGGTTAAGGAAATTCACGAAGATCTTTTAAGTTAGTCCTAGTTTTTCACAAATAATGGCAATATTTAAAATGTTAGACTAAGTTTGATGTATATATAATGAATTATGACTCTTAAATGGGCCCTCATTTAAGGCATTTATAACATGGGAGCAAAAACATACTTTTAGGCTGCCATTATCTCGAGTTTTGAACTTCTTTTTATATTAAGGATAAGGTGGATGTTAGTTTTCCCCAGTCTTATAACTAAAACCTTGTGGAGTTTGGTGAAGGATAGCGGCCTTTTCTATTTGTAGCAAATTATAATAATAAGTTTCATTGTTTACTAAGTGGTGAAGCATTGATCAATTTTTCGGTTGCATGTGTCTTCATGTATCGAGGAAAAGCCTATAATTGGGTGGCTTAAGAAGTCATATGCCAGGTGCTAGAGAAAATTGGATTTCATATGTATGTTTCAGCTGTTCAGGATATACAACTAGGATTTTGGGTGTGTTTCAGCAGTGATTATTATGTGAATGATTGAGGGAAAGAACTACACAGCTTATAAGGTTTTACCTACACTAAACTAATCATCCTTCATAATTACAATGTCTAATAAAGGAGAAACTAATGATCCCTACTTTATCCTAATTGACTCTAATTGATCCTAATTGATACATAAAGGAACTTTAATATCAACATTTCCCCTCACGCTATATCATATATATCATATACACCAAGCTTGCTACAAATGTAGTTACCATGAGGGCCTCTAACAGACTTCGTAAAAATATCAGCCAATTGATAATTGGAATTAACAAACTTAGTGACAATTTCTTTAGACATAATCCTTTGTCTTATGAAATAACAATTAACCTCTAGGTGTTCAATTCTCTCATGGAATACTGGGTTAGAGGCAATGTGAAGTGTGTTTGATTATATCATAATATAACTTCATTTCTGTAACTGTCCCAAACTTTTCTGAAAGTATTTGTTTAACCCATCATATTAACTCACACGGCACTAGTGTCATGGGGTGATACTTTGCCTCTGCACTTGATCGAGCAACAACACCGCTTTTTGACTTTTCCATGATATAAGATTGCCACCAAGAAAGGAGAACCTGCCCAATCTGCATCACAATACCCAATTACTTGGGTTTTTCGTTTATATCTGTATAGTAGTCCTTGACCAGGGGCTCTTTTGATGTACTTCACAATCTGCATTATAGCATCCCAATTATCAGTGCAAGGAGACTGCATAAACTGACTCACTACACTAATAGGATATGAAATATCTGGTCTAGTAATAGTGAGGCAGTTTAGCTTCCCTACAAGTCTTCAACATCTCCTTGGATCAGGATAATACTCTCCTTGATCAGCAACAATTTACTATTAGGATCCATTGGGCTGCCAACATTTTTGCAATTCAACAGACCACTTTCTTCCAATATATCAAGGGCATATTTTCTTTGTGATATAGCAACACCATTTTTAGATTGAGCCACCTGAATACCAAGTACTAGAGTTCCCCAAATCCTTATTCAGAAAGTGATGAAATAGATGTTTCTTGAACTGAATTATCCGTTCATGATTATTATGAGTAATGACTATATCATCTACATAAACAACCAAATATATTCATTGCCCATGTGAGTTGTGTTGATAGAACCCTGAGTCGTCAGATTGATGTGAGTTGTGTCAAAAGTACACTACGTGTTCAGTTCGATCCTTTTCATGCCAAATCTTTGAACAATAGAGCTGAACTTTCCTAACCAAGCTCGGGGGATTCTGGATTATCTTGGACTAGGATGCACCATATAGAATGTCTGTTCAACTAAGATGTGAGCGTGGGGTAGCAACATTTTGGACTTGACATACTATAAGTTGGACTTATTTATTTGTGGCTGTTTGGGTAGGATGGATCACTATCCTCTATCTGTATTTCAATCCATTTTTCTAATATAATTGTATATTGCTTTTCACTAAAATAAGAAAGAAGAAAAAAGTTTGACATGTGGACTTATTTCTTTACTTTCTTTGTATTATTGTCTTTCCAGATTTTTGCCCTAAAACCAGCTGTTCACCAGGCATTCCTCAATTTTGTGCCTAGTAAGGTACGTTGAGTTATTAAAATTTGTAATATCCTCCTTGATAATCATTTACATTTGTTTATCTGTCGCTTTGGATAACAAGTCTTTTTATTTTCGCATTGGTGTCCAAATTCAAGATGAGTGAAGTAGATTTTTGGAACAAATATTTTAAAGCTGAATATCTCCATAGTACCAAAAATGCTGTTGCAGCAGCTGCGGAGGCAGCTGAAGATGAGGATCTTGCTGTTTTTTTGAAAGATGATGAGATATTGGAAATTGAAGCTCGAAAGAAGGTCTTTCTTTCGTTTCTGTTGTACTCTCCTTGATGATCTTTTGGGTCTCCTCTCTAATATCATTTATTTTTACCTCGGTATTTTTTTCTGCTATTTGTATCCGCATTTGCAGGTTCGGCGGGTTGATCCTACTTTAGACATGGAAGCAGATCAAGGAGATGATTACACTCATCTTCCTGTATGGTGAATGAAACTATTCCTTAGTCTCACATAGGATGTTTTCTTACATTGATTTCATAACTCGTGCAAAGTTTGCCCTATTTGAAAGTAACGATTTGCAACTTGTAGCTATTCTTTGTCAAACTGCAATTACACTTTCCCACTATTTTAGTTAGAGGATAATTGGCAGTAAACTATGTTGGCATGGGTTTTGTTTCAAGGATATAAACCAATATTCAGTAGGGTTTTTCTTCATTTTTTAAGACTGGGAACAATGAAATACACAAGCAAAGGGAATATATTTCACTCAGACCATCTTTTAGTCTTGTATGAAGTTGCTAAAGTATGTAAACCAAGTGACAACAGTTCTGCTTGAAATTTTGTTGCAGAAGGCAGTTAGTTAAAGGATTCACTATTTTAGTGTCATTAAGAAGCCCATAATACTCACTTTCTGGTGATTTTGAAATAGACAAATATATACCCATTGCTTGGTTGCCAAAGTTGGTTTGAGCCATAAAGTCTATGGGGCCTTAAAGTGTACCTTGTTTACTTAGAAATAGAGAAAAGGGAAATGATGGAGGAAACTCTGGGAAAATGCTTGAAAGTGCATTTTCTGTCTTCCTCAGTGTCTTGTGATCACCAGTGCCATCCTGACTGACTTGTTCCCTCTGCTGCTGCCTCAACCGCTGGTAAATCTACCCCGCCAAATATGAACTATCCTCTTTCTTTACCCACATCTCCATAATGATGAGAGATCGTGTATTGAGACAAGAGAAGTGCAAGAGCTGCAAATTGTTGTTCCAAAAATAAGATAAAATAAAATCCAGGCTCAAGTGAATATGCTACCCTTATATTCTTATAGCTGTTTGGACGAAACCTATAATAAACTGTCTTCATTGATTATCCATTATAGCAAGTCATTCGTATTCCATACAATATGCTGCCAATCATTTAGTAGTTAATGAAAAGTGCTCCATACATGCATAGTTATCTTTTTGTGCTGTTGGGTAAGAAGTACAAGGGCTGCATTGTTCTCCTGCATCCTAATATTTTTCTCTCTATTCAATGAGAAGGATCATGGAATCTTCCGTGATGGTAGCAAGGAAATATCTGAAGCTCAAAATTCTCTATATCGGAGAACATTGTTGCAAGATCTTAATAGACAAGGTGCAGTTGTTCTTGAAGGGAAAACTTTAGGTAATTCTTCGACCCACTTTTACGGATTTTCTGTGTTTCTAATATGATTATGTTGTACTTTTTAATTTTGATTTAGTATTAGCCATGTTTTATGTCGTGTGTCAATTTTCATAGAGCATGCGTGTTGTACTTTTCTATTAATTGTATCTCTATAAGGAGGATAAAAGAAAACCTTTCTCATAATATGGTTAAAAATTCCCAAATTCTCAATGTGCTTTACTCCTATACTGATATTAAAGGTGGTTTCTGATTATGTTCTCTGGGTATTTGTTCAAAGGGAAAATACAAGAGAGAAACTGCATCACATACACCAGCTAGGGTTTTGTTTGTTCCACTGGTGTTCTATCTGATTGTGTTCGTTATAGAATAGGATAAGAGCATATGTAGTTGTCAGTGCACATCACTTATCCTACCATACTGTGAGTTATATTCTGCTATGGTAGCATGAATAACATGATGCAATAGCATGAACAGTAATTGAAAAAGGTTCTTCCTGCACAAAGATTTGTGTTTTTACTACCGGTAATAAATAGTAACTATGTGATTGGTTTTTCCCCCCCTGGAAATATAATGGAGAAGTTTTCTGTTTTGAAAGTATGCAACTTGTTCTGTTTCAAATTTTCTCTTAATTGAATTGGATAGGACCAAACCTTATTCCATTGTGTTTGTGTTAGATTTTTTTCTTACTCTCAATGGTCTAGTCTGATGAATGGGGTTTCAAAATACAAATGTAGATATAGAAATGGAAAACCCAAGAGCAGCAGCAGAAGTTCTTGCCCGGAGAAAACAGGGTTAGTCTGGCTAACTTCTTTGTTGCTCATTTCCTTTCTATTCATGTGGAGAAAGCTCTTATTCAATCCACTATATAGAATCCGATGGGGTTTTAGAAGATGAAAGACATAACAGAATTTCTAAGATGACCCAGATTGAGGATCTTCAGGCACAGGATGATCATCGTTTTGCACCACTCTGCATCAAGGTCCAACTTTGTCTCCAGAATTAAGTGCCAATTATTATTGTAGTACTTTTTTCGTATAGTTCTAGTGCATAATCAAATTATAAAATTATACTTTAATTCAATATTTTCTTTTGGGCTTAAAATAATTGTTGTTTGTTATGACTTTTATGTCTGTTTTTTTACCAGGATCCTCGTGACTATTTTGATTCCCAACAAGTTAATGCAGTAAAAGCATTGGATGATTCCCAAGCTGGAATGGAGAAAATAAAATGCAGTTTGAGTTCTGAGGAAGCCTACAGCTCTCTGAGGGACTCCATACTAAAGATCAAAGCTTCAGGATTAAGGGATCCTTTATTTAGTCCTGAGGTTGCTCTCAAGGTAATGACATATTTGTGTTGCATAATGCATAATTCTTTCATTTTAAAGATAAAGTTTTTGAGTAGTTGACAAATTCATATTATATTTTTATCACTCTATATTATGCTAAGACAACATTTTCTCCTGTCTTGTTGCTTCCCTTTTAACTATGATTCTGTCATAAATAATGAAGGTGTTTATTACTTTTCAGGTCCTTAATGAATTGACCAAAAATATCTCAAGCACCAAATCTCATATAGGGAAACATTCTCAGGATAGCGTCCTTGATATATTGCCCACCTCAACTAAGGAGAAACTACTAGATGTAAGTTAACCCGTATTAGTTTTGAGGTCTTTGGAAAGGGAAGATGCCAAGCAAAAAAAGAATAGAAATGGATAGAAAAGAAGGAAAAGGGATAAGGGGATAATTTTTCAAGTTTTGCTTATTATTTGAGAAAGTGGCATGTGTTGCTCTTATTTTCAAGTAGTATGGCTTTCAGTTTTATTTATATTGCTAGTTTTGGGTTATCCACTTATCCTAAATGCCCTTATATATATTTCTGTGATGTCTCCTTCCTTCCAGCATTGGGTTTGCAGTCAGGAATTGCTGAGGCATTTTTGGTCTTCATATCCAATTACAACACAAAACCTTGCAAATAAGGTAAATGCTGAGCTTTTGTGATTTCACTAAGAACTATTTATTGTTGCAAATTGCACCACAAAAATGTTGAGACAATTATTTTCTGAGTTCATCGTATATCAATTGATTTTGTCGTGAATGTTATTTTTTTATTTATTTTTTCCTGCTACCCTTCTCTCTCTCATCCCATTGATTTTAAGGAGCAGTGCTTTCAGCACATTATATTATAATTTCATATTTATTTATGTCTCTTCTAATACTTTGGTGCCTACTTTGTAAGAAGTTCCTTGACATATGGGATATTCATTAGCTTGATAAGTGTCCTGGTTAATCAGTTTTGTCAAAATTTTGGTTGATTATATAATCAATTTTGCTTGCTTTAATAATGATTTATAATTAAAGTTTAAAATTCTAACATGCTTAATCACTTGATCAGATTTAGTTATAAGATGTTATATAGTAACTACTGAACTATTATCTTCACCTTGTGGACTTATGATTGAGGCCTAACTTAATTGATCAATGGAGATTTTGATGTCTTGCCAAGGAACCACTAAACCGAGCAGTTAAAACAGTAATATAAGTAATGTACGTCATATGAGTTCGTGATGTTTAATAATTCCGAAATAGGTTCCAAGGACTATTATTAATAAATAAATTTTGTTGGTCATGTAACATTGCTCTTATCAATGTTCTGCTCGGATCAGTCTTTCATTGAGCATTACTTCCTTTTCTTTTCTAAAGTTAATTATTATTGGCACTGCAGTGATTGATTAGTTACGAGTTAGATGTGATGAGAGGGTTTCTATTGGTTTATGACATTGATGGTGACGTGCCCTTGTATGCATATGCTTCTATTTTTATGTAGTGATTCATCAAAAATTGCCCTAATTTCATTTTATCATGTCTAATGCCTCGTTCATGTCAAAATTAAATACAGACCAGAAGACTAAAGGATGCCATATCACAAGTGTATTCTAAACTCGAGGTATTTATTTAGCCAAAAAAAAAAAGAAATCCACTAGCATATATGCTCTGTATTAGTTTCATTAGTAGTAAACATTTAATTTTTGTGTTAACCTGTTCCCATTTTCTTTTTGGTTGATTCCCAGGAAATAAAGGTATCTGCAAAGTCGGACC
This sequence comes from Arachis hypogaea, assembly GCF_003086295.3. Lineage (NCBI taxonomy): Eukaryota > Viridiplantae > Streptophyta > Magnoliopsida > Fabales > Fabaceae > Arachis > Arachis hypogaea. The sequence goes on along the minus strand of NC_092039.1, from coordinate 2,144,580 downwards.
TGCGGCACCAGGTTTCCCTTATTGTCCACCCTATGCAGCAGGTAACCATACCATACTCATTTGACCATGTTTCATTGTTTGTTCTTAAATTTCTGCTTGTCCTGCCTCCGGAGTAGACGAAGTAAAATCGAGAAGCGGAATCAGTTTTTGAGCAAGTTAATTATTATATTTTAAAGATGGGAGGGGCATAAAAAAAAAACTATTATGTTATTATCATTAATTGAATAAATAGGTTTTGGAGAAGAAAAGCATCGAGCACTTTCCCGACCAACCAACCCCTCCCTCATACAGAGTTGTTTTTGCCACCTAATTCTTTTGTCTTTATATTCAATTGGATGTATTTCCATCAATAGAATGCCATGAAAAAATAGGAGGATGTATTTTCATTAATGACTAATCCTATAGAGTTTTATCTTAAGGTAATTGAAGTTTTAGGAGAATTTCTTGTCCAATCTTCTTGTCAAAGCATTGCAACATTTATAGTTAGGTACTTAGGTTTTGATTTTACTATCTTCATCTTAGTGGTCAATGTTCTGATAAAATCCCCTTTTGATGAATGTACTATGCTATCATTTTTTTTAATTATTTTCCGATATTCAAACAATTACATCCAAATTGTTTAAATCCTGCGTTTACAAGCAGAAAGTCCTAATTGTCCTAGTTAACTCATTGTATTTTGTTACTATTTTCGAAATCCCTAGTGCTTGTTGCCTCTTATTATTGACATTTGAAAACGATAACATTTTTGGTGCAGGCTCTTGATGCTGCCTTATTACATTATGATGCTGACATTAGGAAACGAAACGCAAAAGGAGCGAAGCCCAACGGTTTTTAGGAGGCATTCCCCAGCATCATCCCAAACACAGTTTAGGGATGTAGATTCCGACAATTTTGCCGAGACATGAAAAGTCATATTGCTATTCTTCTATATACCATGGTGAAAATTTAAAGTAGTAGCGCGAATCTTATTATATAGTTATTAGTTAACATGCAACACAGAATTAACATAGTTCCTTACATAGTCCAAATGAATTTACATAAAAAAATTTGCGCATTTAGAAGAATTTAGCTCCCACACGTTGTATTATACTATTATGTTACTGCTGCTGCATTTCAAAGCACTGCTTCCATTAAATGAGAACTGAAAAACGTGGTTAATTTGATTGATTATGCATGTCCTTTTTATTGAAGAATATGTATATTAATAATATCCTAAATTAGTCTCTAAGGACTGTTTAGTCTGACATTTTAGTTTCTAACAAAATTTAATTACGAAAAAAGTCATTAAAGAATTATTTTGGTACAATCCACATCTTAGTTTCACCATGATGGATAACGGCATTTTTCTATGTGGATTGTTAAATCGTCACATCACCCATAAATGTCACGTATATAATATTGGATAAATTAGTCTTTATGCACAATAAGCAAAATTGTGTTTTGCAAATATTAGGAGTGTTGATATTTATAGAAACTAATATATCTTTTTAATTTTTTTTAGGGACTAAACTGAGAATTTTAAAATTCAATTGTCTTTTTAATACGAGTGATGCTATAGTGAATATTGAAGTCTTGGCGAAAAATAAAGATTATTTCTTTTAGTAAAAAAAATTAACAAAAAAATTTATATTATATATATTTTTTTATAAATTTGGTAAACAATTTTACTTTTTATTAAAGAAATTCCCTTTTAATAATATGATGACAACTAAAATCTTTATATTTGTAATCCTTTTTAATATTCTAGCAATCACAAACCTACTACAAATGTTTTAGATTTTAATGATGCTGGATGTAATTTATTAAAATAATGTTTGGTTCTTTGGTTTTTAGATTTTCACCATGATGGATGTAGTCTAATAAATAATTTTATTTTTCATTTTGATCAAATTCTATTTGAATTTATATTCTATTTAGGTAAGTTCACTTTAATATGTGCTTTTTTCTTAGTTTGCTAGTCTTGCTTTACAATTTTTTTTTTTTGTGACTTATTATAACTTATTTTATTTATTCATTTTGTCATGCTTAATATTATAATAAATCATAATTGTGCTAAAGGACACTATTTATGTATTTATCCATTGTTTGCAATTCAATAATAAGCCAAAATACTATTCGATCATTGTTTTGAACTAAGTCATAATAAGTTGAAGAACTACTATTCCAAACTAGGCTTGTTTGAAAAGGTTTAGAAGTTTGTTTTTTTTTTTTTTACTTTTAAAATTATAAAAAGTTACAGAATTATTATTTGGTATAAGTTTTAAAATTAATTTGTGACTTCTCAAAAAATTATTTAAAGTATTTATAAATAAGTTAAAAATATAATTTCTTTTTTTCTAAGTACGTTCTATCACTCCTCTTTTAAAATAAGCATTTTGGTAACATGATTGATTAATAATTTGATTAAAAATTTTATAAACACTAAAACTTAATCGCATATATTTATACATAGTGTTTCATGGTTTTTTTAACACAACGAAATACGAAAACCTAACCAAGCATAGTGATCAAATACTATGTCACAATAAAACAATCATATATATACATGTAATAATGGTTGTTGGTTGATTTTAGGATAAATATACGATAGTTACGTTGTCTATCAAAATAACTAGCCAATTCAAGTTGGTATAGAATTAGTTTATTAGGAAAAGTATAGGTAATAAACTAAAATAAAGAAAAAGAAAAATATAAAAATTAAAAATTAAAAAGCATTCCCATCCAATTGTAGTAGCATGTGTTTGTTTTGGGTGGTTTATAGTCACTCAGCACCAACAACGGATCTTCCATTTTCCATTCAAACCCTATATATACACTCCCTCACAACCCCCACTCTACTCGCTCACTCTCCACAACACTCTCTTTCTCCATTCTCTATTCTCACTTCTCCATCAATGGCGTTACTCGTCGATAAGACCACCAGTGGTAGAGAGTACAAAGTTAAGGACATGTCCCAGGCCGACTTCGGCCGCCTCGAGATCGAGCTGGCCGAAGTAGAAATGCCTGGGCTTATGTCCAGTCGGGCTGAGTTCGGCCCGTCACAGCCCTTCAAGGGAGCCCGCATCACCGGCTCCCTTCACATGACCATCCAGACAGCTGTCCTCATCGAGACTCTCACCGCTCTCGGCGCTGAGGTCCGCTGGTGCTCATGCAACATTTTCTCCACGCAGGACCACGCCGCCGCCGCCATCGCTCGCGACTCCGCTGCCGTCTTCGCCTGGAAGGGCGAGACCCTCCAGGAGTACTGGTGGTGCACCGAGAGGTCCCTCGACTGGGGACCTTCCGGTGGCCCTGACCTCATCGTGGACGACGGTGGCGATGCCACGCTGCTCATCCACGAAGGAGTCAAGGCCGAGGAAGAGTACGAGAAGACGGGTAAGTTACCAGACCCGTCTTCTACGGACAATGCGGAGTTCCAGATCGTGTTAACGATCATAAGAGATGGGTTGAAGACGGATCCCAAGAAGTACCATAAAATGAAAGAGAGGCTTGTTGGTGTGTCCGAGGAAACTACCACCGGTGTCAAGAGGTTGTACCAGATGCAAGCCAGTGGGACCCTCTTGTTCCCTGCCATCAATGTTAATGACTCTGTTACCAAGAGCAAGGTATATTATCTTCAGTTTTGTGTTCTCATTGTGTTGGATCTGTGGTTTGATTGCAAATTACGATAAATCTGAACGTGTTTGTTTTGTTTTTTATTGTTTGTTTCAAGAATTATTCTCGATACTAGTTTTGGTTATTGAAATGATCATTTAAATATGTAAGGAATTTCTCTGGTTTCCGAAAATTGTTTCTATATTGGGTTTGAAGTTGGATCTATCAACTGTTTGATGAAAGGATCAGAGTTTGTTTATTATCAATTAATAAGAAGAAACAAGTGGGACGTGGAATCTAATCTATCATATTTGATTCTATGGAGTCATCTAGTTATAAATTATAGCATGTTCTGTAATCCTCTGTTATTTTTTGGTCTAACTATGTTTGATTTGGATGCATGAATATAAAATGACAATTTGTCTAATAAAACTTGTTTGATCTGTGACGACAGTTTGATAACCTCTACGGATGCCGTCACTCTCTCCCTGATGGGCTGATGAGAGCCACCGACGTCATGATCGCCGGCAAGGTTGCCGTGATTGCCGGCTATGGAGATGTGGGAAAGGGCTGCGCCGCCGCAATGAAGCAGGCCGGGGCGCGAGTCATTGTGACCGAGATCGATCCCATATGCGCCCTCCAAGCTCTCATGGAAGGCTTCCAAGTCCTGACCCTTGAGGATATCCTCTCAGAAGCTGACATCTTTGTAACCACCACAGGTACTGATTTTCAACTATTAAATTCACGTATTTACCAAATTTAATTTATTATATTAGATTCACTCTTTTGAATCTATTACTTAAGAGTAACAGGAGAAAGCTAAAATATAATAGTATCAGCTATGTTTGAAGTAAAATTTGAAAATGATATGAATTAACCTCTAGATTAAAAAAAGATATATTATTAAGAAGAGTGCTAAGAATCAGCAAATTTTGTGATTTATAATTATCAATTAGTTATCATTAGTGATTTTAATGGTGTGAGATTACTCGCTTTGCTTTTGCTGGTTAAGTGCTTGCCAGATTTCAATAAAACTGGTGGCCACTTAGAGTTTTTCCAATTATTAATATGTGAGTTTCAGGTAACAAGGACATCATCATGGTGAGTCACATGAAGAAAATGAAGAACAATGCGATTATCTGCAACATTGGGCACTTCGACAACGAGATAGACATGCATGGACTTGAGACATACCCCGGCGTGAAGCGCATCACGATAAAGCCTCAGACTGACAGGTGGGTGTTCCCGGAGACGAACTCCGGCATCATCGTGTTGGCCGAAGGGCGTCTGATGAACCTTGGGTGCGCAACAGGGCACCCAAGTTTCGTGATGTCGTGTTCTTTCACAAACCAAGTGATTGCTCAGCTTGAACTTTGGAAGGAGAAGGGGACAGGCAAGTATGAGAAGAAGGTTTATGTTTTGCCCAAACACCTTGATGAGAAGGTTGCTTCTCTTCATCTTGGAAAGCTTGGCGCTAAACTCACAAGGCTTAGCAAAGATCAAGCTGATTACATTAGTGTGCCTGTTGAGGGTCCCTATAAGCCTGCTCATTATAGGTACTAATAACATGTCATTATCATGATGATTATGATGATATTCATGTCAACAAGTGCCAAGGACTAGATTATTATTTCATTCTTTTGTGTTTTTTTGGTAGTGGTAGTTTGTTGGATTTTTGTTAGGGTGTGTTTCATTTGGAATCTTGGAAAGAACAAGTGTAGTGGAAAATCTATCAAATGGATTTGAATAAGGATTTATCGTTGGGTTTTCTGTTTGATATAGAATTATTTTTTCGCGTAGCTATAGTTTGTATTATTTCTGTTAATTTGGCAGGTTGAAAGATAATAATGTATTGAAAAACAAAATGGAATGAATCGAAAAGATTAAGGACAAAATTAAATAAAATTAAATATTAGAAATATTTTAAAAAAAATCACAAATATTATAAATAAAAAATATATTTTATTTATTTTTATTTAAATGATGAATATAAAGATTAATTATTTTTATATGCGTAATATCGTAACACCAAATTAGAAAATCGGTTGAATACGGTTAATGTTAAAATAATTTTTGATAATGTCATTTTGCACATAATATTTTTACATTATATATTTATATGAATTCTTCGGAGAAAAAAAAAAGGTAACGCTACCAAAATAAGAGTGACGATATCCCTCTCCACAAATTATTGATATAGTTCATTTCTTAATTATAATTATTTAGTCGCATGATAATACATTGACCAAACTTTGGGTATTTGTTCACAGGAACAAATATGTGAACAAATACTATTATATATATACATATATATATATATATATATATATATATATATATATATTTAATAATGTGCAGTTAGCTTACACAAGTTAGAGTCCATGTGCCACGGTGATAAACAAAAACAAGAAGTATGAGTCTTTTTTGTGGAATTCAAAGAATTTGACTTGTCAAAGTATTCATTTTTTTAATATATTGTTATAGAAAATCATACTCAATTTAAACATGGAAATGTTTTATAAGAAAAAATTTAGGTAGATCTAATAGATATCTAAGTCATTTTATTGTGATTAATAGAGCATATCTCCGTGCTCTTTAAACCCTTACAAAAATATGGATGAAGCGATACATAAAGTGGGGCCTTTATCATCTTGACAACAAAAAATATACTCATGTAAAAATCCAATCGATAATTAAACTAATAAAACGGAGATTTAATCAGATTAAATGGATTAAAATAGAATCATATATTTATGTATAATATATATATATATATATATATATATATATATATATATTGTTAGAATTTTTTTTAAAATTTTTTGATATTTTATTATTTTAAATCGATTAACTTTTAAAAAATCAGACCGATTTGATCGGATAATCAATTTTTTGACGGATTTTTTGATATTTTGATCGGTTTATTATCAACTAATTTTTTGTCTAAACCAAATCGGTAATTGATTCTCGATTAATCCGATTGAATTGACTTATTCACACTATAAAAAAATCTCTGGATATCGTCAGATTTAGCGACAAAATAAATCTAACGGTATAAATTTTGTTGATGATTGTTTATCGATAGATTTTTTTTTTCCGCCGCTAATTATTGATGAAATTAGAGACAAATATAAACATTTAGTTGGTAAAATTCTAAAATTTGTTACCGTCGGATTTATCTCTAGTAAATCTGACAGTAATATCTTATTTATTAATATTTAAGTTAATAACTACCGACGGATTTAACCGAAGATAAGTTTTAATTTTAATTTTAATTTTTTTAAAAATATTTAAAAATTCAATATATATAATTTTAAATCTTTATTAAAAAACAATTAACTCAGACACAAATCCAACCAAACCCCAAATTATCTTCATCAGATTCTCTTTCTCATTTTTCTTCTTCTTCTTTAATTTTATTCTCAACTTTCACTCTTTTAAATTCAATCATCACTGTAACAACAAATACAAATAATCCAAAAATGACAGCAGTGACAGCATCAATATTAGGAGCTCTTCCAAAATCTAAAGTCCTACATGTTACAGCAGAACCAGAGAGTGAATACATACTCAGGAGATAGAAGATTTCATGGTATACAGCAACATAACTATTGTACCATCAGTTTCTCATACCAATAAATTATTTATAAATATAACCAGAAGATTCGAAAATCAATTAAGCAAACAAGTGATGTGCTAGTCATAACCAATGTCCTAAACTTTCTATAATTACATCGCCCAAAAGTAACCGTCTATCTTGAAAAGTGTATATCCAATTAACATTATTCTAAACACAAAATCTATTAACAAACTACACACCAATTTAAACTCTTACATGCAGCTAACAATAGATTCAAACTCAGTCTACATTGAAGTAGCACAAATTCTTAAGTTTGTTGTTGCCTATCTATCAATTCTGCATTTACAAATTTAAAACTCCAATTCTTGTGTAATCAATTGACAAGCTATAAAACTTGTCAACAAATTAAGGAAATAAAAAATGTATAAATTAATAGAACGGGTGCAGATGGAACTGCCATGAAGAAGTGCAGATGGAACTGTCATTGTCTGAAAGAAGTGCAGACAGAATTGCCAGTGTCTGAAAGAAAGTGCAGACGGAACTATCGCTGTCTGAAAGAAGCGCAAATGAAACTGCTACAAAAAAACGCAGACAGAGCTGTCATAAGAAAACACAGACGAAATTGCCAGAAGAGTAGCAAACTGCCAAAAAACTGCTAAAAAATGGCGAATTGCCGAAAAACTGCTAAAAAAATGAAAAAGTGTAAAGAAATGGCAAACTATCGAAATGTGACAAAAAATATATGATTTCTCCATGAGAATAAGTAAGTAGCGAATGAGCTAATCGGTTAGGTGAGAAAGCATCAAAGCATTGATAAAAGAGAAGGAAAAAAATGGCACAAAAGAAAAATATGAAAAATACGGCCAGAAGAAAAATAACATATCCTCTTCAACGAGGATACCATGACTTTGATACCATATTAGAAACAAGAGACCAAACTGGAGAAAAGATTTGTGTATTATTGAGTTGTGTCCAAGTTGTCTAGAATGATACAATATAAAATGGTATTTATAGGTGCTAAGAGAATTGTAATAATAAAGACGTAATATTCTATAATAAATATTCAGATATAATAAATAATTCTAATAAATGCTAATTGATCCTAATATATTCTGATCGCAGTGATGCAAAGGAGACGGCGAGTGGCACAGCGACGGAATGGGGCTGGCGAGAGGCGATGATAGAAGAGGTTGAGGCTTTGAGTTCTGCCTCTACCGTATTTGAGTATTGTGAGTGCGCGAGACTAGGTTGAGAAAAGAGACGAGCGGTGTGACACCGAATGGCGACTGGTGCGGGCAGCAACAAAAAATTGAAAAAAGTTTTGCCTCACATGTGAATATGAGAGAGTAAGGTTCGAGAGGGGGCTGAAGGCCATTGGTATATATATATATATATATATATATATATATATATATATATATATATATATATATACACACACACAAAATGATGTAATTTTAGAAGAGGGTTTGTTAACGTCGCAAAAATCAATCTAGCTCAACTTTTTGATGATGAAAAATATTTTAGAGATTACTATAATATTATAAGTTTTGGAGTATAATTTTGAGAATAAATTTAAATAACTATTAATTTTAGAAATTATTTTAAGACTTAAATACAACTTTAAGAATTAATTTAAAATTTAATTCGACGATAATAATGTATACCATTCCAAGTTTTGAGAATTTTGTCAATTTTTATCTTTTTTAATAATATATTAATATTTACACACTAATAAAAGACAAAAGATATATACATCATGATTGATAAGGTTACATAACATTTTAAGTTTTAAATTTGTTTTTGACAATATTTTAAAAAGATGGCCATCGTTATTATCTATTAGTCTATTAATTAATATAGTTAGAAGTTGTTTTCAAAAGAAAAAAGTTTCGGAAGTTGTAGATGCAGCAGAACTACTGTACGACAATCCGTTACATCCGGACAGATTATATAATTAGCATTTTCCTTTCGATCTATTTTTAATATATAAAAATAGATACATAAGCATGCACTATATTATTTTTGAGACATTTATTTTTTTCTACTAATGTCATGTCAACAATATTACTTACTTGGCACAATTTTTTAAAATCAACCACTCAATTTTTGACAAATTAACTATTATTTTTAAATCAGCAAAAAAATAAAATATATAAATAAAAAACTAAAAAATAGAATCCAATAAATTGTAACCTCCAAATATATTTATTATATCTTACCGTTATAAACAATACAATAAATTTATAACCGTAACAATTAATTTATAAATTAAAAGTTTAAAAAATGAAAATTATATTTTATTATAATCATTTTAATTTTTGCCAATGAATTATACCTCAAATAGCATAGTCTCCTATATTGGTCACGAGTTGGAGTCTCTGTATCTTTGGTTAAAAAAATAATCATTTTAATTTTTAGAAGTAACACTAGGTACAAAGAACTATTATTATAGTTTTTACTTATTATTAAAAACAAATTCTATTTTATTTTACCAATATAAATTTTGAAAAGAATATTTGAAAACTAAAAAAAACAAATTTATTAAAAGAGTATCAAAACGAAACCAAAAAATATATGATATTAGACATACATTTTCATATTAGATACAAATAAAAAACTAAAAAATAGAATCCAATAAATTTGTAACCTCCAAATATATTGAATTCATATTTCTATATTTATTATATCTTACCGCTAAAAATAATACAATAAATTTATAACCGCAACAATTAATTTATTAATTTTTATAAATAACTCACTAAAGGTAATAAACGTCCATATTACAAATGTCATAATAATATTATTAATCATAATAAATTTTACGTTATAAGTATTTAAATTCCATACCATTTAAACTACATATATAAGTCTCTTATTACTATTCCTTCACATAACATCAAATTTAGCATAAAAAAATTTATTTCCGAACTGCAATGAGAATCTGATGATCAGGTATGACAAAAAAAATCACAACATGCATCATATATTCATACTTACTCAAATACCATATACCTAATGATAACATAAATTGAATATTGGAATAAGAAAAGATCATCACAATTTTAGCAACTATAAACGAAATTGATGACAAATTAGGATGGAACTATGTTAAATGTAAAAAGTGTTAGAAGAAAGCATATAAAAAAAAAGAAACAACTACATTTGTGTCACATGTAATCAAACACCATAATATCCAACAATAAGGTAACTTTATATACTTTTCATAATTTCATCTATCAAATTATTAGTTGCTAGCCCATACTTATTTTAAGTTCAGAATTCAATTAAAAGTTTTAGATCAAAGTGTTACAACAACTTTTGTACTATTTGATGGCGATGCAAAAAACTTATTGGGCACAACTGCTTCAAATCTAATGACATTTCAGAAAAATAATGACATTGAAGCACCATCCCATCAAGAGATTAAGGAGAAAGAAAACCATACAAATTCAAGACACATCTTCTAAAGAAGAACATACATACAAAGATGGAACCAAATAACACAATAGAAAGTGCATCAAACTTAACAATTCATAAAGAACATGTCTTCATAAGAACCTACGACAAAAAGAAGAAAACACCAACTCTAACAACCAACAAAAAAAAAGGAGAACGAGCGCCACATAAGATGACTAAGTCCATCAACTAAAAGAAATGCAAAAATTAAACCACCAAATAAAAATATCACTTTGTACAACTCCAACATCCAAATCTTTTGTACTACAAATTATTTAAAATAAAACACCTTTTAAATTTAGCTTCAATTTACACATTTAATTTATTTCTACAAAACATGACAATTTTTAATATTATTATATACTCTCATTAATTTACCGTCCCGCGCATCGCGCGGGTCTCATTCTAGTATGGTTTATATATAAACAAAATAAATTATTGTAAGGATGAGATATTTTACTTAATTTTTTCTCCAGTTAGAATTTATGTAATAAAAGTATATTTGATATTAAGATATAATTATTTGAAAGTACAATAAAAAATACCTAAAAACACAATATAATCATAATTGCAGGTAAACTTTACGTAATTTATATTGGAATCCAAAACAAAAATATAATATAAAAATAAAATTCTAAAATAATCCATAAATCCAATAGTATAAAAATAAAATATAATATTAACTAATATTTGTAAAAAAATAGAGTAAAGTATATTTTTTGTCCTTAAAATTTGACAAAAGTTTTAAAAATATCTCTAAATTTTATTTGGTTTTAATTTTATCACAAAAGTTTTCGATTTGCATTAAATATACCCCTGACGGCTAATTTTTTTAAAAATTTAAGATTGATTCAACAAGAATTTTATAAGAATAACTCCTCAACACAAACAGATTAAGTATAATTTTCATACATTATTGTTATATTGGTCTTAAATTTTTTGAAAATTTAGCTTCCGAAGATATATTTAATGCAAATTAAAAATTTTTAGAATAAAATTAAAATAAAATAAAACTTAAGGTATTTTTAAAATTTTTGTAAAATTTTAAAAATAAAAAATATATTTTACCAAAAAAATATTAGTCCTAACATTTTTTTTTTAAAATAAACTTAAAAAATAGAACCAAGACGAATGAAGAATAAAATGATAGTGATGATTTATGTGTCATGATATTGATTACAATATCAATGAGTAATTAAATAGGAGCAATAGAAATAGAACAAGCTTATTTTTTACGGAAGAGTTGTTTGGAACAACAATTTCAAATAACTCAAAAAGAATGTCATGATCCTGATTATTATATTAAAATTTGATAGAAATTCAGGTGAAATTAATTTGATGTGAAATTAATATATAAAAATTATTAGATAATAATTTAGTCAAATTTATTAAATTATTTAATAATTCTTAATTATTAACTTCATATAAAGTTAACTGTTTTTAAATTTCTATCGTAAAATTTATGAGTAAAAATAATGTTTAAAAACTGTTGTTTGAATGAATAATAAAAAGTGCTTATTTATAAACTAAAAATACACTAATCATAATAACAAAATCAATCTAATATCAAATTTGTTCGACCCTTTGTGTGCCGGACGGATCGGGAATGTTGTTAGGGTGATACGGTGGGAATTGGCATGGATCTACGTTTGGTGGGAGAGATGTGAGGGCAAACGACCTTTCGAACTGCTGATGAGCGAAGGGGGGTGCCACCTGCAATGACACTTCGACGCTCAAGTCAAAAATGATACAGATGGCAGTGAGAGTAAGGGTGGTAGTGACGTACTTTGGGAGAGGGATAGGGTCCTCCCCATATATACCCTGTTAGTAGGGCGGATCTCACAGGAGAGGTACCTTTCCTGGAAGCTTCCTTTCCCAGCTGTCACACAGCTAGCTGCCAGGAGGTTGGTATCCGGGTTGCAACCCGGGCGCGGGGTCCGCTAAGTCGGCTAACCGGGTCGGGTTAAATAATGACCCGGCCGGTCGGGCTGGAACAGTACCCCCAACACACCAGCTGCGGCCGTGAGCGCCGTTGTTGGCGCGTTATGCTCTCCTTCACGTGTTGTCACCTGGTCGGATTGCCGCTTGGTTGTTTAGGGCGTGCCCCCTACGGGTGAGTGAGGCTCGTAGCCTTGAGGGAACGTCCCATGTCGCCTCGATTTCCGCACCGAGCATTTAATGCCCTTGATGATTGATTTAAACCCCGCGTGGAAAGTCTATTATACCCTTGTCTTTCATGCTTCTTTATGCGTCAGTTTCCTTTTGGTTTCCCTTCGCTTTCGCTTCCACTTCTCCACTATCATCACATCTCTTTCGTTTTCTCCCATCTCTTCCCAAGTTCCTTGCTGCAAATCCCTACTTCGTCCAAATCTCCCCCAGTTTTTCAGCCTTCTTCAATCATTGCTATTATCCTGGTAAGTTCCTTTTTCCCTCTCTTAATCTGGATAGTTTTACTTCACTGTTACGCTGCTTGCTTTTCCATTTCGATTCTGCATGCGCATTGTTCATTTGATTGAGTGCTTGAATAGTTTCAGTACATAGGTATTAAAAGGGTAACCATTCCAAGCTTTTGATGTTTAGGCTTCGTTTTTGAACATAGATTTAGACTTTGCTTAACTGTAGACCTTGGGTAGGCAAACTGTAGTTTTCTGGTATTAATGACGGTTTTTCGACCTCATAGACTGACTTTGAGTGGTGCCCCCACTGTAGGTATGGCTCAGCGTCCTGTCATTAGGGTTCCCGCCGCGATAGCGCAGCCCTACGACTGATATGCGTGGGTGACCTCGGATGTGAAGGAAACCCCCAACCAAATGACCCTAGAGGAACTTACCGAGTTCCGACAAGCCGAATATCTATGTGGGGGAAGCGATGAGGAAGCTAATTACGAGGTTCTCGTCCCTGCCAATCCCGAACGGATATTCGAAATAAACCTACACTTTCTCCGGGTCCTCGATTGGATCTGGATGTACAAGCCGATGTTCACCCGCCTGGGGGTTCGCATCCCTTTCTCTCCCTTTCAAATGTTGTTACTTAACCACTGTGATGTGGCGCCGTCTCAGTTGCATCCGAATAGCTGGGCTTCTATCCGCTGTTTTGAGATGGTTTGTGAGTACTTAGAGCTACCGACCTCCGTCGAGGTATTTTTATTTCTTTTTACATTGACGAACCCTTCTAAAGAGGGGAGGGCCAAAAAAGGCTTCATGTATTTCGGTTAGCCCAAGGTCGGAGGATCTTTGGCCTGTTTGAGGATTCGTACCATGGTTTTAAGGATAAATACTTTAAGGTTCACCCGGCTGAAGGTCGGCATCCCAACCTACTGGAGTTTTGGGGCGGGAGCTAACGCTTTTACTAAGGTGACGTACAAAAGGTTGTCTCCCGAGAACAAGAGAGTTGCCGACGTGTTGTTGGCTATTTTCGGGAAGAATCATGTTAATCTCCATTTCCTCATGGGTGATCGGGATATGGCTAGGAGTTATATATGTGAGTAGTCTTTTTAGTGGTGCACTCGTGTTTGCTATTACCCTTATTTATTCAACCGGTTTAACAACTAACTAGCTTCCGTGTTTTGTTTCAGTATCGATGGCTAGCGAGTAAGTTGGACTTGATGTTTTGTTTAGTACATTTTTTGCTGATGGTAGCAATGATGACTCTGCTACCCATAACAACGAGGTGCCTCCCAATGATACCGCCGAGGGTCAGTTCCAACCTACCCAGGGGGAGGTGATTGGGACCAGTGCTAGTCCGAGTCTCTGACCAGAGGTCGAGGTGGAGGGTGAAGGACCTGAGGTGGTTGTTGTTGACAACCTGAGGAAAAGGAAACCGTCCTCCAACCCTGAGGGAGTCCTCACGGTAATGGAGAAGAACTTCGATGCCGATAACTTCATTGATTCCTACCTGCTTCCCAGCACAGAGGACTTCTTCTATGGCGGTGACATCACCTCGCAGGTCAGATGGATGTACCGTACAAAACTAATAATCATAAAATTAAATTAATTTATGTTGGTCGAGTAATCAACTCACTCGTCCGTTTAAACAAGTATCAAGAATTTAAATATCCTTCTGTGTATGCAATAATTTATTCAATAGACACTTAAATAAAACTCAAACCTGCAATAAATTAGTGTTTGAAACTAGAAAATACCTTAAACTGCTGGACAACAAAAAAATAAACATAAAATCAATACCAAAATATCTAAATACTATATTTTTAATATAGTATTTTAAAAATATTCTAATAGGTACAAATTAAAGAAGTAACCTAAAAGTTAGATTTGACCACAACTATGAGAAGAACTAGTAAATTTACTGCTACCAATGGCGTGCCGTTGTCCAAGAAACAGGGTGTAAGAAACGCGCTAATAAGTAATAACAATTCTTAAATAATCTTAAAATATTTAATTCAAAGAATGATAATAAGCTTTCGTTTTTCAAATTAAGCTTGCTTCTTTCTAATCTAAAATAAGTCAAACAGAAATTTCAAAGTCAAATACAATCCTTACCTTCTCATCACTAAGTAGTATATAAGCAACACAACTTGTTTGTTCTATATACGATAGTTCTTACCAAAAAATTTTCTTCGCTAAAACAGAAACAACCACCACCATATCAATATAACATCTTTTTTCTTTTCTTTATTCTCACTCTCTATGAATTTTTCGGTTCTAAAATCAGCAACATATTCCACAGTGGTTGTTCCAAAACCAGCTTCTCAATCTGATCTCTTTCTTCACTCTAATAACCACCCTTCTCGCCATGCCAGGGCGTTTCTTCCCAGGTATATATATGCTTTCTTTTTATTTTTAATTATTATTATTTATGTTAATCTTCATCAATCATCATGCATGTTCCCCGGTTTAATTTCCGTTTTATTTTTTTTTAATTTTCAGTTTTTTTTTGTAGAATAAAAAAATCTTGACACTGTAATCATCAGCATACTTAATTCTCATCTGATTTAAAACTTTTCGAATAAAAAAATAAATAATAAGGTAAAAACTCACATGCAGCCATGGTTGAGAGCCGTTAAATGATTTGACTAAATTTTCATCTAACGGCGCTCAATTATCAATTTTACTGAAGTTAATTACACATGAGTTTTCACCTTATCGATCAGGTGCAGTCGACTTCACATGAAGTTGATACCTGAGAGCCATTAGATGATTTGATTGATTTGACTAAATTTTCATCTAACGACTATTAGATATCAACTTCACGTGAAGTCGACTTCACCTGAGTTTTACTTTTACTGATGTGACGTTACGTAATGAGAAGGATGTATAAAACTATTTTACAGTGCATCAAAATTAAATTCTAATTATATATCTAATAAAAATAAATATTTGGTGGCAGATGCAGCTTTAATGAGATGCCGCAGAAATCAATGGCGAAGAAGACGGCCTACGAGAAGATAAGGGAGGAGTTGAAACTTGATGCAAAGCCAAAGATGAACTTGGCTTCCTTTGTGACCACGTCAATGGAGGAAGAATGTAACATACTCATGATGGAATCCTTCAACAAGAACTATGTTAACATGGATGAGTACCCTGCCACCACTCAACTTCACGTACTAAACTTCATCTATAATCTTCTCAATTAAATCTTTCTTTATGTAATTTTAATTTGTGTTTTAAAGTAGTTGTGAATTTTGCGTACAGAATAGATGTGTGAATATGATAGCACGTTTGTTCAACGCTGAAATTGAAGAAAATGAGAACGCAATTGGAACAGGAACTGTTGGATCTTCAGAGGCCATAATGCTGGCGGGCCTTGCATTCAAGAAAAAATGGCAGAACAAGCTCAAGGCCCAAGGAAAGCCCTATCATAAGCCCAACATGGTCACTGGTGCCAATGTCCAGGTATTAATTATTCAATATATATGAGAGATTAATTTTGATGTTCTCACAATATAAAGTGTTTTATATATTCATACAATTACATTCGTTCTTTTGAATGATCATTTACGCGGTCAATATGAAAGATAGTTGTTTTGATGATGTGGTAATACGTAATTGGATACACGTATAAAACTACTTTACATTTACAGTATATTAAAATTAAATTCTATGTATATATTTTATATCTTTTAATAAAATGATCAAATTTTAATCATGACAAAAAAATATGTCACCACTTTTTATTATACTTTATTTTCTTTTAAAAATACTATATGTACATCAAAAACCAGCCATCAAAGTAATCATTATGTTTTTGTATAAATATATGTAGTATTTAATTTATTTTTAATATATATTTTATATTTTAATATGTATTCTATATGGTGGATAATTTGATGGCTGTTTTTTTGTACATATATATAAAGCATGGGTATAGTCGTATTTTAATTATAAATGTAAATTTAATTTGATTTATATCATTTATAAAGTTTTGGTTAATTATACTCTTGATTATCATTTCAGAGAGAGAGAGAGAGAGAGAGAGAGAGAGAGAGAGAGAGAGAGAGAGAGAGAGAGAGAGAGAGAGAGAGAGAGAGTTAAAATTTGAAAAAAAAAGTGTAATTAAAGTCTATAAAATATTAACTAGGTGATATCTTAAGCCAACAAAAGCACACGTTTTTTGAAAGGCTCATTGTAAAAAATGTAACAAGAAAGGTGAAAACTCAGGTGAAGTCGACTTCACGTGAAGTTGATATCCGAGAGTTTTTAGATAAAAATTTAGTCAAGTCAGTCAAATCATCTAACAACTCTGAAATATGAACTTCACGTAAAGTCAACTGTCCATGAGTTTTTACCAGCAAAAAATTATTTATATGCATATTGTTTAAATAAATAAATATTATGCAGGTATGTTGGGAAAAATTTGCAATGTATTTCGATGTAGAGTTGAGAAAAGTGGATGTTGGAGAAGGGTATTATGTGATGGACCCTAATAAAGCCATTGAAATGGTTGATGAGAACACTATCTGTGTGGCTGCAGTCTTGGGTTCAACTTATAATGGCGAATTTGAAGATGTCAAGTTGCTTAACGACCTCTTACTACAACAAAACAAGAAAAATGGGTGAGTAATACACCAATAACTAATTCTTATAATTCAAAAATATTACGTATACACAAAAAATTAATTATGATGTATTTTTATATAAATATATATGTTATTTAACTTATTTTATATTTTAATATATATTTTATAGAAATAACTAATTTAACGATTGATTTTTGATATATGTGTAGCATAATTCTTTCTTTTATATTTTGACTTGTGTAATTTAAACAGTTTTAAGATTGTTTTAAAGTTGCCAAATGATTTAAAAACTTTTTTGTTGTTAAAATGAGTGTTTTTTAAAAACCATTAACACAATGTTTTTATTTTGTAATTTGTTAATTTTACGAATGTCAAATTACACATTTTAAAAATACAAGATTTAAATTGTACAATATTTAGAAAATTATTGGCATTTCTTATTCATCATGTAAATTGTGCAAACCAAATTATAAGTTCAAAACACAGTTATTCACCCGCCAATTGTTGAAAGGTGAAAATTCAGGTGAAGTCGACTTCACGTGAAGTTGATATCTGAGAGCCGTTAGATGAAAATTTAGTCAAATCAGTCAAATCATCTAACAGCTCTCAAGTATCAACTTCACGTGAAGTCGACTGTATTTGAGTTTTCACCTCAAAATAACTACAATTTTATATATATTGGTCAGAACTACAATTATGTTTTAAAACTTAAAAACAATCCAAATATATTGTATGACTTACCTTTTAGCCCTATACTAATGTTTTGGCCCCCTTTGACTTGTGACATTATTATAGATGGGATACACCGATTCATGTTGATGCAGCAAGTGGTGGGTTTGTTGCTCCATTTCTTTATCCAGAGCTAGAATGGGATTTCAGGCTTCCATTGGTGAAGAGCATAAATGTTAGTGGCCACAAGTATGGTCTTGTTTATGCAGGCATTGGTTGGGTTATTTGGAGAAGCAAAGAGGACTTGCCTCAAGAGCTTATCTTCAATATTAATTACCTTGGAGCAGACCAACCCACCTTTACCCTTAATTTTTCTAAAGGTGATTACTATTTATTTCACAATATATACATTTCTATTAGCTTATTGTGGTCTGAAATTGACAAAATGTACACTAATATTATTTTAAATGAGAGTTTAAATTTGATGTACCAATAATTAAAGTGTTTTTATCCAGTCGTTTAATCACATCTGTTATTTCGAATGTTATTCACGCAGTCAATGTAAAAGATAATTTTTTTGTTAATGTGACGTTATTTTTACACGTACATCAAAATTAAATTCTTTAAAAGATAAAAAAAAGGTGGATGATAAAAAAAATTGAGAAGGTTAGGATTAAGTTAGAAAAATATATAGTTTTGAACATTGGGTGTACTCATCATAAAACAAAGGTTAAAATATCTTGTATATATTTTTGTAATCTAATCCAAAATAACTTAAACTTTTTAGCATGTTTTTATACCCAAAATATTTTTGTGTTTCAGCTCTAAAATTGACTTGTTAAATGCAGGGTCTAGTCAGATTATTGCACAATATTATCAACTAGTTCACCTTGGCAGAGAGGTAATTAGATAGAATTCTATCACTTTATATTTGAAATAGTTTAATTATTTTTATACAATTTACATGAATGTTCTTGTTTCTGATGATGGTTGCATCTTTGATTCACCAGGGATACCAAAGAGTAATGGAAAAGTGCAAAGAAAATGCAATGGTGGTGAAACAAGGATTGGAGAAAACAGGGTGCTTTAACATACTCTCAAAGGACAATGGTGTTCCTCTGGTAGCCTTTTCTCTTAAGGACACAAGCCACGGTGACGAGTTCAAGATATCGGAGATGCTACGCCGCCTCCACGGTTGGGTTGTGCCGGCTTATCCAATGCCATCCGGTGCGGAGCATGTCAATGTGCTCCGCGCCGTGGTTAGAGCTGAGTTTTCGCGCGAGATGGCCGAAAAACTCGTGCTTGACATAGAAAATGTGTTGCAAGAACTTGGGAAGCTTGGTCCCAAGTACACACCAAAAGTGACAAAAATTGCAAAGAGGAAAATCATTGTCCGAGAATCCAACAACAATCACAAAGTCTTGGCAGCATAGGGAAGATTAATTAGGCATCTCACTTTCGTACATAACCCAAAGGCTTAACTAGAATTCTTTTTATTTTACTTTAGTTAACCATATTCAATTCATTTATTTGTATTTTTAACAGCAAGTGTTAAAATCAATATGATTTATTTGTTGTCCCCCCCCCCCCCCCCCAACCACCAAATTATGTAAATGAAGAAAGTCGATATGCGATTCTAAATTGTACAAGTAAATGAAGAAAATTGATATTTACTTTTTAGTATTTAGATGAGATGATTCAAGTTGTTCATTGCTACTTATCTGTTTTTTCTTTTTCTTACGAAATAATGGTACTTAAACTAAATACTTAAACTCAAAAGTTTAGATGAAAAAAAGTGTAAACACTAACATTGTGATATATATATATATATATATATATATATATATATATATATATATATATATATATATATATATATATATATATATAAATAAGTTCTTCAGAAATACATTAACATTGTGACACGTGGCATTATAACATATCATATTCATGTGATACGTAACGTGATACGTCATTCTCACTCATGCAACATTAAAATGTTCCTTTTTAATACTTGATGCATACACCAAAATTCGAACCGGAATGCAGTGTATTAAGAGGCATATAAATTACCATTGAACTAAGGCCTTAGCAGGGAAATAACCTTAACAGGGGTTAATAACATTGTTATCACCAACAGAGTCTATACCCAGCTAAACTTTGCTCTAAGCTGGCCTAAAACCTTTGCCAATACTCCACTATAGTTCTGTTGTCATCAACTCCCAAACTAGGTTTAAGGCGATGATGGGCAACTCAAGAACACTTCTTTTGGAGGAATGGACTATATATTCGTACAAGATTTTATCTAAAACCAAAAGGAATCTACTTAGATTTTTTTTTTATTTTTCTTTCAAACATTGTAAATAAAGATCATGCATGACATACACCCTAGGTATATCATCTAATTTTAATCCTTATATATATAGTATTGGAGTCCTTTATATATATCACAACAACGATTCCTTCTATCATCGCTAAGTACATGTTTGTTATTATCTTCTCTCAAACTAACTTAGCTAAGGGTCTTGATTAGTACCTTCTTAAAGTTTTATTAAATGTCAATGACACTTTATCTTTCTATAATTAAAATAATATTTTTTATTGACATTTTGTCTTTAATAATTAAAATAATATTTTTTTACAAAATGTAAATAACATTTTGTCTTTTGATAATTAAACAAATATTTTTTGTTACAAACTACTATCATAATAGTATAGGAAAATTATCACATGTTCCGCTTACTTTTATAGAACATGAAATTCTCATGTACGATCAAGTAGTGGGTATAATTTTGTCTTTTAGTATATCTCTCAATGACAAAAATATCCCTTTAGTTAAAGAACTAAAGACAAAAAAGGACAGCAGTTAAATATTGATTTTTGTAGCTTTTGCTTAATTAATTATTGCACCAGTTTTATTGGTATAATTTGATATATAATTAATGAAATTTAAACAGTGCACAACTTATTTTTTTCTTATATATAGTATAATTTTTTTTATTAATCTGATTATATGAAGATAATGAGCGACTAAAATTTGGAATTTGTATTATATTATAATTTGTTTTTATACTATGAAGCATTGAACTTAATTATGAAAATACCACAAACAAAATGAATTTGCATTTTTGTAATAAATGATAAAATTAATATTATTTTAAAAAATTTATAGAACTTCCAAAATTTATTATCTATAATTTTATATCACATTTTAAGCTAAACCTATTAACAAAGGTATTAATACAAAGTTTGTCAAACCATTTAATTTTGTAGGTATCTAAATTTGTAAAAACTTTTCTTAAATATATCCATAACAATTTTGAGTTATAAAATGTTATTAATAACATAATCTAATAGATAATTATGAGTAACAAGAATTATAGCTTGGCTAATCACGGGTCTTGTTTAATGTATTGTCTTTACTTAATTTAATTTAAAATTTCAGAATGTATTTTTTTTATTATAAGATATTGGTACAATTTTATAATAGGGTAAAGTATTAAATTGGTTCCCTAGATTTGGGCGTAATTTTGTTTTGGTTCTTAAGGTTTAAAGTGTTCTATTTGAATCCAAAAAAGTTTTATTTAGCATCAATTTAAGTCCCAGTGAGGTCAAAATTAAATAATTAACAAAATGTCCTACATAACAACAGTTCAAGAACAAAATCGATAATTTGGAGAACAAGTACAAGCTCTAGAAGTACAAAATCAACCATTGATGCATCAATACATTTATTTATCATTTTCTTTAATTTTATAGAAAATATTTTATTTATATTATAAAAAAATAATAAATAAATGTATTGATGCATTAATGGTTGATTTTATGCCTCTAGAGCTTGTACTTGTTCTCCAAATTATCGATTTTGTTCTTGTACTGTTGTTATGTATGACATTTTGTTAATTATTTAATTTTGACCTCACTGTGGGACTAAATTGATGCTAAATGAAACTTTTTTGGATTCAAATAGAATACTTTAAACCTTAAAGGCCAAAACAGAATTACGCCCAAATCTAGAGGATCAATTTAATACTTTACCCTTTTTAATAATATTTAAAATATATAAATAATTATATCTCTAATATACTTTCTGACGTAATACCTTTTTTTAATTTGCATCAATTTTATCATAGTTTTTTTTATTTGTCTCAAACTAAAGTTATTTCTTTTGGTAATATGTGTAAAAAAAAGATTTGCTTTAATTTTTGTAAACTATTTAAAATTTATTTTCACATTCAGTAATTGCAAAAACATAATGTAATGTTTAAATTGTAAATGTCTTACTTTGGTTTAAAATGATAAATAATATATATTTTATTTAAATTTAAAAAAGGGACAGATATATTATTGTATTATTTACTAACACCAATAATATAATAATTACATGATAATTAAAAATATTAAATATAAATTAAGAATATATTTTATTATTAGTTTTTGATTTGATTTTTAATTAAATTTGGATAAGAAATTAAATAAATTCATGTCAAAATGAGATTAGATATGAACTAATTCAATTTGAAATATGATAAAATAAAATTTAAAAATTTTTGTTGACATCATACTCTATATATCTTGTTACGATGGGTAATCGGAGATTAATGGGTTTGACAAGTTTAGCTGGCCCAATCGTCTGAACGATGAAACGTCCAAGTGGGTTTGTGCTCCGAGACCCCGTCCGACTTGTGTAAGGGAGAATGGGGGGTGGTACCTGCAAAGACACTCTGATGCCAAAGTCAGCAAATGGGTAAAACAGGTCTAGAGAGTATTGGGCTTCTGAGATACTTGAGAAGTGTCAGTGTATTTATAGGGATGAACCCATAACCACCACTGAAGTATTTCCGCCTTTTGAGGTGGATAACCGCCCCCTTTATCTTAGGGAGGTTGAGATATGGCTCCTGGAAGTGGGTAGAGAGATTTTAGGGGCAGTTACTCATTTGAATGAGTGATTATCTGCCAGCTAATCTTCGTCCCCGACTTTTTTAGGGTTAGTCGTAGTAAGAACCGACTTCGTAGGGAGGAGGTCGGTATAAGGTAAGGCTCAATCCTTTTGGATTGGGCCTTTTGTTGAACCTTGGCCTTATCATTAAATCAGGGTATGAACATATCTATAGCAATAATAAAAGAAAGATAAGAAATTAAGTTCTTTTTATATATTTCTATATGAACATGTAAATATAAATTTTAAAAAAAAAATTTTGTGTTAAGGTCATTTAGAAAATTCTCTCGATTAAAATTTTACTGGTCAAACTATTAATAGAAAATTTTGGTCTTAGTGTATATATGTATAATGACTTCGTATAATTAAATTAAAAGACAAAAAAAATTCTTAATAAATCAAGTCCCTTAGATATTTATATTTGATATAAGTTATAGTTCTTAATTAAGTATGGAGTTGTCCAAATAGTAAGTGACTTGAATTTATTTTTTGAAATTTACTGTGTGCAATTATAAATCTCCATTAAGACACATCCATCGCAATTAAGTGCGCAACCTAAATTTAGTTTGAATTAAAAAAGTTTTGAATATCAGATGAACAACCAAAAAAATAAATAAATATACAAAATACATCATTATGAGTTAGTTATTAAATTTGAGATTTTTTTAATATAATCTTAAGTGAAATAGAGATTAAAGAGATCAATAATCTAAATATAAATGTCTATTCAAATAAAAGTAAATTCAATATTTATACAAAAGTGTATATTCATTATGTAAATTAAACAATCCGACAAATTAAATATAAACAATTACATCAAATAAAAGTAAATTCAATATTTATATATAAACAATATAAAATTATCTAGCAAATCAAGAAGATTGAAATTATAGAATAGTTTTATATAATTAATAAACAAGTATGTGATATTTATCATATTCTCATATTTATTTTCAATAAAAATCATACTATGATAAATGATTAGTCTTTACAAAGACGGTATGCTTTTTAAGGATATTCAATCGTAATACAAAAAATAAAAATAAATTTAATAATAAACATATTTTTTATCTTTAAAAGTATCTCTAATATTTTAAAATTATTTCAATTATATTTTAGATGCTAACTTTATATAAATTCCAGTTCTGCCGTGTCCAAACAATAAGTTATATTAGTATTGATACATTATTAAATTCTCTAGTAGTATTGTCACTCTCTAAAATTATAAGTAAAATATATTTACAAAGTCAAAAATAAAATTGAATAAAATTTTTGAAATAATATAAAAGTAAATATAAATATTAAAAACAAATAGCATATTTATTTAATTTTGTAATACAATTAATGAACACTTTATTTATTTAAAATATAATTTCATATGCCCTAAATTCTATATTTACAAATTCAATTGTTATAGATATTTTTTACTTCTTATAAAATGTTAAAAAAATATCTAAACTAAGTTCGTTAAATTTTTTTACCACAACCTAACAAATTAAAAGAATGTAATGATTTTTTTAAAAAATAATTCTCTAATATTTATCTATGTTTATGTTTTTTTTTCTTAAATGCATGACACATAAAGTTATTAATAAGTTTTACATTAAAAATTAAAAAGAGAAAAAGAATTATACCTTTCTGTGATTATTATTATTCTAAGTTGTATTAACCCAATTTATAATTTCATCTATTTTATCTACTATTTTTTTTTGGGTCAAAGACTCATTAAAATTTTAGCTAAGTTGTGACTTCTATTTAATAAAGTGGCGCATGGCTCATTAGTCATTACTCATTAGTCACGCAAGTAGCACAAAAGTGTCTTTCTCACTCTTATAAGATGGGATACTTGGGATACTGGATCAACACATCTCTTTTCCTCCATGCACTTAGAAAAATGGAATTTACTTTATAAAATTTATCAAAATCTCCACCATCTATATATTTTAATATATATCTCTATGGCTAAAAGTAATGGAAATAGCATGTTTCACTCAAGTACAACGGTACATGTGAACATCTTCCGTATAGTATAAAATATTAAAATGATCAAATATTCTCGTATTTCACACCAAAATTATTTAAATGTAAAAGATTTTAGCCCCTCTTTGCTTTTTTCATTCTTTTTTATTGATGACTTCATAGCAGATATGTTCTGTTCTTCTCCCTTTGTTATATTTCCTTTCTTTATTTCCCCTCTATGTGTGGTCTCTTTTTTTACCTTTGTTTTTTGGCCAACTATGAAAAAGAAAACAAATGGAGAAATTGATAAAAAATATAAATTAAATGTTAACTCTTTTATGCGTGAAAAGTTTTAGTCAGTGCTAATTTTTTTTTTTTTTTAAGTTGAACGTCCGTTATGTTGGTGTTGAAAAGTTAAAGTATGAGAAGGTGGGTGGGTCCAATTTTATATTGACATTATAATAAAATGGGATGAATCATTGATGAATGTTTCATTTGTGCTCCCAGCCCATAACTTGTATTGATGGAAGGGCTTAAAAAGTAAGGTTCACATGGTACGGGTAAAGCCGGGTTTGATGTAATTTAGATTCAATCTAAAATATACGTCGAGTTTATTTATTAGACTCGAATTCGGTCCTAGACCCAATGAAATCAAAATACTTTGGGGCCACAATTATATCGGATGAAAATCGGGTGAAAATCGGACCATTAATATTACATTACCTTGATATCTTCTTGTAAGTTAGCATGTAAAAATATCTAAATTTCCAAGACTCCAACCATTATTTGACATTGTAAAATTCACTTAGAAAAATATAACAAAAACCAACATTTCTTCAAAATTAAAACATAACCACAATCAATACTAATATTGTCTAATAACACCAAATATTTAAATCAATACAAATAACACAATATTATGCATTAATCTGAAGTCTTATGCATTCTAAACATAAAGCATTAATTTGTAGTCTTATAATGACTAATAATACAAAATATTAAGATTTACAATACTTAAATTTTACATAAGAGTAGTCATGATCCATCACTAATAACACAAAATATTAATTGTGTATGATGACCGGACCACTGGGTCGAGTTCGGGTGACACGAGTTATGACTCGGACCTGACCCGAAATAATGATCGGGTCTATTTTTAAAACCCTTACTCGATCCTAAACCCGGTAAAATCACACCAATTAACCTCTAAAGTGTTTGGAGCCGGACCGGGTTTTCGGGCCAGATCGGATCATGTGCACCCCTCCAATAATGTGCTTGGATTTGTTAAGTGATCATCATCGCAGTTTCCATTAGAGGACTTTTATCTTTATAATAGAATGATGCCAAAATTCTGTTTTGCACTAAAATCTAAGCAGCAAAGTCACTCTTGTTAGGTTTTAGACCAAAACATTGGAGAAGAATAGAATCAAACATGAGAATTCAAACTTAAATACTTAACGGCTGAAACATGGTTCAACCGCACCAACTTCACTTTGGTTGCTAATTAATAATTTGTTATTTGTACATTATTATAAGGAAAAAAAAAGTTAGTGCTACTCAACCGACCTCGAAACATTTTAGCATACAGCTAACCTGGATGGCTTATATAGTGTGAACATTGTTTGGCACACCATATATATATATTAGTTGTTGTTCCTGACTTACGTCCCTACCACTAATCAAATGCGACTTTGATTGTTATTGCGGTGTAATTGATGAAGATCCCATATGTAACGATGCTTAACTCAGGTAACAGATACTTGAGTAAATAATCGGAAATTATTCCCGGAACTTGCATTACTGAACAATTATTCCTTCTTTAATCAGTGATGTAGTCATTTAAAATACTGTTTTATTATGTAAATGGTAGTAGAGATTTTTAAAAGAAGATTATTTTTCATAAAAAAAGTTGTGTATTCATGTAATCATTTAAATCCAAATCAAATGCTATTTACACAGGTGCTATTGACAAAAGGAAGTTTTTAAGAAATATATGTCAATTACAAATAAAAGAGTAAAATGTGAGTCTAAAGATGATTAATGAGTTAGACATAGTACATAGAGATAGCGGATGGTAGGAAAACTAAATTCTTGGAGGATACATGATAACGATGTGAAAAGTTGAAAGACTCTTGTCTTAGATTTTTCTCAGTTTTAAATAACAAAGGATCAGTAATTCGTGATTACGCGTTTTGAGATAGATTTCAATTGGTCTGGAATTTTCAATTAAGACAAGAGCTTCGTCAATGGGAGTTAGAGCTCTTAAACCAACTTTTTGGTGTCCTACAATTGACTGCCTTATTAGAAAGAGTGCAGAATACAGTAGTGTGAAAATTTGATAATAATAATAGTATATATTTTACTAACTCTTTTGTGTAGGTATTGCAGATAGAAAACTTTGACAAAAGATATAACCAATTACAGTTTCACCAAAATAATCTCGAAGGGATTAATTCATTCCCATGTTGAACTGTTTACTTGGTTTGTTTTTGTTGAACGAATTAATACTAAAGATTGGTTGAGTAGATTAAAAATTATTGAACAAACTAATGTTGCATGTGTACTGTGTGAGAAAGATGTTGAAATGGTACAACACTTGTTTGTTATTTGTGAATTTACTTTATAAGTGTGGTATGCTTGAATAGTTGATATGGGAACGTATTAGACTACGCCAGACACCATAAAACAACACTCTGAAAATTGGATAAGAGTGCTGACGAGAAAGGAAGCATGCAAGAAATATTTGATTGGTTTTTTTCTGTTGTTTGGAATATTTGATTAAACAGAAATGATGGCATCTTTTAAAACAGGACAACGGGAGTTGCAAATACCATTGACAAGTCTTTTAATAATTATAAAGACTGGAGGGGTGATTAATTACTATTATTATTGATGACAATATCGAAAATAAAATAAAAATTATGGTAGTTTGATTTCTTGTCTTGTCTTTTGTATACTATCCCTTATTGTGTTGAATTCTTACTCAAAAAAAAAAAAAATTGTTCCTCCTTTAAACTTTATGCTGTCATTTTGGCAAATTTTACCTAACATCAATAAGCAAAATAAGGTCCATATTTTGTTTAACTAGCATACGTAAATGTTCGATTGAGTAATATTTATTATGGTGTACATAAGAATAGAAATGAGTCAAACTGACTCGTGAGCTAGATCGAATATGACTTGCAAACAGCTCAATAAGTTGAGGTCATGAGTTTATGAGCTGATGAGCCAAATTTGATTTGAACTCATATATTAAATGAGATGAGCTTAAACTTGGTAAGTTCCATTTATTGGTTCGTAAACGATCTTGATCATATATTATTTATTATAATTATTTATATTAATATATTATAAATTTTATATCTTTAATTTATAGTAACAATATACAATTTGTTACGGCCTAAACCAGGCCATTTGTGGGTCAACCCGACCCACTGAGGACCCGACCCGAACGGTCGGACACGCAATACTCGCCACGCAACTCGGACACGCTTCCTTGACAGCTCTCTACTACAGCTGTGAGGAAGCTTCGAGGAAGGTGGGCCCGTCCTTGCAGGGCCCACCTCTGACACGGTATAAATGGGGAAGGACCTGTCCTTCCCCCAACGTACGTCACATACCACCTACCCACCTTTGGCCTGCATGCTAACTGACTAGGGCGTCGGAGTGTCTTTACAGGTGACACCCCCTTTTTTTTCTCCACATCGAGACCTCGTCTTCCCGGCTGATCACCTCCCGCACAGTCACACCGATCAAGGCGTTTCTACCATCTCAAATCCCCCTCTGAATCGTCCGGTAACCGACTAACCGTACACAATTTTACATAAACATATATTTTTTCCTATAATTATGATGGAAGATATAAATTATAATTAATAGACAATATATATAATTCATAGTTTTTTTATATATAAATTATAATTTATTTCTGTAGAATTATAGAATGGGGTGACAAACGAGTCTAAATTTGCCAAGCCAGTCGGTGTACTCCGTCAAAAAAGGCGGGTCGGACTGAAAAATTGAGACAGTCACACTTCAAAAGTCTACCTAACCCGCATCGTTTAAACCATGGACTTTGGCAGGGTGGGACCAGCGTTTTTTTTAGGAACATTTTTTGAAAATGTTCTAATTTAGTGTTTTGAATTATGTTTTACGTTTGATTGATTATATTCTAAATTTGTAGATGTTTAATTATATGTTTTTGACAATATTGGTTTTATTATTTTGTTTCAACAAACTTGGTTTATGATTATGTTTATTACATATTTATAATTTTAAAAACTTTAACGTTTGTGAATTTAGAAATTATAATTTTTTTATATCTTCAGAAATTATAAATTTATTAAAATAATTATGAAATTATATATATTGTTTAATATTTAATAATAAAAAAAAGAAATTTAGCGGGTTTGGCCCACCAGCCCACCATTAGACGGAGCGGGATCAGGTTTTAGGACCGCCTCATTGGGTGGGACAGGGCAGGCCAACTCGCCACAGAGCGGACTTTTAGCAAGGTGGGGCGGGACAGGCTTCTCGGTTTGTCACCCCTAATTACACTCATGTTTTTTTAGCCAATTTGTGAGTTTGAGTTAACTAGTAAATTTTTTGCGAGTCAAACATGAATTTTACAAATAAATTAAATTGTTAATAAATTGAGTCAAACTCAATTTTGTGAGCCAAAGTTAAACTTAAGCTTAAAATTGTAGACAAGAATGCAAAATATTTTGTTTCAAAACACACAATTTTTGTATCTCTTATCCTTCAAAGAAGTGGAGACATAAAATATTCTCTCTTTATATTTGTATCGTGTCTCACAGCTATTAAACACAATCTTTTTATGAATATCTACACTACTATGTTGACCTATTATGTACATAACTTTACACTATAACAAAAGATGCAACATAAAAAGCATGATACAATGGAATTACCATATGCTTTTTTAACCAGAACTATGTGTTAAGAATTGATGCAATTAAAATAAGCTAAAAAGCTGAATTGAACATGAATGGAAGGAAGCTTCTTCCTTTCAATTTCCATGGCAATGATTGAGAAGGTTGTACCTAATTGGAAACCTAAAAAGCAATCCTAGACACAGTTTCAAATAGCCTATCCAAATTTGCTCTAAAGTCACAGAAAGAAGGAGGGGCGATATAGTAATTATATTCTGAAATAATTATACAACAAAAAGAACTTCATTTTCAGAAACATTGAATTTGTCATTATTAACTTCACATTCTTAAATCAATATATCCAAATACGTTGAATGTATATCATATTTCAAATATTTTAATGTTCTATTTTTGTCTTTTGGTCAAAATTAAAACTTTTTTTTAGACCAGCTAACTCAAATAGGACAAAATAAGACGTTTAGGATAAAAATAGGATATGTTAAATGTTAGACTCAAGAATTAGGACTTAATCTAAATGTTAGGGACTAAAACAGTACTTTAAAAGAAAAAAAAAACAGAGAATATTACTTTGTGGATTTTAATATGATCTATGATTTCTTCCCTTATTCTTTGCTTGTAAGGTTACAATTCACTCTAACATACTGAAAAAGTGGCATGGCATATTCCAAGATGCAGTATGCTCCACATTTTCACTCTAGATGTGTAATTAATACTCTTAAGTTACTGAATTACAAGATTCCTACCACCCCACTCAACTTCTGATTCACAAATACAACATTGAAAAGAAGAAATAAAACAGCAGTTGAAATTTAAGACCTGCAGAAGCTGGTAATATAAACACATATCTTATAGGAGATATCAATCACATAAAAGTTAGATCAATAAGGTTGCCTCTGAATTCTATCTCTATGACAAGAATACAGATATAGAAAACACCAAGACTTGTATTTTTCGGTCTCTGGGAAGGAAAGAAAAAATTTGTTTCTCTATCAATATCTCTACAACAAAAAAATTCTGTATCTAACTGGTATTTATTTTTAGAGACTAGAATTGAGACTGAAGGACTAGGACTCAGTATTGTGTTTGGTGGTCATAGACTGGAATTAAAATTTCATTTCCGAGATACAAATTTCAGTCCCTTTAATACTTCCAAAAGGTGGAGACAGAAAGGACTGAAATTTCTAGGACTAGAGATTGAAATTTTTTTCCAAAAATACTCTCGTAACTTATGAAATTCTAAATCTATTTCTCAAATACGATACCTAGACATAACTCAGTCTAGTACATTTTACACTAAACACAATATAGAGACTTAATTTAGTCTGTATCTCTCTGTCTCTGTCTCCTCGTCTTTGTCTCTCAATCTTAGTCTCCTTTCTAAACACAGCCTAAGAGATCGAATTTATATACTGTGTTGAGTGATATGTACAGACATGTTTCAGAAAATAACCACATACTAAGATAAAATTTGGTTTTCCTTATGGATCAAACTACTCTAATCTTTCTGAATCCGCTAGATCGAGAAAATAACCCCACGGCATTTGATGTATAGATCAGAAAGAGTCAACAAGAGATTGTTTTCAATACCAACCATATGAAGGAATAGACTTTTCATTGCACTCAAATTCTGGTATTAGTAGCTGTCTTCTGCATAAGACAATATGAATAAATAAAGATAATGGACCTAGTTTCTGGAAAGTAATTTTTCAGACACCATATTTTCTCTCTAAAAAAATAGGTTATGAGGACAAGTTCAACAAGTTAAAATGCTGCAACTAAAATGGGATATCATATAACATTTTAAGATTCTGTTCTTGCTTTCTAACAAAGTGATGTAAATTGTAACTCCAAATTTACATCATACTCTTTAAATAGCAGACATCAAAATGTCACATAAGCATAGATTTTCTGGAAAAAGGAACATTTAGATATTTTCATAGATTATCTAGCCACATACATATAATTAAATTTTAAAAAAATATATATAAAATTATGATATTAACTAAAAGGAAATGATTAAAAAAAAAGGGTAAAGCCCACATGGGTCACATTCCTAAGCATCCTATTCCCTTTCCTATCCAAAATATTTGTGAATTTAGAAGTTGTATATGAAATTATGAATCCCTATATATGAAATTTCAATTGTGGGATGCTTGAACACCTCTAGCACAAGCAGTAATAACTTCACATCCTCTATTGTAAGGGTTTGCTTGCCTTGCATGACAATTGTAGTAAGAAGCACCAACTCTATCACAAGGAACCATGTCTCTTTTCAATGTGTCATAGCTTATGTACCTCTTTTGCTGCTGCATTGCAAGGATTCTTCTGTTACTCTCTGAATCCATCATTTCATTCTCAGCCAAACACTCTACAATGCTCTTTCTGCATACCCTTCTGGAAACCGCATTCAGATCACTTGTGTTGAGGTCCATAGAAGATGAAGAGAGGGAATTGCAGGGGCAGAACAGAACAAGAAGAAGAAGAACAACAAGTGTCATTGAAGTGAATCTGGGTTGGGACATTTTGATGATGTGTGTTGTTGGATTTGTGAAAGTGAGATACAAAGAAAGGGTTTGGTTGTTGGATGGTAATAAATTTGGTTGGGATAGAGGGGCAAAAAAGTCAACTTATATATTATTTAGCAAAAATGTTTTTCGCACACTAAAATCAGTTATCAATATATTTGTGTATAAATATAATTTAATTTATTTTTAATATGTATTTATATTTCAGCATATATTTTATATTAATAATTAACTTTAGTGACTGATTTTAATATACACTTAGCATAAACCATTACTTAGCGCCATCATTTAGTGTCAAGTGTCAACAACCCACCAAATAAAACAAAATGATTACTCTTATCAATTCCCAAATACTAATTATTAGGAGTTTAGGACACACTAATTTTAAGGAAAAAAAATTTAAATAAATAAATTAAGAATTTAACTAACAATTATTTTAAGGAATTAGCTAATATATTTTTTAAGAACACATGATAAATTTTTTATTAGTGAAAAGTTTTAAAAGTTTTTCATTAATAAATATAAAACAAATATATTAAATATTTAAATTTTTTGCATTTCTAATAAAAACTTTTTTAATTTGCAATTTTAATATATGACTTTATAACATAAAATAAATACATTCTTATTTTAAAGAAAAATTAATATTGTTAATAATAGAAAATTTTAAATAATTTATTTTAATAAATACAAACAAATACATTAAGAATTTAAATTTTATTTCTTTTTTTATTATTTTTTTAATTGATAATTTTATCATATGTCCTTAAAATATATATTAACAAAACTCATAAATTAAATATTTTATTATCAAAATACATTATTTACAGTTTAGGTAATATTTATTAATTTACATAATATTAATTATCTCATTTAAAGAAAATAAAAAATAGATATACATGTATTTTATTTGTATCGTAAACAAAAAAAATCATATATATATTTTTTGGTACCCATCTCGATTAAAACAAAATAGGTGTTTTTTTTGTTATATCTGTTATCTAATTTACGGTGAGCATAATTATAAATGATATACGTGTATTTTTATCTTATTTTCATGGTAAAACATTTAATTATTTATCCGTTCCCGTGTTTCGTGAATGGACCAATGATAAATTTACTAAATTTTTATAAAATAAGAGAAAATATTACACATGGTAAAAGTGATTTATCTTTATGTTTTTAACTAATGCGCTAAAATAGTCAATATATTATAGCTCAAATGGTATAATTTTTTTATACTCATTTAAAAGATTGTAAGTTCAGATTTTTCTATTTTGATAAATAAAAAAAAGACTAATGCGCTAAAATTGACTTATTAAAAAAAACCATAAGATAAATTTAATCATTTAACTATTTTGGGTGGTTGGCATTCTTTTTGGTATACATGATTGATCTATGAATCTTACTTCGCAAGTCTTCTGTTGCTCTTATCATTCATTAAAAAATTAAAAAAATATGGATATGGTTAAGTTGATGACTTCATGCACAATACTTGTTGATTTATTTATTAAAAATACTCTTTCTATATTAAAATCAACTATTATATATATTTAGTATATATATATATAATTTTATTTATTTTTAATATATATTTTATATTTTAATAACTAATTTTTATATACACATAATAATCATTTATGTT
This sequence comes from Arachis hypogaea, assembly GCF_003086295.3. Taxonomy (NCBI): domain Eukaryota; kingdom Viridiplantae; phylum Streptophyta; class Magnoliopsida; order Fabales; family Fabaceae; genus Arachis; species Arachis hypogaea. The sequence goes on along the minus strand of NC_092039.1, from coordinate 2,110,321 downwards.
TCTTGTTGGACTTATATTTTTATTTATTTATTTATTTATTTTTTTATGCTTCCATCTCTATTCTCTTTCTAATTTTTGAAAAGCATTATGTATTAAATAACTAAATATGTTAACCTAAATTTATTATTTATGATGATATTTATTAATAATCATAATGTTTTATTTTATATTTTTAATAATTATCTTAATTCTTTTTTATGTTTCTATGAATATTAAATATAAAGTGTTTGGTTTATAATTTATGACTGTAAATTCTAGATCTAAGATTTGTTGTTTTGATTTTTCAATTTTTGTTTTGATTCTTTTTATATCTTTGTGAATAGAGATAAGTTTCAATGTAGTCCCTGAAGTTGCACTCGAGTCTCAAAGTAGTTCCTGAACTTGCACTCCGGGACTCAAAGTGGTCCTTCCGGCCATTTCAGCACACGTAGCGCAACCGGAAAGCTTAGCTGGCAACATCGTTGACACCTGGGACTCACACAAACGATGTCGTTTTGCCTGTGGCGCCAAAATAACATGAAACGACGTCGTTTCATGCTCACTACGTCCCTCCCTCAACGTTTCCATAACGTTTTGTCTCCCTCCTCTCTACACACAAAACAAACACAACACAGAGTGTGGTTTCTTCCTCTCCCTCCGTCAATCTCCAATGGCGCATGTGCTCCTCCATTAACCGGACCGATTTCAGTGGAAGACGTTGGCTCTGGAGCATCGCTGCTTTCCTCTCCTTCATACACAAAGTTGGGCAACCTTATTTCTCTGAAAGAGGTAAGCCAAAAATGAAAAAAAATGTGATTCCTCTGTTTTTTGATGTTGTTGTTCATCTAATATTCACAAGGTTCAGGCCTTTTTTCGATTGTAATTGGTGGGTATAAACGTCTCTGTTCTGTTCTCTGTGTTAGGGTTTGATCACTACTGGCTTTCGTAGTAGTTTGGCCAAGCAAAATTGTAGAGTAGGAGTGTTTCTTGTGTTTTGATGATATGAAAACGTGTTCTCTATGTATTAGGATTTACTGCTCTTAGTGGAGGAGTTTCCAAACTGTTAATGTGTTTGAGGAGAATGACTCTGATCAATGTATTTGTTTAACAGAGTTTGCATGATCACAGTAGAAGTAAAGATTTTTAGGGAGTTGAAATTTTTTGTAACTCTGATAATGGATTCTGAACTTGACTGATTAGTGATAGTGATGATGAAAATTGTAGAAGAGAAAAATCATGAATGGTTTTAAATGATGATAAGCCATTATCTGAAGTTTAGATGAAATGTGCTTCTATGCTTTATGTGCTTCATTTAACTATTTTTCTCTTGGAATACACAATTATGATACCGGTTAGCTTTTCATAGAAGACTTTTGGGAACTTTTTTTTTGTTGCCAAAAAGTTTTCAATGACTACACTTTTTCGAATAGAAAAAAAAGGTCCTAATGTATATTATTACTATTCTTGAATGTCTTGAAGGCGTGAGGAAGCATTGCCTATATTCAAGAGGAGACTCTTAGGTGCCTTGCTGGAGTTTTCTGCTCAAGAATTGCAGGTTCAGGTACATTGATTTTTGTCAATGATCTTCTTTTCAAACATTTTATTTATGGCATGTAGGCACAATTGTATCCTTTTGTCTTCTGCATCTATTTTCCTCATCAATCATTTTGGTTCCGAATGTCCATGCTTATCCAAAAATAAATAGCTTCACTCATAGTTAAACACACCTAGTTAGTGTTTGAAAATGGTTCCTGTGATACAAATATAGTGAGCACTTATATAATATCAGCTCCATTATCAAATATCTCTAGAGTTCTATTAAAAATGTCAAAAATACTCTGATAAATTGATAATAAGCTATGAGTTAGCCTCATATGATCGCATGACTTAAAGCTAGCACCTCCATTAGGAAAGAACCTGGTGAAAGCACGAGGGTCCATTTTAACTATGTAAAACTAAGTAAACGTTTATCAATAACACTAGAATCTGTGGCGATTGGCACTTTCAATACTCATAATTTTCACCTTACAATTTTCAGTCAGATTTTTTAAACCAAACAATTTATTCTACAATAATTAGAAATTAGGTCAATAATAGTAGTTGATTGTCTTTAATGACCAAGGTTAACTTTTTGAACTTTGATGTAGCAGGGTTTGAATTGTCTTGTTAATTTATATCAATTCTACACTTGTACCTATCTGATTTAGAATTTTGCAACCTCCATATCAGGTTGGACATTGTATCATTCCTAAGTCATCCCTCTTATTGTGGTTTTTTAGCTAAAAATAGTGAGTTTAAGTATATAGTTACAACATAGAAACCACTAAAAATATGCAAAAGTAATCATAAAATTAGTGTATGAATTTTTCTTTTAGATTTTCATTTCTGGAAGCATGCCGCTTTATATACCAATATATTACCTAGCCAAAGTACAATTCAAAGTATCAGCTAAAGGTTCCAAACAAGGCATATTTAGCAATTTAGTAAGTTAACCTAATTTCCATAGAATTTCAGCTGCAGATCAAGCAACATGCAAAGCAACATGCTTTTTAGCTTTATGTGCTTCATTTAACTATTTTTCTCTTGGAATACACAATTATGATACTGGTTAGCTTTTCATAGAAGACTTTTGGGAACTTTTTTTTTTGCTAAAAAGTTTTCAATGACTACACTTTTTCGAATAGAAAAAAAAGGTCCTAATGTATATTATTACTATTCTTGAATGTCTTGAAGGCCTGAGGAAGCATTGCCTATATTCAAGAGAAGACTCTTAGGTGCCTTGCTGGAGTTTTCTGCTCAAGAATTACAGGTTCAGGTACATTGATTTTTATCAATGATCTTCTTTTCAAACATTTTATTTATGGCATGTAGGCACAAGTGTATCCTTTTATCTTCTGATTCTATTTTCCTCATCAATCATTTTGGTTCCGAATGTCCATGCTTATCCAAAAATATGAGTAATTTTTTGTTTATGTAATTTTTTTGCTGCTATTTAATATTATTGTACTGGTATTGTTACTTATTATGAGCAGAAATTATTACTTATTATGAGTGAGAACTATTACTCTTCTTATTTTTATAAGTAAAAAATTGTGTTTTGTTCCTATCACACACATAATGGCTTAAATCGCTTGCTACAGGTGAAGCGGAGCTGGTGATGGATTTTCTTTTATAATAGTATACATTATTCTGTTTTATGATTAGTGTTAGGAGTGGTTGGTTTATCTTGTGTGTGTGTGCTCTTTTGTGTGTCATAGTTGTTGTGGTTTAAAGTGTAATTATTGTGATTTGAAAAAATCATGTGATTCGTAGACATTATCCAAAGAATGGATAATGAATCAAAGGTTTTTTTGTTTTTTGTTTTTTGGTTTTAGGTTGAGTTTGTACAGACTATCTAAAAAAAAACTAATAATAGTCTAATAGGTATTAGTTGAATATTCCATACATATATTTACTCATAATTCCAATCTATTACTAGCAGTGATGTCTGATTTCAAACAATGGGTGTGAAAAGATACGGAAGGAATAAAAAAATTGGGTCCCGATGTGGTCTGGTGACGCAGATTATGAGAAGTTCAAAGTACATGGCTGGCCGACCAACATGGTTGTGGACTTGGGAAAGAGGCTCTGCACATGTGATTTCTGGCAATTAAGTGGTACTATTTTTTAAATTCATTGTCTTAGTCTTATTATCATTATCAACCTTTGTTATAGGCTTACTGTTGTTGTCTTCGTTGTTGTGTGAATGTTGTTTAGGGATGCCATATGTGCATGCGTGTGCTGCACTGGCAAGGGCTGGTAAGAGACCGGAGGACTACTGTCACCAGTGGTTGACCATGGAAGCATATAACAACACATATGCCTTCCATATCAATCCAATTCCAGGTCAAGCACTATGGAAAAAGTCACCATATAACAGACCACAAGCACCAAAATTTAGAAACAAGCCCGGACCACTCAAGAATAAAAGAAGAAAAGATGCTGATGAGGAGCCAAGTGGGAGTAAGAAGTTAAAGACGAAGATGAAAAGAATATATAAAAAAGGTCGATGTCGTTGTTGTAACGAAGCAGAACACACGAGAAGGAACTGTCCAAAGAGGGCTGCTGCCGCTGCACAACCCACTGCTGCTAATGGTGGTGAAGGTCAGGCCAACTCTGCTGCCCCTGTCCCAGAAGTCCCAACCGAAATCAATCTTGACCAAAGTCAACCACCCTCGGAAGTAACTGATGACTCTCAACAGGTTCACGAGCTTATATGCTTTTAAATTTATCATACTCACATCCTTACTTAGTTTACTAACTATGTTATATTTCTTGGCTGATAGGTTCTACCCTCACCTGTTAGGCCGCCAAAGCTCCCTTTAAAAAGAAAGTTAGCCAAGGGTTGTGAAAAAACAGCTTCAGGAAGTAGCAATCTACCAGTAACCACCCCACCTACTGCTACCCCACCAGGAAGTAGTCATACATCAAGAAATCTCCCACCTAACCCTATGCAAGGTGCAACACAGGAAACTGCTACAAGACTTGCAAATTTCATGAAGTTTGTGCCCAATCCTGGATTCAAGGCACCTAGACACAAAAAATGAAGATTAGGATGATTATGTTTAAGGAAAGCAGGCTGTTTTTTTGTATCTATTTTGCTGATGTTGTTTATAATGCCTAAAACATTGTCCCAGTGTTGGGAATTTTAGGGAAAGCAGGTTATTTTTTTGTATCTATTTTGCTGGTGTTTTGGCTCTATAATGCCTTTTTGAATCAAACATTACCAATATGAATATGAATTATGAATTATGATTTTATTCAATTGAGTTTTATCAGCCTTTTCTTTATATATTATCCTCTGTTACAAATCTAAGACTAGTTCAAGTGCTGTCCATTTCTATTTCATTGAAAAGAGGTCCAGGAACAGAAGTATGCATATAATCAAACACCTTAATTTTCATTTCTTTCAAACAAAAGGATAGGAACAACTACATTAACAAGGAATGCATATAACATGCATGTCATTCGTTTTTTGCTAGATATAGTTGACCCTGTTGTCTATCCAGCTTTAATACAAGAACACCAATTACAATCAGCAGCATGAACACAAACATCAAAATTCTCCCCATTTTTAGAACCCTAATTTCAGCTTCTAATTTACCAAATTTCCAAGCCATCTTCATCTTCCATTCTTCATCATCAACTGAATGTCTTGTTCTATCATCACATGGCATGGCATCTTCCAAAACTTTATCAACCCACAAAAACAATCCACACCATTTCTTCCCAACGGTCTGCACATCAAAGAAAATTCAATCAGCAAAATTTATATCATCCAATATAGCATTCAACAACAACAACACTTACATTGTATTTTGGGCAACCCAGGAACGGTCTCCCTAGATTAGAATTCGTCCCTGACCACCGAAACACCGGTCTCGACCCGCAGGCACACCATTCTGGTAAACGAGCTTCTCTGTTTCTATTCATTCTCCTCATGATGCTTTCAAATGATCGTGGGTTGTTCGAGCTCCCAGCTGCATTGCTCGTGGTAGCCATAACCGGCGGGTTTCAGAAAGGGAGAAGAGAAGAACACAGCACCAACGAGAAGAGAGTAGAGTGAACAATGTGGCCTTCAAATTTGGGGATTAGGGTTTTAACTAATCCTGAGGGACCAAATTGAGTCGGAAGAGTTTACTCTGCCACATCAGCTAGCCGTTGTGAGTCCCACGTATCACCAAGGCTGCCAGCTAAGCTTTTCGGTTGCGCCACGTGTACTGAAATTGACGGAAGGACAACTTTGAGTTCCGGAGTGCAAGTTCGGGGATGACTCTTAGAAACTTTTAAGTTCAGGGACTACTTTGAGACTCGAGTGCAACTTTAAGGACTACATTAAAGCTTATCTCTTGTGAATATTATATGTAGTGTTTTATTTTTAGTTTATGTGTGTATGATCAAGAGTCATAGACTTTTATTTAGTTATTCAATTTTTGTTTATTGTTTAACTACTTTATAAGTTAATAACATATTCTTCTTCTTTTTTCTTTTTTTTTTTTTATCAAAATTGACACTTTAATTTAAAGGTGAAAATTAAAATTCATCATTCTTTTTAGTCTATCCATATTTTTACTCCATATTCTTTTTGTCACAATTATTCTATATATATATATATATATATATATATATATATATATATATATATATATATATATATATATATATATATATAAGAGGATGAATTCATGTTAAGATTCAAGATAAGACTTTGATTTTTGCATTTAAAGAAAAAAAAAATTTACTTGGTGAGTAAAACTCAAAATTAGAGAAATAGTGAAATACATAATTTGTTTAGAATTGTTGGATTATTTTTGTCCTAGGTCACATATTTATAAGACAATTCTAGCTAACATGATAAGTATTGATGGTACTAGGAGATTAAATGTATTTTCGATATCATTTTCAAATTGCTTATAAAATATTTTGAATCCCACATATTTTTTATTTTTTGTTATACTCTTCATTTTTTTAGTATATTTGATAAATTTTTAATAATAAAAATAAAAATTTTAGAAAAATAAAAAATTATTGTTTAAAAGTTATAATTTATATTTTTTTAAATAAAAAAAGATGAATAAAAAGAATATGATGATGAGAAGAAGAAGAAAAAGATGAGAAGAAAGAGGAAGAATTTTGAATTATGCAAAATTTTTCAAAATAAAAATATATCAAAATTTAGTAACAAGTACATATAAATTTTTTAGTTTTTACACTAAATTATTTAATGATTGCGATACTTCGAAAACAAGCACACAAACAAAATTGAATTATAAAGAAAAATACATCCAAATTAATTTTGGATCAAACGACGTCATTAATATAACAAAAATTCAACGATAATAATAATAATAATAATGACGATAACGATAAAGAAAATGACGATGACCATATAATAATGATAATTGTTATCTAAATTATTATGTTTTAGTTTAATATTAATGATAATTAATTATAATTAGAGTACATAACGAGTACATAAGGTTAATCATAAAAAATTTTAAAACGAGAAGAGAACTAATTTTTTTAGTCACGTAAATCCTAGTAGCAATATGATTTATATGGTTAACTAAAAATAAAACTGAACTGATACAATTTGAGGATATGATAGGAGAAAATAATAAACAGAAAATTTCTCAAATAGAACATATAGAAGATGCCAAAAGAAAGTACTATCATAACCAACTGGTTTCGGGCCTCGGCCTAGGCCTAAGGGCGCCATCCATAGCCTTAAGCTTTTAATTTAACTAGTGATAGGCCGAATTTAAGGCAATCCTATCCTAGCTAGCTACCAACCACCCATTCCACGCTGCGAACTAAAAAACAAAAAGCATAAATATTTGCACAGAGACAGAAATCTTGCCAAAACTCCAAAACAAAGATATCTGTTATCTAAGATCTAAGATGTCACTAAAACTCCTCCCTCTCTCTCACTTTCACTTTTACCTTCATTCTCAGGAATATTAGAAGAAGGTGAAGAAACAGGGTGTCTTCGGAGACATCTCTCGATCATTATGAAATCAGACAAAGACTCCGCCTCTTAATTGCCTACCCTTTGCACACGCCTTCCCAGAATTTCTGATGACTAGGGAGGTTGGCGAGTTTGTTAGCGGTAAGCTCGCAGGAGCTATGACTAAAGTCGTACTTTGCCCTCTTAAAACCATCAGAATAAGAATGTTGGTTGGTGTTGGCTCCAGAAATATCGCTGGTAGCCTTGTTTAGGTTATAGAAGAGCAGGTTAGCAAAGATTGTGGGTTGGAAACACTATCAATATGTTTCGTATAATTCCTACACAGGCTATTGAGCTTGGCACCTTTGAGTGCGTAAAACGGACAATGACATCTCTCCAAGACAAACGGAAATAGGAAGAATGCCCCAGGTTGCAGGTTCCATCATGAACTTATCTTTGTCCTGAATTTCATCTGTTGCTGTGACTGGGGCAGTTGTAGAATTGCCAACACACTCTGTTGTCACCCTCGTGAAATCTTTAAGGATCAGTTGACTGTAAGTTCTGAAGTCTACCTTAATCTGAACATTGTAGTAAAAATATTTACCCTAAAGTCTGCCATATTATTACTTCATGTATGATACAATAAAGAAGTTATACCGCCAAACTAAAAATAAGAAGTCTATAGCGAGGAAGCGGCTAATGGTGGGAGCTTTGCAAGGTAAGTGTCCGCCAAACATGGCAGCTGCACTTTCAGAATTGATTCGAGAAGAAGGTTTGAAAGGATTCGAAATAAAAGATCTTGGTGATCTCAAGTATTTTTCGAAGATGGAAGTAGCACACTTTAATTCTGGAATTTACATTTGCTTGCAAGTCTCTCTCCACTCCATTTGATTATAGTTAAAAACTTTTGAAGTAATGAAGTATTATTTTAACGAACAATACTACTTACAAACAGCTCACGGTTGATTTTTTTTACCTTACAGACACTAGATCTGATATCTCTTATCTAGATAATTTTTTAATTTAATGTTGATGGTAATTAATTATAGTAAGAATACATGAGGAATACATAAGACTAACTACAAAACATTTTTTTAGTTTTTAGTTTTTCATTCATTTAAAATTTAGGTAATAATAACGATCATGATGATGATAGAGAAAGAAGAGAAAACGAATGAAAAGAAGAAATCAAATGAATAAAAAGAAGAGGAAGAGGAGAATATAGTGATAGTAGTAGTGACAATGATAATAAAAAAAATAAGAAAAGAAAGAAGAAGAAGAAAAAATAGCAACCGAAATGTTAGTAAGAAGAAGAAGAAAAATAAGAGAAACGAAAAAAGAAACGACTATAACAATTTGATTAGACTTCACTAAATATTTTAATTTGCTTAGATGTAAAATTTTATTACTTAACAAAATATTATTTTAAAAAATTAGTCTAAATAAGTTCAAAACCTAAGTAAAGATGATAGAATATGTGTTAATATAATTTGCGAAGAATTAATTATTCAATTGTATTAAAATATCTTTCTTTATACAAAAATCAAATAAAAGAGTGTTAGGAGTCAATAAATTTTGTGATTTATAATTATCAATTAGTTATCATTAGTATTTTTAATAATGTAAAATTATATCTAATGGTATAATTCACTTTTCTTTTGAGAACTAAGTATTAATCAAATTATAATAAAAATGTTAGTCTCTAAACTTTTTCAATAAAATAAAATAAATAAAATCACAACAAATGAACAAATATTCAATTCATATTTATTTAGATTTAACGTTAATTTACAACATTATACATTTCTAGTAAACTTCAATTTACACTACATTCCACGTTATTTTGAATTACACCATATTGAATTACATATTTGCAGGGATAATGAATAGTTAGGTTGAACACACATTAATAATTATCATAATATACACATTTTTATTGCTTCATATCTCTTCAATAATCCTGCCCTGTTTTTGAGTAACGTAAAACCTACCAACACACCACACAGGAATTAGGAAAACAATAATGAATTTGCAAATATTAGAAACTTTGAAAGATGAGGTCAGCTAGGTAAATTAAATTGAATTTTTGTTTGTAATGATCTCTTTGATAATCTCTATGAATAAAAAATAATCGAAAGAATTTAACTTTTTTTCCTTAAAAAATGTTAAAATAACATTTTTTTTTTCTATTTATAAAATGTACATTTTTTTTATAACGGTAAAAAATTTTCTCTTTAATTCATTGTAAATTTTTTGTGTTAACTAATGTTAACTTTATCTATTTTTCAAAAAAAATAAAAATAAATTATCTTTCACAAAAATACTTTTTAGCAAAAATTTTATTTTTTATCATTAAATTTTACTTATCAAAATATCTTTTAATAAATTATTTTTTATTGATTAAATTGTATGTTTATCAAAATATTTTTTAATTTAATAATTAAATTATTTTTTTAAGATACCTTTCAATAATTTTTTAATTATTAAATTGTGATTTTACCAAAAATTTTGTTAACAATTATAGTTATATTTTACTATTAATTTTTCGATATTAATATATATTATTTTAACATTAAATAAAAAAATTCTTGATAAGATTATTTTTCGATATCAATATGTATTAATTTTTATACATAATAACAGTGATAAAATTTTTTTTATTTAGGGTTAAAATAATATATATTAATATCGAAAAATTAATAGTAAAATATAAAAATAATTGTTAAATAAAAACTTTAGTAAAATCACAATTTAATAATTAAAAAATTATTGAAGGGTATCTTAGAAAAAATAATTTAATTATTAATTTTTTTAAAAAATATTTTAATAAAAATACAATTTAATCAATAAAAAATTAATTTATTAAAGAATCTTTTGATAAGTAAAATTTAATAATACAAAAATAAAATTTTTATTAAAAAGTATTTTTGTAAAAAATAATTTATTTTTTTTGAAAAATAGATAAAGTTAATATTAGTTAACACAAAAATTTAAAATAAATTAAAGAGAGAGTTTTTTAAAAGTTATAAGGAAGAAAAATGTATATTTTATAAATAGATGATAAGAGGTGTTATTTTAGCATTTCTTATGAGAAGGGAATGAAATTTTTTCAAAATAATTTTATCTTTAAATTAAATCTTACATTTGTAATAATATATAAAAATTAAAACTTGATTTTTTTCTTAATCTATATGATTAACAATATAATCAAGATCAAATTTCTTATTATTTTAGAAGATTTGATTATAATTAAAATGATTTAATGTGTTTGTAAAATATTTTTTATTTTTTAGTTATTAATATAAAAGATTAAATGATAAATATATAAATGATAAAAATTTAAAATCAAATGGTTAATTCACTATATTAATTTTTAAATCAAATAAATTTTTATTTTACATAATTATTTCAAAATATAATAATTTATTTGTCTAATTTTTTTATATAAAAAATATTGATATTTTTATTAAAATAATATTATTTTGTGTAATTAAGTATGAATAGATTTTATAAGTGGAGAGTCAACATGCACCCTACATATTTGACACATTTTTTACATTTTCACAATATTATAAAAAATTTTAAATCCGTCACTACTCATAAAAATATTTTATTTGAAACACACCTTAATTAATAGGATCGCAGGCTCCAGAGCAATCAGAAGCTACAACCTCTCCAATGAGCTTGAACTCCTGCAGCTCCTTGAAGTTCAACCATGGCTTCACCCAAACCTTGGCTTCGTACAGTTTCTCCTTCTCACCATCCATGGCCTCCAAGGTAATGTAGTACAGCGTTCCAGACACCACTTGCTCCCTTGCATTTACTACCTTAATGAACTCTAGAACTGTATTCTGCACCACAATTTACGTGCAAACAAAATGATCACAAATTTTGTTAAGAAAGATTGTATAACACAGCTTTATCATTTTATTTATATTTACAATATTATATTACAGAATAATATAAATCAAAGTTCGTTATTTGTAATGTTTTGTAGTTATTTTTTTAGTATTGTTGTATTTGATTATTTTATACATATAACACTAAATAAACTTACAAAACAAATATGAATATTGGTTTATTTAATTTGTTGAATGATATATACTCTGGGGTAATTTTGATGTTCGTATGCTAAAGTTAAAAGTGGTTGGATATATTTTTAACCATTCGTATGCAAAATTATAAGATCGATTAAGTAATAGTGGTAATAGTTTTGTTGATAATATAATAAGTAAACCATAATAATATGTAATTTAAATATTTTTAATTGAAAATTATTATTATTATTATTTTAATATAGATAGTAATAGCATTTAGCTGTTACTTTATAATTAAAATATTTAAGGATACGTAGTAAATTCAATTAATTAAGAGTATTTATTAAGAAAATATTTTTTTTTTAAATATAAATTTTTTTAATAATTATCACTTATTTAAAATAGATGACATGGATTAATGATAAGAGAATTTTTTTTTAATGATTGTTACCTATTTAAAATAATTGATATGGCAGGAGGAAAAGTAATTATATGGCATAAGGTTATTTCACAATATAATAACTTTGTGTTAATTTTTATATAATAAAATAGATAGAAAAATAGATAGATAGATTTTAATTAGGTTTAATTATTTTATCGGTTTTTATAGTTTTATTGAATTTTTAATTAAGTCTTTATACACATTTTTTTTTAATTGAGTCCTTATATCATTTCAGATTTTGTAACTAAGTTTTTATTGTGACAGAAATATTGAAATTATCGAAATGTTCTATTAAAATGTTAGGTATATTTATTTTGTTTAATGAAATATTCCATTAATTTTAATGTTTTGTTACGACATGAACTTAGTTATAAAATTTAATATCGTATAGAGACTCAATCGACAAAAAAAAATTATAAAAATCTAATTAAAAATTCAGTAAAAATATATGGAGTAGAGATTTCTAATTATAAAACCTGAAACTTGAGCCGAAATTTACTTAGTATTTTATTTAACATTTTATTTGCAATTTTGGTAATGAGTAATTTTTGAAAAAAAAAATCTTGACTAAATTATACCAAGTTATGCTACTAAACTATGTATCCTAATTTAATCTCTTCTTTTAAAACAAATTAAAATAATTTTATCCCATTTTTTTTAAGGAGAAATCAAAGTTCTACCAAATTAAACTCTTATAACTCAATCATTTCTTCAAAAGTTAAAAAATAAAATAAATACGAAAATAAAATGTACCAATTATGCAATTACAAGACAATGAAGGGAAGTAGAATAAAAAAATATTAACCTCTTTCTTATTGTGCTCTTCAACAGCAAAACGACCAAGGCTCTCAGTCGTAGCACTATTCTGGCTTCCTTCCACTGTGCTGATCCCTCCCAACATTTTCTTGCTCTCTTTTTTCCTTTAATTTTGGTCAAATTAGTTGGGCGTGGAAAATTAAAACTGTGTACGGCCTTAGTATTGGAATTTTTGGTTTATTTGGTAGAGTAGTCTCATTGTCTTCTGGTCTAAGTTAAACTTATGGAGAATGTTACTTTTTATATTAGAATTAGTGTACGAATTTGTAAACATCTATTCTATAATAAATTATTAGATTCACAGTTTTAATGCTTACTCTTTCTATCTGATTTCATTTTTCAAATTTGATAAATATTTTAAAATAAAAATTAGGTGTCTAGAATCTAAATATCACTATGCGTGTTAAGTATTGTTATCAACTATCCAAGAACTAGATCATGAGTTTTTGTCAAATAATAAAGGTGATAGCCATGTCATGCACAACAGCACAACTAAATAAAAGTTGTATAATTTGACATTAATCTTTATTTTAATTTTTCTCAATTTATTATGAATTTTTTTATTAAAAATAGAAAAATTCAAACTTACAACTTCTTAAATCTCTCTTTTAAATATTTTATTATAGGATATAAACTCAACATTTTTTTTGTCTTTTTGTTATCCAATTGATGAAAACTAAATTTTTTGTCAAAATTAAGTTATTAATGGATAAAAATGAATTATTATAAGATATATTTTTTCTAGGGGTCTGCTACACATACAAACAAAAAAGGCTTACAAGCCTTACAAGTTAGCCCAACTCAATAACTTGTCTACGCGCATTAACTCCCTTTGAATGGAGCGTCAACCCACGCGCGTCATTCAAACGGTTACTCTTCGGAATAATCGCTCGTCATGGCTAACTCTTCCTCTTCTCCTTCAAAGAAAACACAAACCACAAAGTTTCGAGCAACATTCCAAACTGAAGAGACATTTGAACTCGTCGCGAATAATAGTAGAAACCATCAACAAAATATTATTCAAGGTACGTTATTGTTTTACTCATCTTGTATATTTTTCACATTTCTGTTTCTGATTTCGAAATCAAAGAACTATGTTTTACTGTTCTTCTATGTTCTTCTAGGTTTTATTGATCTTCTTGTTCTAAATCTCATATCACTGTTTTTACTATTCTTCTTATTCTAGGTTTTACTCTTCTTGTAAGTTCCTCTAGGTTTTACTGTTCTTCAAAGTGGTTCTAGGTTTTACTGTTCTTCTTGTTCTAGTTCTTCTCGTAACTGATTTTTCGCTGTATATTGCTTAATTTATTGGGTGTATATGGAGTAATTTGTATGGGTGTATATGGTTGATTGTTGGGTGTATATGGCGTAATGTGTTGGGTGTATATGGTTGATTGTTGGGTGTATACGGTGTAATTTGTTGGGTGTATATTCCTAAACCCATATCATGTAATATAATCAACTATTGCAACTATTCTAATATTGCTTGTCCTTAGGTGTATATTGCTTGATATTGTAATATTGCTAGAGCTTGTATATTTATCGTTGTTTGAGTCAATTGAACATCATTTTGAACTGATCTCATTAAATACTTATAAAATTGGTTTGCGTGTATGTGGTTGATTTATGGGTGTATCTGACTGATATCTATGGGTGTATTTTTCATTGCAGTAAAAATGGAAGGCAAAAACCAAGCTGAAAAAAATGTAAGAACAAATATATGTCTTCGATCAAATCAGTTTTTCATAATAGAAATATATCTAACTCTAATTTTGCTTTGTTTATAGCAAATCAAGGACCTAAAGTGTGCAACCCATCTGTTGAGTGAGAAATTCAGAAATATGAGCGAGGAGAAGTGATGTAATAAGACTGTCCAGGCCATCCTCATTGTTATTGAGTCCATTTTGTCAGATAGATTCTAATGATATTGTCACTGATTAATGTAACTGTTATATACTCTTGTAAGAAATTGAACACATGGTGTAAATATATTTGATCCAATTATAAGTAATTTTTTTTCCATAATTAAACTCTCTCTGGTGTATTCAAAATGTCTGATTTACAGGTATTATAATATGAAGTGGTGATCCAGATAGATTGGAACCCATATATGACGGTCTCCATAGAGATCTGTATAATACACCCAAACGCAGACTATAAATACACCCGATAAAAAATTAAATTTACACCTCTGTTGCGGATTTTAACAAGTCATTTTTGTTTACAAGTCTTACAAGTTGGGCCTAACACGCGCGTTACAGAAGAAGAAGCAGAAGAAGATGGGCCTAATACGCGCGTTACAGAAGAAGAAGAAGAAGAAGAAGAAGAAGAAGAAGAAGAAGAAGAAGAAGAAGAAGAAGAAGCGTGAATATAAATGACTTGTATGATTTGTATGGAAAAGCGTTCTCTCTTTGCCTTCGATCTCCTTCTGTTTTTTTCGATTTTCATGGTTTCTGAAATCAAGCTTTGAAATTGTTTTGAAGATGATGGAACTTCAGAAATACACCCGAACGATTACAAAAATACACCCGAACGATTACAAAAATACACCCAAACGATTATAGAAATACATTCAAAGAATTACAGAAATACACCCAAACAGTTACAGAAATAAACCAAACGATTACAGAAATACACCCAAAGGATTTAAGAAATACACCCAAAGGATTTAAGAAATACACCCAATATAGGGAGAGACAGTATATTTCTTCTTGAAATCAATACACCCAAAGAATTATAGAAATACACCCAAACAGTTACAGAAATAAACCAAACGATTACAGAAATACACCCAAAGGATTACAGAAATATATCCAAAGGATTTATAGAAATACACCCAAAGAATTATAGAAATACACCCAAAGGATTACAAAAATACACCCAAAGAATTTAAGAAATACACCCAAAATTCGTTGAAGTACACCTTATGCATAATTCAGAACTCTCTCTCTTTTTCCTCCTCATCTTCTGTTGCTTCTTCTTCTTCAAAAACGATTTTAGAACTTGATGTCAAAAAACAATGGAAACCGAGAATAACGAAGAAAGAAAACAAAGAGAAAAACACGTAAATGAAGAAGAAGAACAGGAAGAGGAAGAAGAACGTGTAGCAAGAAGAAGAAGAAGAAGGAGAAAGAGAAGGCAAGAAACGTACCTTGAATAATGTTTCTTCGTTTTTTCTGGTGATTTTGATGAAGGAGAAAGAGAAAACGAAAAGAGGAGAAGAAATTTCAATAAAAAAAGAGGGAGGAAGAGAAGAAAAAGAGACACAGAGAAAGAAGAAGAAGAAGAAGAAGAAGAAGAAGAAGAAGAAGAAGAAGAAGAAGAGGAGGAGGAGGAAGAGGAAGAGGAAGAGGAAGCACGGAGAAAGAAGAAGAAGAAAAAGAGGTAAAAAAAAAAAAACGTGAAACGCGTGAATATAGCGCGTGTATATGACGTAAGAGTTGCAGCACGTTTTGGTGGATTAGGCATTAATAAACTTGTAATAATTACAAGCCCTAATCGCTTGTATACTGTGCTGTTCTCATTTTTTATTATTTATTATAAGCATATATCAATATATTATGCATTTGATAATCATTTGTTGGTCATAAACTTGTACTCCCCGTCTTCCTTTTTTTTCTCCTGGAAGTACCCTTAGCTTGTGCTTTCCAAATATTTACAACTTTATTTTTTAAAAATATTTGTTATCTATTATCAATTAGTATATATATCTGTGTGCGATGTATAAAGAATATTTATTTAATTTATTTTTTATTAATATTTTTAGTTTTATTCTTTTTTACTAATCTATTTAATTTGAATATATTTTATTATTTTATGTTATATTTTTGTATAAATTTTTTTTGAATAATTACTAAAATGATATAGATTTATATTGCATCTTCATATATGATTAATAAAATTCAATATGTTATAACGTATTGGTGTAATTATAAATAATATGACTAAAATAAGATTATTGTAAATTAAATAATACAAATACCTATATTATAATTTTTAAATGGATAAATATAAAAAAATCAATTTAAAAATATCATCAATTATTTTTTAACCCTACTTGTTATTCATAATTTATCCTATTTAAAAAATTCTCCTACGTGAGTATCTATATCGACCAGATTAATATAATCAAAGTCACGCTTGATTTTTTTTGTTGAATCTAACAAATTCAAATGAATAATATAAATTAATATGTCAAGATTTAAAATAATTAAAAACTTTAATATATTTTTAAAATTTTAAAAATGTAAATATCTACAAACTAAAATATTACAAACTTATTTATTTATTTATTTTTATGTTGGACTCTCCAAAAAAAAGTTCCAATTTTGGCCCTTATTGACACGAGTTACTCCATTAGATCATGTCAAATTCGAGAAAAAATATTCAGTTTGGTGTTGAAGTTATATTCGAATTTCAATTTAGTCGTTAAAGTTTCAATTGTCTCAATTTAGAAGAGTATCTCATGTTTGGAAGAGTATCTCAAAGACTTTTGGTACTCTTAAAGATGTCTTCTCTTGGTGCGTTAAGTCGCTTGATCAATCTTTTTTGTTTGACAATTGGAGTATTGAGGGCCCAATTGCTCAAGATGTCCCTTTTGTACATATATCTGAATCTGATTTAACTATTAGACATTTGGAAAGATGGTCAATAATGGAATCTCCACGATGTTTTCTCTAACATTCCAAAAAATGTCAAACATTGTCTGAATGCTTATAATCTGAATTTGAATGTTGGAGAGAGTTCGGGTTGGTCGTGGGTGTGGCATCTTTTAGATTCTACTCAGTTAGGAGTGGATACAATTGACTAGTCAAAAGAAAGTTTGACTAGAATGAACGTGATAATTGGTTGTGGTATGGGGACTACATATTCCTGATGTAACACCCTACCATACAGAGTCTTATGCTTAAGTCATAATTCAGATATGACAAGGTATTACGACCTCTAAAAATAAAAATTTAGTACGTATAGTAGTATGAATGATTGATTATAACTAGGAGCCTTTGTAGAAAAAGGGGTAAACAAAAATCGCAACTCGAATGCGCAACACTCCGATCGATAACGTAACGAACAAGGATAAACCAACGCGAGATTATATATACAAAGGAGTGTCAAAAACAGGAATATCAAGACTCAAAATCCGGCTACGAAGATAACCGGTCTGAGCATAGCAATATATTCATATGATAAAATAAGGAAAACCCCAAAGGAAACCCAAAGGGACACAAATACAGAAACCTATTCTCCAAAATCTCCCATAAGAGGAGTCATCACAGTTGTATTATTTAATGGAGATAAAAGTATCTAAGCAAAACATATAAACCAAAACATAGTCCCGAGAACAAAGGATCTTCGCAAATCTAGAAGTCTCCAGCATGCCTCAGCGGGAAACCTCACGTCCTGCATCTGAAAAACCACAAAATTCGCATGGGTGAGAACCAGAGGTCCCCAGCATGGCAACAGCTTTCACATATATAATACATAATAATAGAGAAAAGCCGAAAAGACAATCCTAGAACTTCCTCCAAATAATTCAAAGCTTATAAACAAGCTAAACCATAAAGGGCATCTGACTAAAGATTCTTCAGTCTAAAATAATACTTCCCTTTCCACTTCCTTCAAACCTCCCAACCACCAGCAGGAGTATAATATAGCAAACACAGATATATCAGACAAGAGATATACAAACAGGAACAAGTAAGACATTTAGACAAATAGCAGGTAATATGCAGTCAAATAGGCAATCTCAATCAATTCACATAGTATGCATATGATGAATGCATGTCCCTAGTGGCTGATGATATCATCTGTCGGTTATAGAGCTAACCCGACAAGTCCTGGTAGCTAACCATTGGACTATCCCTCTGTCGTGTCTCCCCAACTCGAGTTATACTCAATATAAACTTGATCATAATCATGATCCATATCCATCACCCCCACTGGTGAATATTTACGGGGGTGAGCTCATCCGGGGCTTTCACAGTGCCCGGCCACCCTGGCGACAAAGGGTCAAAAGAGCTTCGAGTCTCAACCTGGAGCACGTGGTGGCTAGCCACTGCTTCCTCCCAGGGAAACTCTCATCTCCAACAGTGGAAGTGCAACATTCACAATTCATTCAACAGCATATATGCATTTATACTTAGCCATAATCATGGCTCCGCCGTAACACGGCAATAATCTAGCCATCCGGCTCACGGTTAAATCCATAACCATCCAATTCATTAACAATTACGGCCCTACGGCCCATGGCATAACAAGCACTTCCACCACCATCCTCCGCATCTCACAAAATCATGCTTGATCCTCATTGATCATTCATTTTTCTCTTGCTTCACTCGCAAGTTACCACATTCCCGAGCTCCTTTTCTCATTGCTAGGCATATCATAATGATTTAAGACATAAATGGTGAGATCGAAGGCGTAGAAGTATGAGATTTGGCTTTTAAAACTCAAAAATCAACTTTGGGATGAAAACAGGGCCACGCGTACGCGCACTCCACGCGCACGCGTGGATGTCCACAAAACTCATCAACGCGTATGCGTCATGCACGCTAACGCGTGGATTGAAAAATTGTCAAGCGACGCGCATGCGTCAGCCACGCGTACGCGTGGGTGTTCTCGTGCCCCAGGCACAAAACTGGCACAGTTCTGGTACAACTCTCTGGAAAATGGCTGGACATTAGGTGTAGCACATCGGCGCGCCCGCGCACACCACGCGCACGCGTGGATGGCGCTTTTTAGAAGAACGGCGCGTACGCGCCCAGTGCGCCTACGCGCGAGGGGGTCATTCTGCTAACAATTTTCTAAGTTAAAAGCTGCAGAATTCACAGATTCAACCCCCAATCTTCCAACGGACATAACTTTCTCATTTTAAATCATTTTTCACCCGTTCTTCAAACGGCATGGACATCCCGGATCCAATTTTATTTCTAAATAGATTTGGCACAAAACAGAGATCCGTAGTCCAAGTTATGTCCCGTCAAAGTATGCCCAAAAACCATGTTTTTCATACAAAACCACAAAAATGCCATTTTCAAAACAAGCCATTTTCAACTCTTTTCAAAATCAATCAAAACATGCCAATTTCATCCCTTTTCTTTGAAATCAATCAAAATATATCAAATTCAACATCAAGCCTCCTCAACTCACACATTGATACTTTACCATAATTCACCAAAATCACTATCCCATCATTTTAACCCACTTCACCCAAGTGGCTCAAACTCAAACACATTGACATATCATATACTCTTCCTCATGCCAATTTTCAACAACACCAATTCCAATAAATCATCATTGTACACAATCAATATCATACTCACCATCAACATGGTTCCACCCACAATTCAACCATAATCAATCATCAAGCATATATCACAACATGCATATTTCTCATACATCATACCATTAAGGCATCAATAATCATCATCACATATATGACCACATCATATATTTCAACCATTCAACAACATCAACAATTCAATGCCTATCTTTGGCCTCTAGTCTAAGTATTTCCTTCCACATTATATATTAGATACGAGAAACCCAGACCATACCTTAGCCGATTTCCCAAGCTCAACCGGAGCACTTCCAAACCACTTTTTCCCAAGCTCTCAAGGCCTCAACACTTCCAAGAACAGATTTTTCACTGCCAAATCCTTTTTCAAGCTTTTCAAAATCACCAATCAAGCTCCAATATTCATACATACACAACCTAAGCCACAATCATCATACCCATACACAACATCTCAATACCTAAACATCATAGAACAACAATTTACACTAGGGTTGAAAATCTTACCACACCCAAGGTCCAAGGAGACAAGATTAACCTTCTTCTTCAAGAGAGTTGGGTCCTATAACATCAAGGAGCCCAAAATCTCAACATTTTTGCTCATGAAACTCGAAATCAAAGCTGGAAATTCGAAGAGCAAAAAGTGGCTTACCTTAAGATTGATGGTATGGGTTTTGTAGAGCTCTTCGCGATGAAAGCGTGGCCGTAAACGGTGCGGTAATCGGAGCTCTAGATCAAAAGTTATGGTGGTTTGAAGATCAAGTGAGAGATAGAAGTTTGAGAGAGTATTCTTCTCCTCCCTCCACCATTTCAGCGTGTGTGTGTATCAAATGGGAAGAGAGAGTGCTGAAAACTAGGATTTTGGTTTAGTTTAGTTGGGCCAAGGGCCCACTTTGGATCCGGTTGGCCCGGTTTGGCCCGTTCGGTCCAATCTTGGTCCGAATTCCACAAAATTGGTACCAAAATTCTCGTCTCAATCTCCTCTATCATATTAAGCCATAAAAATCACATTTTTGGCTTTCTAGAATAAATTCTCATTTATGGGTTAATTAGCCATTAATTAACCGGGTCTTACATTCTACCCACCTAATTGGGAATTTTGCCCACAAAATTCAAATGCAATTACCTGAGAATAAGTGCGGATAATCCGTTCGCATCTCCGACTCAATTTCCCAAGTGTGTTCCTCAACACCACCTCGACTCCATGCCACTTTGACTAATGAAACCTCTTTTCCACACAACTGTTTGATACTAGTATCATCAATTCTGACTGGAGCCATTGGAAGCGTCAAATCTTCTCTTAACTGAACCGATTCAGGTTCTAATACATGACTAGCATCAGGAGTGTACTTCCGAAGCTGCGACACGTGAAATACGTCCTGCAGTTTCGAAAGGTGTGGTGGTAGAGCCATCTGATACGCCACCGGTCCAACCCTCTCCAGGATCTGAAATGGACCAATATATCTAGGATTCAACTTCTTTGCCTTAATCGCCCTACTACTCCTGTAGTTGGAGTAATCTTAAGGAAAACATGATCTCCTTCCTCAAATTCCAAGGGTTTTTGCCTCTGATCAGTGTAACTCT
Source organism: Arachis hypogaea (assembly GCF_003086295.3). Classification (NCBI taxonomy): domain Eukaryota; kingdom Viridiplantae; phylum Streptophyta; class Magnoliopsida; order Fabales; family Fabaceae; genus Arachis; species Arachis hypogaea. The sequence continues at coordinate 2,088,683 of NC_092039.1, read as the reverse complement.
TCTGACGACTCTGCATCGTAAGCATCCTATCTCAGATTTTCTTGACTTGTTCAGTGGTCTCAGCTATCATCTCCGGCCCCAACAAGCCTTTCTTTCCAGCTTCATACCAACATAGTGGAGATTGACATTTCCTCCCATACAAGGCCTCATACGGAGCCATTCCGATGCTCGCATGGTAACTATTATTGTATGCAAACTCCACTAACGGCATATACCGATCCCAACTCGCCGGTTGGTCCAAAACACACGCTCTCAACATATCCTCTAGTGTTTAGATCATCCTCTCGGATTGACCATCTGTTTGAGGATGGTAAGCCGTGCTCAAGCTTAGTCGGGTTCCAAAAGCTTTCTGAAATGCACCCCAAAACCTTGAAGTGAAACGAGGATCTCTATCAGAGATTATAGTAGCAGGTACACCATGAAGTCTCACAATCTCCTTTACGTATAACCGTGCTAGCTCCTCAAGGGTGTAAGTCATCCGAATGGGTAAAAAGTGAGCGGACTTCGTCAGTCGGTCCACAATCACCCAGATAGCATCAAAACCAGCCCTAGTCCTTGGCAATCCTGACACAAAGTTCATTGCAATACTTTCCCACTTTCATTGTGGAATCTCTAAAGGTTGCAACATCCCGGCAGGTTTTTGATGTTCAATCTTTACCTTTTGACAAGTTAAGCATCTTGAAACATATTTCGCCACATCATTTTTCATACCCAGCCACCAAAACCTCGCCTTTAAATCATGGTACATCTTAGTACTTCCTGGGTGAATGGAGAATCCTCTTTTGTGTGCCTCTTTTAAAATATCCTGCCTCAAAGTGCCAACATCCGACACAATGATCCTACCCTTGAATCTCCATAACCCATCTTTTTCTTCCGACACTCTCCACTATTTTCCTTGCTCAATCGCCGGTAACACCTTCCATAACGCTTCATCCTTTTGATGAGCCTTTAGGAGTTCAGACTTAAAGTCACTTGAGATTTCTAATCGGCTCAAACACAAAGTTCCGGATACTTCTCGAGTACCAATTTTCAGACTCTCGAATCCCTTGAGCAACTTCTCCTCTTGAAGCATCATCCAAGCCGCATATAACGACTTCCGACTTAACGCATCCGCCACTACATTCGCCTTTCCCGGATGATAATTCAACTCAAAGTCGTAGTCCTTCAATAATTCCATCCACCTCCTCTGCCTCATATTAAGCTCTTTCTGATCAAAGAGGTACTTCAAGCTCTTATGATCAGAGAAAACTTGGAACTTAACCCCATAGAGATAATGCCTCCACACCTTTAGCGCAAACACGACCGCAACAAGTTCCAAATTGTGCACAGGATAATTAACTTCATGCGGTCTCAACTGCCGTGAGGCATACGCCACCACATTATGATGCTGCATCAGCACGCACCCTAGACCCTTCAATGAGGCATCACAGTACACCTCAAATGGCTCGTTCGGCTCAGGTAACACTAACACATGTGCAGTGGTCAACTTTTTCTTCAAAGTCTGAAAGCTCTCATCGCATTCAGGAGTCCAAACAAACGGAGTGTCTTTGCGGGTTAACTTTGTCATTGGCAAAGCTATCTGTAAAAAGCCCTTGATAAACCTTCAGTAATAGCCAGCTAAGCCCAGAAAACTCCTTATCTCTGTTACGGTGGTTGGTTGCTTCCAATCCATCACAGCCTCCACCTTAGTTGGATCTACGGCTATTCCCTTTTTACTCACCACGTGGCCCAAAAACTTCACCTCACTCTTCCAAAACTCACACTTAGACCAGTTTTGCATAGAGTTTCTTCTCCTTTAGAATCTGCAACACGGTCCTCAAGTGTTCTGCATGCTCTTCTTCAGTCTTGGAGTAAATCAGTATGTCATCAATGAAAACAACAACGAATTTATCCAGAAACAGACGGAAAACTCTATTCATATAATCCATGAATACTGCTGGAGCATTTGTCAACCCAAAAGACATTACAGTGTACTCGTAATGACCATATTGAGTCCTGAAAGCGGTCTTAGGGATATCCTCACCCCTCACCCTTATCTGATGATAACCGGATCGCAAATCGATGTTGGAGAAAACTCCAGCTCCTTGTAACTGATCCATGAGATCATCAATTCTCGGCAATGGGTACTTATTCTTTATTGTGACCTTGTTTAGCTGCCTGTAATCCACACAGAGTCGCATATTCCCATCTTTCTTCTTTACCAGTAACACTGGAGCACCCCATGGAGAGACACTTGGTCGGATAAAATTCTTACCCAACAAATCCTCTAACTGAGACTTTAGCTCATCCATCTCTAACGGTAACATCCTATAAGGAGCACTTGAGATTGGTCCCGCCCCAGGCACCAACTCAATAGCAAACTCAACCTCTCGGTTAGGTAAAAATTCATCAATATCATTGGAAAACACTTCCGGAAACTCACACACTACCGGAATTTGATCCAACCTTTGATCATCACCCGAAACACCCGCGGTTAACAACAGGATACCCTGACATTCGGTTCCGGAACAGTTTACCATCATCGAATTCAAGTAATAATTATTCACCACGACGGCCCTTCTATATCTCCCGGCATAAAGTACACCGACTTTGTAGAACAATCCAGCAGGACATGGTTCTCAGATAACCAGTCCAATCCCAAGATAAGATCAAGACCGATCATCGGCAAGCAGACTAAATTATGAACAAAATCGCGCTGCTTGAACCTAAACGAAACTTTCAGGCATCCTAGCCTAGTTACCATGGTTTCATGGGTAGCATTATACACTTTTAGGTCATAACCTAATGTTACAATATTCAATCCTAACTCATGGGCTTTCTCAAATGCAATGAATGAATGTGATGCTCCCAAATCAAATAAAGCATTTAAAGTTTGACCAGCCATTTCACAGTTACCTCGAATGAGTGTCTCGGATCCCTCGGCACCTATAACTGAGGTGGTGAACACCCGACTAGTCTGTTGTGCTTTCCCAGCACCTTGTTTCTGCTTCTCTGGATAGTTGGCGGCTTTATGTCCCGCCTTTCCACAATTGTAGCATAAGCCCCACCCGGTCTTGCACGGGGTTCCCGGATGGTGACTACCACACCTAGTGCAAGCTTGTTCATTCTGAGGCTGCTTCCCATACCTTTTCCCTTGGAAGTTGTTGTTGTTGGGCCTCCTGAAAGAGCTTCCCCTCTTAAAAGGTGAACCTCTAGGTGCAAAGCTCTTCCCTCGGTTCTGTGGGAATAAACCTTTGTGATTCCCTCTCTCAGCAGCTGCCTTCTTCACACACTCTTCAGCAACTCTACACTTGTCCACCAATTCGGAGAAAGTTTTGATCTCCATTGGTCTCACTGAGTTGAAGATATCGCTCCAGAGTCCTCCTTCATACTTAACACACTTACATTCCTCATATTCCACCGGAGTCCCTTGACACATACGAGAGAACCTGAATAGCTCTTCAAACTTGTCAGTATACTCAGATACGGACATGGTACCCTACTTCAGCTGCAGTAACTCAAGTTCCTTAGCCGTCCTGGCAGAAGTCGGAAAGTACTTCTTATAGAATTCCTCTTGGAAGACATTCCAGGTGATATAGTCATCACCCTGCTGCAAAAGATGTCGGATACCTTGCCACCAATGCGACGCTTCACCAGTGAGCAAATAGGTAGCAAACTCGACACGCTGTCCTTCAGGTACCACTTGCACTTGTAGTGCTCGCTCCATAGCCTGAAACCATGTATCAGCCTCTGTCGGGCTAGTAGTTCTATTGAACTTAGGTGGATTAACCTTCAAAAAATTTGCCAGTGTCATTGGGCCCTGAACTCCACGTCCATCATTACTATGGTTGTTCATCTGTTGACCAAGAGCCTCAGCAGTGGCTTGCATAGCAGCAGCCATATTCTCCAACGCCGTCATAAAGTTCACCGGATCGTTAGGGTTAATCTCCGGTGCACAAGCATTAGTACGACCTATTTCATGGCCTCTACCGCGTCCACGAGGCGCCATCTGGTCCCTATACACACCAAACAATCGATATTAAGTTGATCAGTCTCAATATCGGAAGTCTAGAGCTTCAAAGTCCCAAATGCATGCTCATGAACATTTATGCCAATTATATCAAGCAGATATACTAATAGCACATAACACACATACAGAGAATGCACAGAAGCATAGTCAGTCCGTCCCTCAGGCTCTACAGGAACGAACTGCTCTGATACCATAATGTAACATCCTACCATACAGAGTCTTATGCTTAAGTCATAATTCAGAGATGGCAAGGTATTACGACCTCTAAAAAAAATTTAGTACGTATAATAGTATGAATGATTGATTATAACTAGGAGCCTTTGTAAAAAAAGGGGTAAACAAAAATCGCAACTCGAATGCACAACACTTCGATCGATAACGTAACGAACAAGGATAAACCAACGCGAGATTATATATACAAAGGAGTGTCAAAAACAGGAATATCAAGACTCAAAATCCGGCTGCGAAGATAACCGGTCCGAGCATAGCAATATATACATATGATAAAATAAGAAAAACCCCAAAGGAAACCCAAAGGGACACAAATACAGAAACCTATTCTCCAAAATCTCCCATAAGAGAAGTCATCATAGTTGTATTATTTAATGGAGATAAAAGTATCTAAGCAAAACATATAAACCAAAACATAGTCCCGAGAACAAAGGATCTTCGCAAATCTAGAAGTCTCCAGCATGCCTCAGCGGGAAACCTCACGTCCTGCATCTGAAAAACCACAAAATCCGCATGGGTGAGAACCAGAGGTCCCCAGCATGGCAACAGCTTTCACATATATAATACATAATAATAGAGGAAAGTCGAAAAGACAATCCTAGAACTTCCTCCAAATAATTCAAAGCTTATAAACAAGCTAAACCAAAAAGGGCATCTGACTAAAGATTCTTCAGTCTAAAATAATACTTCCCTTTTCACTTCCTTCAAACCTCCCAACCACCAGCAGGAGTATAATATAGCAAACACAGATATATCAGACAAGAGATATACAAACAGGAACAAGTAAGATATTTAGACAAATAGCAGGTAATATGCAGTCAAATAGGCAATCTCAATCAATTCACATAGTATGCATATGATGAATGCCTATCCCTAATGGCTGATGATATCATCTGTCGGTTATAAAGCTAACCCGACAAGTCCTGGTAGCTAACCATTGGACTGTCCCTCTGTCGTATCTCCCCAACTCGAGTTATACTCAATATAAACTTGATCATAATCATGATCCATATCCATCACCCTCACTGGTGAATATTTACGGGGGTGAGCTCATCCGGGGCTTTCACAGTGCCCGGCCACCCTGACGACATAGGGTCAAAAGAGCTTCGAGTCTCAACCTGGAGCACGTGGTGGCTAGCCACTGCTTCCTCCCAGGGAAACTCTCATCTCCAACAGTGGAAGTGCAACATTCACAACTCATTCAACAGCATATATGCATTTATACTTAGCCATAATCATGGCTCCGCCGTAACACGGCAATAATCTAGCCATTCGGCTCACAGTTAAATCCATAACCAGCCAATTCATTAACAATTACGGCCCTTCGGCCCATGGCATAACAAGCACTTCCACCACCATCCTCCGCATCTCACATAATCATGCCTAATCCTCATTGATCATTCATTTTTCTCTTGCTTCACTCGCAAGTTACCACATTCCCAAGCTCCTCTTCTCATTGCTAGGCATATCATAATGATTTAAGACATAAATGGTGAGATCGGAGGCGTAGAAGTATGAGATTTGGCTTTTAAAACTCAAAAATCAACTTTGGAATGAAAACAGGGCCACGCGTACGCGCACTCTACGCGCACGCGTGGATGGCCACAAAACTCATCGACGCGTATGCGTCATGCACGCTAACGCGTGGATTGAAAAATTGCCAAGCGACGCGCATGCGTCAGCCACGCGTACGCGTGGGTGTTCTCGTGCCCCAGGCACAAAACTGGCACATTTCTGTCACAATTCTCTGGAAAATGGCTGGGCATTGGGTGCAGCACATCGGCGCGCCCACGCACACCACGCGCACACGTGGATGGCATTCACAGATTCAACCCCTAATCTTCCAACAGACATAACTTTCTCATTTTAAATCGTTTTTCACCCGTTCTTCAAACATCATGGACATCCCGGATCCAATTTTATTTCTAAATAGATTTGGCACAAAACAGAGATCCGTAGTCCAAGTTATGTCCTACAAAGTATGCCCAAAAATTATGTTTTTCATACAAAACCACAAAAATGCCATGTTCAAAACAAGCAATTTTCAACTCTTTTCAAAATCAATCAAAACATGCCAATTTCATCCCTTTTCTTTGAAATCAATCAAAATATATCAAATTCAACATCAAGCCTCCCCAACTCACACATTGACACTTTATCACAATTTACCAAAATCACTATCCCATCATTTTAACCCACTTCACCCAAGTGGCTCAAACTCAAACACATTGACATATCATATACTCTTCCTCATGCCAATTTTCAACAACACCAATTCTAATAAATCATCATTGTACACAATCAATATCATACTCACCATCAACATGGTTCCACCCACAATTCAACCATAATCAATCATCAAGCATATATCACAACATGCATATTTCTCATACATCATACCATTAAGGCATCAATAATCATCATCACGTATATGACCACATCATATATTTCAACCATTCAACAACATCAACAATTCAATGCCTATCTTAGGGCCTCTAGCCTAAGTATTTCCTTCAACATTACATATTAGATACAAGAAACCGAGACCATACTTTAGCCGATTTCCCAAGCTCAATCGGAGCACTTTCAAACCGATTTTTCCTCAAGCTCTCAAGGCCTCAACACTTTCAAGAACAGATTTTTCACCACCAAATCCTTTTTCAAGCTTTTCAAAATCACCAATCAAGCTCCAATATTCACACATACACAACCTAAGCCACAATCATCATACCCATACACAACATCTCAATACCCAAACATCATAGAACAATAATTTATACTAGGGTTGAGAATTTTACCACACCCAAGGTCCAAGGAGATAAGATTAACCTTCTCCTTCAAGAGAGTTGGGTCCTATAACATCAAGGAGCCCAAAATCTCAACATTTTTTATCATGAAACTCGAAATCAAAGTTGGAAATTCGAAGAGCAAAACGTGGCTTACCTCAAGATTGATGGTATGAGTTTTGTAGAGCTCTCTGTGGTGAACGCGTGGCCGCAAACGGTGCGACAATCGGAACTCTAGATCAAAAGTTATGGTGGTTTGAAGATCAAGTGAGAGATAGAAGTTTAAGAGAGTATTCTTCTCCTCCCTCCACCATTTCAGCGTGTGTGTGTATCAAATGAGAAGATAGAGTACTGAAAACTAGGGTTTTGGTTTAGTTTAGTTGGGCCAAGGGCCCACTTTGGGTCAAGTTGGCCCAGTTTGGCCCGTTCGGTTCAATCTTGGTCCGAATTCCACAAAATTGGTACCAAAATTCTCGTCTCAATCTCCTCTATCATATTAAGCCATAAAAATCACATTTTTGGCTTTCTAGAATAAATTCTCATTTATAGGTTAATTAGCCGTTAATTAACTGGGTCTTACACCTGAGAAGTACAAGTTCTTGATTTGGCTCAGTTTTCATAACCCTATTCCTACGACAGAGTTTCGTTTGGGTCGTGACTTAGCTTTATCCAGCACTTGTCATCGGTGTCAGAATGGTTCTGAATCCATTCTTTATTGTCTTCGGGAGTGCCCTAGTGCCAAAGAGATCTGAAATCTTTTAGGTTTGTATTCAGATAACTCGAATTTACGTGATTGGATCTATAGAGGTACAAGGAGTAGAGATGTTTTTCTTTTCTTTTCGACGTAGAGATGGAGGAACCATGACTTATTTAATACAGATGACTTTTGGAGTGCTAGTAAAGTGGTGAGCTCGATTCGTAGTTCAGTAAGGGAGTTCCACACTATTTTCACTACGCATCAATCTTTATCTCCTCCTTCGCTTTGTTTGCATTGGGTTCCACCTCTAGTTCATTTTGTTAAATTGAACTGTGATGCTAGTTGTTTTGCTCCTTTTGGCTATGCTGGTTTTGGTTGTATCATTTGCAATTTTGATGGATGTTGGTTGAAAGGTTGCACTGGAAAAGTCGAAGTGTGCAGTGTTCTTTTTGCTGAATTGTATACAATTTAGAGATGTTTACTTCTAGTTTGAGATAGTAGATTTCGTAAGGTTATTTGTAAAACAACTGTTTAAAAGTTTTTTTCTTGGTAACCAAAGAATGCTTGGTAAGGATATTCTAAATTGGAATTTGGCAAAGCATATACATGAGATTATGAATTGGAATTAGAGAGTTTCTATTATTTTAATTTAGAGAAATGTAAATAGTGTTGCAAATTGTATAGCTAGAGCAGTTGTTTTTTATGCGGACATTCAATCGAATTAAGTCAACTATGGAGTGAACTTCAACATCTATCTAATAGATTTAGATATGAACTTAGCCACTTAATTTGGTTTTGTTTTTGTTTTTTTTTCTTTCTCTTCTGTTTAGTCAAAAAAAATTTAGTCTCTAAAATCGTTGAAAAATTTAAAGACTAAATTAAAATAATTGAAACTTCAAAAACTAAATTGACCCGGCGGGTATTTTCTTGTCAAATTCGTATCGAAAATATATGCCACGTCAGTCAACAACCAAGGTTAATACTTTTGCGAAACGACGCCAATTTGAGTTCTGGCGGAGCAGCTAGCGGCTAGGTTCCCTTGGGGCTTGGGCCTTGGTTGTGTTCAGCATCTGCGACTCCATATATGTTTGCTCGCTCCATCGCAGTGTCACTGTCACTCTGCTTCAGCGAGCGTTATTCAGGTAACCTTACCAAGCCCTCTATTTTCTCGTGTTCAAATCAAGGGTTTCGTTTATCGTTGGAATCGTTGTAACCGTTTCCTTCTGTTATAGTAATAATAATAATGATTTCAATATGGTTTGATGAAGGCACCATTAGAATTTGCAAATACTTCCCTATGTTTTCATTATTTTTTTTCACTAATTTCTGGATATAAGCCTGCTTGCTTGGTTTGGTGCTCACTCTAAAAAGTATATACAGTGAACTCTTCAATAATAAGAATCTAAGATCATAGTGAAGGTGTGCCATTTCATTGTACAATTTATTTATTCATTTAATTTTTATTGGGTAAAAGTTCAGCTTAACGTTGTGCATAGTTTCATCAGAGGAACTGGTGCAGTATGCAGCACTTTCTAGTGCATTGTGATGTTTGCTTTTGATTTCTTTGGTCCAGCTCTCATGTTATTAAAGACATATGAAAAAAATGACTTTAAAATAATCCTCCCAATCTTGTTCATGACAAAGAACACAGAGTCCCTTGGGATTTAAGATGACAAGTTCGTCACTTACCATCTGTAAAATGTGATAGATTGTTTATTTTGTACAAACTCCATACATGTGTAAGGGAGAACTAATATGCTCACTTGAGTTTGTCCAGCGAGAGGCGAATTTGTCAGTAGGACCAGACAAGTTTGTCCCTTGCCATTTGTAAAATGTGATGGATTATTTAAATTATAATCCGTAAATGTATAATGGAGGAGTAATATGCCTACTTTTTTCTTCTGAATTTCTTTTTTTCAAAAAAAAAAAAATTAAAATGATGATTGATCAGTTTGTCCGGTGAGAGACGAGTTATCTATTTTAAATCCTAAAGGGTTATTTTTGCCCTTGGGGTGGGTATGGCTCTGTTGTATTCATCCTGCTCAAGTAATTCGAGTATATAGGGTAACACTTCTAGCAGTGTTTTCTTTAGCAATTTGGCTTCTCTCAAGTGTAGGGTGTGCATTTAATTTTTAGAAAAATAAAGGTTTAGGATTTTGTAAGAGATAAACACACACATAACATGCCATATATGTGCAGCAACTGATCTCCTTTATTTTCTTATCAACAACTTAGATTGTTCACTTTGTTCTCCAAACTCAACTGTGCCCTTTAAATTATTCTGTTAATCTCGTTAGGTGGTTGAAAAATTGCTTGTTCTATTCTTTTTGTGCTCCGTTGCATTCTTTTGCATTAAAGTTTTCATTTTCATCTAACCTACAGTTGACTTGCTGTGACCTTTTTTTTGTTGATTCAACTTCTGGTCTGGATTATATAACCAATTAACCACAATTTAGGGCTGCAAGCTTTTTGAATTGTTAACTGATAATAGAGGCATCATGGAGACTAAGCGCTGTAACTTCTGGCTTCCCAACAAAAAACGATTTTGTGCAAACTCCCCGATTGGTGATTCCTTGTAAGTTGTGTTCTATTTCTTTCTATCTTAGCTTTTGATTCATTTTTCTGACCTTTCCTTGATTCATGGACCTAGGTACTGTGGCAATCACAACTCAAGGTCCGAAGGCCAGTGGATCCCATGCCCCATAGATCCTTCCCAGTACATTCTCTCCCTCTTATGTTATATATTTTTTCTGTACCATTGCCACAATTTATTAAGGCTTCTTAATTTGGTTATTGTGCATTCTTCATTTGATAGCTCAGTACTTGAAGAAAACCTCAAAAGCCACGTTAAGCGGTGCCCATTGCTGAAACAGGTTCAGTCCTTGTCCCTCCATCCTTTCTATCGAAAGGGGATCAATGCCGGTTCTGATGGAGAACAAGAAGACAAGGAAGTGTTAGGGGTTGATGATTCAAGGTTGCCGGCTAAGACTGTTTCTTCGGAAATGAAGAGGAATGCTCTTCATAATATGAGTGTACCTGAATTTTGCAATTTACTTGAAAAGATTGAGTCTATTCATGAATCTTTCTGTAAGGATATTCAGGACTCGTTTCAGATGCCAGAGGTTTGCCGCATGTGGATTAAAACTGGAGAAGAAAACAGGTAGCGGCCAGTGATGAAACCATGAAATTTATTGAAGTGTGTTTGATTTTTCCCCAAGTTGTCTCAATTCAAATAATGGTGTCAGTATGTTTTAACTTTGTTACTTTTCCCTAGTGGTTAGTTTTATCAGCAAAAGCGCTTTTATGCATAGTGGATAATTCAATTAGCATGAAGCTTACTTCTATTTGTCCTACTAGTTTAATTAAACACACGTTTACACGTGTAACGTGACAAAGTTGAAATCACGAATGATGAAAGTAGAAAGGTAAAATAGATGTTAACCTTTTACTTAGATTTGATTTACTATTTCCAACTTGTGTTGTTTGCAGGAAATTGCCATTTCAGGAGAAACATATAATGCAGCAGGCATCTATTCTGGGAAACTTGGAAAACTTTGGTATATTGAGGAGTTCTTTGAATAGAAAATTCTCCAAGAGCGAGGAACCAGATAAACAGGAGAACCCTGTTCCTGCGGTGATTGAGTTTGGAGCTGGTAGAGGGTACTTGACACAAATGCTTGCAGATTGTTATGGAATCAAAAGCGTCTTCCTGGTTGAGCGAAAGTCATACAAGTTGAAGGTAGGTGTTAGCCTAGAACCTTATCTCTTTGCTGAATCTAAAACTTGATAACACATTTTGATATATTCTTGGGTTATTTGAACTTAGTTTTATACTATTTACACAATGCCAATGCTATTTCTAGGCCGATCGAACTTTGCGACAGAATGATAGCTTGAGATTAGAACGTTTGAGAATTGACAGTAAGAGCCTTTAGTATTCTTGTCATAAAACTTCTGAATCTGTAATTGTAATGTTGAATTACCCTTCCCGATGTTCCTATGTTTAGGAAGTCATAGGATGACACTTGTGATTTTGTCTTAAAATAATTGATTTAAGATTTGGTGTAATATATTACATATATTTATGTATATGTATCATTATGCAATGACCTTCAACAGCTTTCGAAACTTTGTTCAAAAGAAAAATAAATGTACAGAGTTGAGCTATATTTTTATATGTTAGGAAATTTGATTGCTTTCCTTTTCATGTTTTAGCTATTCTTTCTATTTGAAGGAAAAAAAAATGTTGGTCTTTCTTTGTTTAGAGTGTGGCTTGAAAGTTGAAAGTGGCTATCCTTGTTTTATTGATTCTGCTAGTTTTAGTGATGATCTTACTGTTTCCTATAGTGATATTTAAGCTATAGAAGATAGATTGGATTAGTTATGATAACTGTATGCAGTAATTGGGGTGTATTATACTTCGTTTGCAGAATAGGGTGAGTACAATTTAAGCATGAGAACGATACACATTTCTCTTGATCTTATCTTGGTCTGGAGTTCTACTTGGTTTTGATTTCCCTATAAATTTAACTTTCATGCATGTCATATTTACACACGACGAAACTATTTTAGATGCTCTGTGCTGCGCTCACAATTTTAGTAATTTTTAGGCTGCAATTATTTTAAAAGTTTTCTAATTTAATTTGGTTTATTTATATTTTGTGCAATTTCATTTCTTCTTCCTTATACTTCTGTACTATTGCATGATTATTCATATTCTGTTTATCATATAATTTTCTGCACTACAACTTTGTATAATCCGACTTTGCAGTTGAGGATTTAGATTTGACTGCTGTTGAATCTTTGCATGGAGTTCCTTTTCTGGCCATTGGTAAACATTTATGCGGGGCTGCAACAGGTAATTTTGGCCCTTTACACCAGCACTCTTTTGAATTTAATGGTCATTTTTTATTGCTGAAAACATAAATGACTATGCAATATTTTTTGCTTCTTATTTTTATATCATCACAGACTTGGCTATGAGATGCTGCTTTCCTGTTAGTAAAGATAATGATGGTGGACAACGCGATGTCAGTAAAAATCTTGGAGGTTTAGCAATCGCGACATGTTGCCACCATCTTTGCCAGTGGAAACACTATACAAGTAGCAATTTTTTTCCCTCTTCTTCTTTGCCTATTAATAACTGTATATTTCAACCACATTCTGGATGTGATGTGATGATTTGTTTTGGTTATGACTTTTGAGCTTATTATTATTGTTATACTGTAGATAAAAGGTATTTCTTGGATTTGGGGATGACAGAAGAAGAATTCCATGCTATTACTTGGTTTACAAGCTGGGCTGTAGATGCTAATCATGGTTCAGATCTTCCTGATGCCACTGATTTCAGATCACATTTCCAATCAATGTAAATTTTCGGTTCTTGAATTTTATTTTCAAAAATTGAGCATCACAATACTTGTTAGCAATGTATTAGAGGTTAGTCTAGGTATGTGTTCTATATTGGTATTTAAAAGGTTAAATTACTCTGGATTTCTAATAATCTCAGTTAGTTTTCAACTAGGTCCTTATTTTTTAAAAGTTTATAACTCAGTTTCTATTTTGTATAAAGATTTCCTATAAGGTCCCTATGATTTAACCATTTATAATCAAGTCCCTTTACAGTACAATGTTCCATCTAGCCTAGGCCCCTGTAGATACTGTGATCAAACCCCTATGTTGCATGATAAATAATTATATTGTTTGAGGATTTTGGTATAGCATAGGGATTTGATCACGGGACTTAAACTAGAGACAGTCTAGAGTGACCTGGTGGATTTTACGAGAAACATGTAAACTATTGGAACTTGGCTAAATTTTGTACTATATAGAAACTTGACTATGAAATTTTGAAATATAGGGACTTAATTAGAAATTAGGTAAAACTCTAGGGATCATCAAGTAAATAAACCTAAAGTAAAGTACTGTTTTAGTCTCTAACGGGATAGTCCTAATTTTGTTCCTAACATTTGAAATGTTCTACTTTTATCCCAAATATTTTACTTTGTCCTATTTTTAGTCCTCTGGTCAAGATTAATTTTTTCTTCCAAAAATATTTGTTTTCCTCTCTTATTATCTTCTTTTTTTTCTCTTATTATTTTATCACTTTTACTCCGAAATCACTACAACGACTACTATGACCACTATAATTACGATTTTTGCTGCTACCTAGAAGAAAAGGGTATTTTTGGAAAGAAAATTTTAATTTTGACCTGAGGACTAAAATAAAACGAAATAAGATATTTGGGATAAAAAAAGATGTTTCAACGTTAAGAATGAAACTAGGACTTAGTTTAAATGTTAAGGATTAAAACAATACTTTATCCTTAATCGTATTGAAAATCTTATCATTATAAATTGGAATACTAAAAGGTGTGTTTGGCAGCAGAAAGGAGCAAGGTGATGGTTATGTGGATGGAGTTGAAAAAATCCTTGCAGACATGGAAGCACCTAAACGAGCAGCATTGGGTTTCAAGTGCAAGTGGATTATTGATATGGGAAGGTTGATGTGGTTAAGAGAATTAGGGTTAGATGCAGAGCTTGTCAAATATGTTCCACCCACCTTGTCCCCAGAAAATCACTTGCTAATAGCTAGACCTGCAAATTATTTGTAAACTGTATTTTTCCCTCTTATTGTTATCCTATGTGACCTTATATTTATTGTTAGGTTGATATGTTCTATTTCCTATGTGCTAAAGTCAAATTTTGTTTAGATATCGTTGACATTGGATGATTTACAAAAATAAAAAAGAATCTCGTAAAAGTGAAGGTGTTAAAAGAGTCTCTTTTAATCATGCAAAAGAAATGACTACTTTATTTAATTTGAAACATTTTTTTTGGGGGGGGGGGGGGGGGGATTGAAATAAAATACTTTATTTTATATTTGATTTGATTATATTTTTTATTTACCACATGTTTTCATCATCATCAATAATTCGAGACGGCCAGTGTTCAGAATTGATTGGAAAAGTAAGTCTTTTCTACTTGGCATAGTGCCATGGATCACAGGGTTTTACATTCAGTATTGTCTAGAAAAACATAATCCTTCTTTATTGCATTTATTCTATGATAAGGTGGATGACCAAGTCTGAGGTGCCAAAGTGTGTTTCTGTTTGTATGTGCTTGTGATGCAAGTGCACATGCATGAATTTCATGAGTGTGTAGTTGGCAAGTAAAAAGACATGATTCAGTATAAACTATAAACTAATATGAAAATTGTATCTTTCCTGCCAATTCTGAAATAGTTGAGTCCCATTTGGCATATTTATTAAAACTAGTCTTGTGTGGTGTAAGTCTTGAAAGCATGTGATTGAGAATGCTACATGATTTGTAGCTCGAGTCAATGACCCAGGAGTTTGGGGTGAAAACAGATAAAGCCATGATATGAGAGATACCTTCATGTGATGGTAGTAGGGTTGTGGTGAAGATTTGATTGATGCTATGTCTTGGTTGTGCATCTTTTTTGCTTCAATTGTTCAGTCTTTCCTTCTCTTTGGCTTGAATTCGAACAAAAACTGAAACCTGACTCACTATCCTTTTGGAAATTATCACTGATGTCTTCATTGTTCTCACCAATTGTAACATTGTTGATCATAAAGGACAGAAACATAAAATTGTGTTCTAATATTCTGTTCGGTAATAAATAAACAAATTATGAAAATCTAATTTATTCTCATTTTTTTCATTCAAATACGATTTTGTGTTTTTGTGTTCCTATTTCAGTGTCCTGTCCCTCATCTTTGGGCGAAAACCATGTCCATTCTTCTTGTCTATTCTTCCTGCCATGACTGCAATATTTGGAGCTTCTGCCTCCTCTTCCATAATTGCCTTTACTAATTCTGCCTCTTCCTCTAAAATTAGAGTTAGCCATCAAGATTCTGTCTTCTACTATTTCTCTTGCATTCATCTGTCTTTCTTACCGTAGAAGCAATGAAAAGACTTTGTCTCCTCCAAGAAGTGGCATCACTAACATCACCGGACATAGAAGCAATGAAAAGACTGTCTCCTCCAAGAAGCAGCATCACTAACATCACCGGGGCTAAAAACTGTTCGAACTTAAAGAATAGGTGTGTGTTTGGATTAGAGTTTGCAAACGAGATTTTGTATAAAATTGATTTTACAAACTTGATTGTGATAAAGAGTGAGTTGATGTTAACGTGATTTATGTTTGATAATTTTGTATCAAAATAGATTATAATAAGATGAATGTTGTTTGATTTACATTATTCAAAATTATGTTTAGACAAAAATTATTAAAAAGAATACGAATTTATATCATTCAAATCTATATTATTTTAACATTTTTTTACTATAATTACTTTTGAAAAGAATTTAAATTTATGTATTGAAAATTAGTACTCTTTTGTTATAATTTGTTAATACTCTTCTTTAGTACTCTTTTTGTATTTAATTATATCTTTTTAATAAAATTTATATTATAAAAATTAATAATAATAAATAAACTATATACTAATTTAAGAATACATAGTAAAAAATATACGAAGTCAAATAAATAAATAAAGTTCTATAAAAAAATACGTATTAATAAAAATAATTAAAAAAAAGACATGAACAATGAATATTAAAAATTCTATTAAAAAAATACAATGATATACATAAGTGAATATACAAAAATTCTAAAAAAAATTTCCATACTATTAATAAAAAAATAAATAAAAAATTGATAAAAATTAAAACTTAACACAGAGTACTAATAATAATATTAAAAAATATTTGTTTGTAAAACATAGCTATGAAAAAAAATTCAAGAACTTTGATGATTATTTTTGGTATTTCTTATTGTAGATGAGATTGAATGGCAAAATTAGTAGAATGTCAGTTAATTTTTAATTTATGAAGTGAACGCAGAAGCTAAATGCAAAAGTTACAATTTGTTGCTTCTACTGATTGCGTTCAGAAAAAAAATTAGCCAAATAAAAATTACACTAATAAGTGACAAATGAAGCAACTTATTTTTCATAATTATATTTTTATTATAATGTTTTTTTTCAAATTTTTTGAATAAAAAAATAAAAATAAATTAGACTTTCATAATTTGTTCTAATTCATCACGAAACAAAAAACAAGAACATTAATTTTTATGTCTCGTTGGATCCACAGCTGGATTAGATGGAGTTCTAGGTTGATTCATCTGTATATCAGTATATGATTTGATTTGATTCACCAAATTTGCTAGCATTTGGATAGCAATGGAAGAAAATGAGGTTGAAATATCGTCCATTGGTTTGAATTCTCAAAGAATTCTGGATCTATTCAATGCTCAAGAGATGCTCAATTTGTGATTCCTTCAACTTTTCATCCACTCACCGCACCATATAAAAAATGTGAATAAGAGAATCAAGAACAGGGAGTTGCTGAATTGAGAGAAGAAAGAAAATGAGATGAGGGAGTGAAGAGAGGAAGGAGAGAGTTTGTTCCAACTTTTATGTGAATTTCTAGAAGGTGAAAAATGAAACTTACAAGAACAAATCACACATTCACATTCATTACATCTAACCAAGCTTATGTGCCTATAATAAATATCTTACACATGCTTAATAGCATTGTCTTTTAGTTAGTCTAATTGCATAACTTACGGATCTCTTAATTCTGCGCTAACTGCTTTTGGCGCCAATTCTAACTAACTCACGTAATAAGAAGCATTATTATTTAACTACCTTATTCTAAATATCCAATCTGCAAGATATCTTTGCAACTTTAGCGTTTCTATACATACTGCTCATAAAGTTAAATATTATTTTTATTAAATAGAAAAGAAGCGTATACATTCTTGGGCCAAAACAAGATTTGCACAAGAAAAAAGCAAGAAATCATGAATTACGTTGGTAAGACAAGAGAAGTGACTGCGCTAGAGGATAAAAAGTTAAAAACACATCGATTTTACCTGAGGAGGGCTAAATTTGGATTAAACGAATACATAACAATCTCAATTCTCAATATATCTATAATCAAATAAGGAATTACCGACCTATCCAAAAAAAGAAGCATAATTGCTATTGTAAATGAACTTGAAACAAAATATTATAGAGTCGGTAAAAGCTATAATATAATCCCAGTTATGAGGATGAATGCTGACCCGGAAAACAATACCGTAGGGGCCATGCCTTTCATGGGTTTAACCGACTTCGAACTTGCTCCGCAAATTGATCTCTAGGAATGGTTACATCATTACTAGCCTCCAAGTTTTTCAATTGCACAACACCTTCCTTTATTTCTTGCTCACCAACAATCACCATCCATGGAATCCTTGATTCTTTGGCAAAGTCAAAGTGTTTCTGTCTTCTTTTATTCACCAAGAACTCTGCTTTCACACCAGCATCCCACAATTCACCTGCCAGCTCTGCAGCTAGCGTCAGGTCATTCCCTAATATGCTCACTAACACTTCTGTCTTGTTTGGCCGAGGCACCTAAAGAAACACAATACCAATCTGAAGTTTTAAAGAACTAACAAGCGAGGTACAGAAGGGAAAACAAAAATAGGAATACTTGCTAGACAATGCCAGTATGCCACCATCATCACTCACACTGTACTAATCCAAGTTATTTAGGAACATTAGCTGGCTTGTATTTTCTTTCTCCTTTTTTTTTTTTTTTTTTTTTTTGTATTCAGGTATAGCATCAATATTCACTGAATGTTGTAACAAAATTGGTTTCAAAATGATATTCCATGCTCAGAAGAATCAATAATTATATATATTTAACATATACAGCCAATTAAGTTACTTATCAAGCATTATGACTTTTACCTGGTTCTGATCCTTCTGCTGTTGCTCCATTATCGCAAATACTCTCTCAATTCCAAGACTTACGCCAACTGCTGGAACTTGCTTTGAGCCAAACATTCCTATCAAGTTATCATATCGACCACCAGCAGCAATTGAACCAACCTGTGGAAAAACCATAAACCCATCCCAAAATACGAGAGAGATTCAAATAAAACTTATGTAGATGAACAAAAAAGTATGCATACACAAATATGACTATCATAAGACTAAAGTCAACATAGAGGTATTTTCGAGAATAAAAGATTACCCGTTAATGTTACTAAAGTTCAAACATTCAAATGGAAGACATATAAGACATATGCATTACCTGAGCACCCCCTTTAAAAACAGCTTCGTATATAACTCCAGTATAATAATCCAAGCCCCTAGCAAGACTCAAGTCAAAAACCACTTTATCAATGCATTTTGATTTATCCAGAGCTTTAAATAAAACTTCCAGGTCATTCAATGCATCAGCAGATCCAGCATCTTCTAAGAAAGCACTGCCCTCTTGTTTAAGTTTAGATAATAACGCTAAAGGTGATCCTCTTTCTTTCACATAAGTTTCAATTCTATCTGCAGTCTCAACAGTTAATCCTTTCTCTTCCACCTGCAGCATGACAGCACAAACCATGTTACTGACGAGCCTAACAAAAGAGGAGGGGGGGGGGGGGGACCGGAAAAGATATTATCCTAAGAGATCAGCAACATTTAAAAAGTAACAGCCATAGTAAACTCACCCTATGTAAGTTATCAGCACTAGAAGAAAAGCAAATACTAAATACGAATAACCACAAGAAGCATATGTCTCACCATTTCTTTTCTTATCTGTTCAAAAGACTGTTTGTCTAACTTGTCAATGCTTGAGCATATAGTCCTAAACTTCTCAGGCGGGACTCCACAAATTTGCATCATGCCATCCAGTAACTTTCTATGATTCAATTTTATCTGCAAAACATAGGATGGTTACAAGAAAAAAGTTACATACCAAAATATACTGCATAATCTGAACACATTAATCAACAGAGTTTCAAGAACCACAGTCAATTGCCGGTCACATCCAAAGGAATGATTGAAATTAAAAAGGTAAAATATAGCACAAAAGTTGGGTTGAGCAAAGACCACATCAACTTCCATGTAGTTTGATCATTGATTAAGTGGCATAGAAAGGAACTGATATTCTGATAACAATGGGGGTTAACAATTGCACTTTGAAGGAAAACGAAGCCCGTAAGCACAGAACATATATTAAATAAAAATCCTGGACCAAAACATAAGCCCAAGAATTAGCACATTTTCTAGGGGTATAATTCAGATTTGTTGCATTGCTAACCACTCTTCAAAAAGTATTGACAATTCATGATGTTTGATCTCAATGTCAAATTATGAGCACAGAAGACGGTCCTACAATATAAGAACATTGTGTCTACATAATAAATGACACAAATATTTACCTCATATTCCCCAACGTCAAGCTCATCAAGCAATTCAGTCAAAACTCTAACAACCTCAAAGTCTGGAGCCATTTTTTCAGAGGGTCCAGCAATATCAAAGTCACATTGGTAAAATTCACGGTATCTTCCCTTTGATGGATTGTCTCTTCTGTAGACCTTAGCTATTTGATATCTTTTTAAAGATGTCAGACCATTCATGGCCATAAACCTAGCAAATGGAACTGTCAAGTCATACCTCAACGAACAAAGTTCCCCACCCTGTCAAACAAGTCGATTACAAGTTAGCATGAAATAAACTTTGAAAAAGAAGAAACCAATCTTACAGATAACCTACATAGAAGTCATATAGAAGCAAAGTCAGGATAAATAAAATATGAACGTGATCAAATATAGCAGCAAGATCATAAATGAAACTAGCAATAAATATATGTACCTGATCAGCAAGATCATAAATCAACTTTGAATCTTCTCCATACTTCCCCATTAGAGTTTCTCGCAACTCAAAAACAGGGGTATCCAAAGCTGTGGCACCATGTCTCTCAAAAACTTGTTCTATTATTGAAAATGCCTTCTTTCTAATTGTCATTTGCTCTTTGGCGAAATCACGCGTTCCCTGAAATTTTGTATTGCAATACTCAAGGAAAGACTAAAACACATCCCATGTGGGAACAGATGCAAACACAGAACAATTCCATTATCTGTAGACAGCAGCACCAAAGGCCAAAAAGATAAAAGTAGACAAATGAATAATAGCTCAGCAACACAAGCCATTTGAATTAGAAAATATGTTATTTATAGCTTCACCCCTTGTAAGATCAAGCTCAAGCAGTCTACTCTTTCGATGATTAACACACATAAAAGTGCTCAAATGCATTTGATACGAATTAAGTAGATTACAATGTAAGCTTGACAAGTACATTTAGAGAATTACCTTCGGAATCTTTGGCAATCTTCTGCTTTCATTGCTTTCCACAATATCCTTTACCTTCAATAAAAATCCATTAAACTCAGGTTCAGCTGAATCCAAAAACAATAGAAAGTTTCCCACCATCGTCTCTAACCCTGATTTTTGAACAGCAGCTTCTCTTTTACTCTGCAACGCGTCCTTAATCAATGGCAAAATCAAACTAGTTCCTTTGCCCAAAACAACCTTCTTCTTCTTCTTGTCTGCTTTTGAATTCTCTGCATTGCCCTGAACCCCTTGAAACTTTCCATTCAGCTCCGTACCTTCAAGTACAGCAAAGGCAGTCACAACTTCCCATGCCACAATCTTCCAAACAGACCCCAAAAGCACGTTGACTTCGTGTGCAAATCTAACATAGTCCTTTTCGAAAACCAAGCCCAAAGCCGCATTAAAACCACTGCCTAAGCTACCATCAGTGGGGCATTCCTTTCCAAACATCTCCTCTATACTCGATTTCAAATCATCACTGCTTATTGACTCTAAATTATTCTTAGCACGCAGAAAACTACACTCACCAAGTTCCCTCAATGCCGCTGCCAATGACAACAGCACAGTGGAGACAGATTGCTCAGTTCCATCACTACCAGCCTGAATTTCAGCCAATTTAAAACCCGAATTCAACTCAACTCGCATCTTCAAATGCACTGATTTAACCTGCTCCCTCAAAGTTCCATGAATCTTTGGAACCTTGGCAACCGATCCAATCTTCTCCTTTCCCACCAGCTTGGATCCGTTAAGCAGAACCCTCATATCACTGGCGACTCCGACTTCCTCCTTGGAGGTATGACCGTCGCCGGAATCCATCAAATTGAAGGCGGTCACGTCGGCTTTCGAGGCCTCACAGGACAGCGCAGCGGCGACATCGGAGAAGGACGTCAATGCGGCGGATTGGTGGTCCAAAATAGCGGAAACTCCAAGCAATGCCGAAGAAGCGTTGTTGAGAACGAGCAACTCGTCTTCAGTGACTTGTAGGTTTTCGAATCGGAAGGTATTGAGGTTGGAATTGAGGGATTCGGAAATGATAAAAAGAAGGTCGGCGCGAATGGAAGAGGGCGAAGTGAGGAGGAGCTTGTTGAGAAGTACGAGGAGGAAGGCTCTGGTTTCCGAGAGGGAGAGGAAGCTAGGGATTGCGATGGTGTGCTTCAACGACGGCGTTGTGGAGGACGATGAGGCGGAGAGCCTGTCGAGGGCGGATGTGTCGATGCGGACATGGGCGAGGCTGGCGGCGACGGCGGAGATGGTGGAGGAGGAGAAGGAGGAGCCCTTGCCGCCGAGTGTAACGGTACAGAGCTCAGCCATGAGTGGTGGAGGGTGAAACTAGTTGAGACTTGAGAAAACGAAAGCAGGGTTTTACTGTTTTAGGGGTTTGGGTTTTTCGTCAATTCCACCTTCTGTTTCACAAAAAAATAAAATAAAAACTGAGAAGTGGGAACACTAAACCAAAATTATCATATTAAAACTAAAATTAGAACACCACCGAAATTCGTAAAGCAACCATAAAAGTTAAATGAGAGAACGTTGATTGTGTTTGTGAACCTTGTTAACATTCAACAAAGCATGATTTGCTTTGATCAGGGTCAATAACAAATAACAATGTAGCAGTTATGACAGTCATACTTTTTTCTCTATTGAAGTAATCCTTGTAAATTGTAATTGTAAAGGAGAGAGATAGGATTTTGTTTATATTATGCTAGCCTAAGATCTAATCTAGGTAGTCTTTTTGCAGGACAAAATTCTAGACTTATGAAATTAATAGTAAGAAATTACATTTTATTTTTTAAAGTAAAATTTAAATTTTAAAGAATTCAAAATCTAGGTTATATGTATAGACTTGTTATTGGGAAAAAGATTACTGCCTTAATGAGATTATTAAACTCACCGAGAATAAAAAAGGTCCTGCTTGGTTTTACTGGAGAGGATAATTTAAATCCCTATGGAGCGAGCTGTCACGGCCTTGGACACACTCCAACGCTACCGTGCCGGCACTCGGACTTACTCAACCTCTTGAGCTAAGACCAAGTCAGCCTAACCCTCAATACTTAGCAAGAAAGCTAAGAACACAAGAGAACACAAGAGAAAGGAAGCTTTGGTGGAAGAACACTTTATTGCTCAAGTGTGGTTACAAATGATTCACACACACCCAAACTCTAACTCTTACCCCTATTTATAGCCATCCACCTCCTCAATGGATGGTTAGGATTAAATCTAATCAACGGTCCAGATTAATCATCCAGAACCTTCTTTACAAATATCTATCCTACCACAACTCTCTAAATGTTTCTAGATTATTCCATACCACTCTTTATACTTCTATATACATCTACACTCTTCTAGAATATTCCATGATCTTCTAAAGTCTTCTAGAACCTTCTAGAGTATTCCAGAACCTTCTAGGACATTCTAGAACGTTCCGGAACCATCTAGAGTATTCTCAAACACTCCAGAAAACTATACAAACACTGTTAAATATAACCTTCTAAAAATTTACCGTGACATTCTCCCCCACCTAATGCGCAGACGTCCTCGTCGCGTTCTGTTCATGATAGCGCTCTAGGTGTTCTTGGAATTGCCACAGATCTTCACGAGCTTCCCAACTAGCTTCAGTTATCGGGAGCTCTTTCCACTTGATCAAATATTGAATACTTGGTGGCACTCCTCTTCGTCGCACGATGCGATTAGCTAAGATCTCTTCGATTTCTTTATCAAATGATCTAATTACCACAGGCGGAGCACGACTTGAGTCACCTCTACTCGGTTCGTCTTGGTCTCCATGATATGGTTTAAGCATACTCACATGGAAGACCGGGTGAATCTTCATAGAGGGAGGAAGTTGTACTTTGTAAGCAACCTCCCCAACACGTCCAATGATCTCAAATGGCCCTTCGTATTTGCGGATTAAGCCCTTATGAACCTTGCGAAAGGCTTTGAATTGTTGTGGAAGAAGTTTGATCATTACCTTGTCTCCCACTTGATAGCTTGCATGCCTCCTCTTCTTATCTGCCCATTTTTTCATCCTCTTGGCAGCTTTGTCGAGGTAAGAACGAGTGACATCTGCTTGTTCTTCCCATGACTTAATCATATGATAAGCTCCAGGGCTCTTCCCTGAATAAGAGGAAGAAAGAGAGTGAGGTGTAAGCGGCTGTTGTCCAGTCACAATCTCGAATGGGCTCTTCCCTGTAGACTCACTCCTTTGCAGATTGTATGAGAATTGAGCAATGTCTAGGAGTTTTGTCCAATCCTTCTGATTAGCGCTTACAAAATGCCTTAAGTAACACTCGAGTAACGCATTCACTCTCTCAGTCTGCCCATCGGTTTGAGGATGGAAGCTTGTTGAGAAATGAAGCTCCGACCCAAGGAGTTTGAACAGCTCTGTCCATAGTCGTCCTGTGAAGCGTGGATCTCGATCACTAATGATGCTCTTAGGTAATCCCCAGTACTTCACCACATTCTTGAAGAATAGTCGTGCTGCTTCCTCTGCAGTGCAATCAGTAGGGGCAGGTATAAAGGTAGCATACTTCGAAAATCGATCCACTACCACGAGAATAGATCCAAACCCCTCGGACTTCGGTAAGGAAGAGATGAAATCTAGAGAGACACTTTTCCACGGTCGCTCTGATGGAGGCAAAGGTTCCAACAACCCGCTTGGTGTCTTGTTTTCAATCTTATCTTGTTGGCACACAAGACAAGTCTTCACATAGCTCTCCACTTCATCTCTCATTTGAGGCCAATAATAAGAAGATTCAATGAGTGCTAAGGTCCTTCGCTGACCTTGGTGACCAGCCCACTTGGTGTCGTGGCATTCTCTTACCAACTTCCTTCTCAGATTTTTCCATTTAGGAACGTATAGTCTTCTCCCTTTTGTGTAGAGAAGGTCATTTTCTAACCAAAATCTTTTGGTCTTACCTTCTCTAGCCAACTCCACCAACTTCTTGGCTAGTGGATCGTGATGCAACCCTTTCTTGATGGTATGCACAATATCTCCTTCAACCATAGAAATAGCCCCCATCCTGTATGGTTTTGAGATAGGCGGTTTTGCTCCTAACTCCAATTCAATGTTGTCATCCATCTTTCTTCTAGGTGGTAACTACTTTGGCAACTCAAGAGGTATCACATCCTTATTTTCTTCAAGGACTTCCTTGATTTTATAGGGAACATCTTCTCCTTTGGCTGTTGACTCCTCTTGTAGTAAAGCCAAAGACATCATCTCCTCCTTCTTGAAACCTTTCTTGAGTTGCATGGTCGAGAGCATCGGGATTCCTCCCGCCTTTGAGATTGTAGGGACCATGCATGGAGACCCTTTCTCCATGACGCATACTATATTGTAGTATGGCATAGGTATTATATTTGCCTTCCTTTGCAAATCGAGCCCGATGACTATTTTAAAATCGTCCATGGGTGCTACTGAGAAATCCACAAGGCCCTTCCAAGAACCAAGAGTCATCTCAACCCCTTTTGCTACTCCCTTAAGGGGTTCACCCTTGGTATTCACGGGTTTGAACCAGCCATTCTTTTCGGTGATCTTCAACCCAAGCCTCTTTGCTTCATCAGGCGTGATGAAGTTGTGTGTAGCACCAGTGTCGATCATAGCCATGACGGGTTTTTCATTGATAAAGGCTTTGACATACATCAAGCCTTTCTTTTCTGCAGTGCTTGCCTCTTTGGTCTTCACAGCATTTATGTGTTGGATAGATCCAACACACTCAGTTACTTGAGTTTGAGCTTCTCGTTCCTCAGTGATAGATGCCAAAGTCCCTAACTTGGGACAATCCTTCATTTGGTGTGGTCCCTTGCACACGAAGCATCCTCCTTTGGGCACGAAAGCCTTCTTCTTTTCTTCGTACTCTTTCTTTGAAGAGTATTTTCCTTCCTTCTTGGTTGAGAAACTCTTCCCCTTGTCTCCCCCACCTTTAGCAAAACTAGGCTTGGAGGAAGACTTGGGTTTAGAGTCTCCCCTATGATACTCAGTGAGTGATTCGGCCACCACGATGGCCTCATCGACATCCTTAACATTCCTTCTTTGTAGTTCTTGCTTTGCCGAAGGTTGGAGTCCATCAATGAAGAAGAACAATGCATCCTCTGATGCTAAGTTGGGGATTTGAAGTGTGAGAGTAGTGAACTCCTTTACATAGTCACTAATTGTACTCTTGTGCTTCAACTCCCTCAACTTCTTCCTTGCTTCATAAACCACATTTTCAGGGAAGAATTGTCTTTTCAACTCCCTTTTGAAATCTTCCCATGTGGTTATGTTGCAAGTACCCTTTTCCATATCTACGCACTTTCTCCTCCACCACAAAGTAGCATTATCAGAAAGGTAGAGAGCTGCAGTGCGTACCTTTATTGCTTCTTCGACCACCCCATGGCCTTCGAAGTACCTCTCCATTTGCCATAGGAAGTTCTCCACCTCGCGAGCGTCCCTTACGCCCTTGAAATCCTTTGGCTTGGGGAGATCAATCTTTGTCGTCTCCCTTATAATGGTTGGTCGAGATTTCGCCTCCTCGAACCAAACTCGAACTTCTTCAAACAACTTCAAGGAATTCTCAAGCTTCTCTTCGATTTGGAGCATGCTTTCTTTGAAAGCATCTAGTTCTCCTAACACGTGAGCCTCGAGGGTCTCCTTGTCATGTTCTATCCTTTGGAACCGCTCATCCATAGAGGATAGAACATTTTCCAACATAGAAACTCTTTCTTCTAAGAAGTTAGAGTCCTTACCTCTAGGCTCACTTGAAGAACGTACCTTCTTGCCTCCCCATTGAGAAGGAATAGTATCCCTTCCCCTTTGTGACTCAACATGCTCCATGGTGATATTTGAAGCCATACCCACAAACCACTTGTGCTCCCTCTCGAACCTTGCTCGGATACCAAATTGTCACGGCCTTGGACACACTCCAACGCTACCGTGCCGGCACTCGGACTTACTCAACCTCTTGAGCTAAGACCAAGTCAGCCTAACCCTCAATACTTAGCAAGAAAGCTAAGAACACAAGAGAACACAAGAGAAAGGAAGCTTTGGTGGAAGAACACTTTATTGCTCAAGTGTGGTTACAAATGATTCACACACACCCAAACTCTAACTCTTACCCCTATTTATAGCCATCCACCTCCTCAATGGATGGTTAGGATTAAATCTAATCAACGGTCCAGATTAATCATCCAGAACCTTCTTTACAAATATCTATCCTACCACAACTCTCTAAATGTTTCTAGATTATTCCATACCACTCTTTATACTTCTATATACATCTACACTCTTCTAGAATATTCCATGATCTTCTAAAGTCTTCTAGAACCTTCTAGAGTATTCCAGAACCTTCTAGGACATTCTAGAACGTTCCGGAACCATCTAGAGTATTCTCAAACACTCCAGAAAACTATACAAACACTGTTAAATATAACCTTCTAAAAATTTACCGTGACAGAGCATTTCCCATACATGTCACTGTCCGACCAATTTGGTAAACGGGAAGCTAATAAACGATGCAGGAGACATTGCGTTAGACCAGTATTTACAGGTATAATATTGTTAAGGAGTTATTTAAATAAAAATACTTAAAATGTTGATATTTTTTATTAATTAAAATTTAATATGTATAATTAATTAAATTGTGTTACTTTTGACAAAATTAAATTAGACAGATTAATTTGATCAAAAAATTGGTAAATTAAATTTTGGACCACTTTAAATTAATATTTTTTTATAGAAAATAACTACAAAAAATTTATTATAAAAAATGATTAAAATATTTTTATTATATATATTTTTTAATTTTTTAATTTTTTTAATTTTTAAATCTTAATTCATTAATGACATAGAAAAAAGAAAAGGATTAGAATTTAGAGTTCTCAAAATTTATATATATATATATAAGAGTATTTTAGTCATTTTTTATAATAGGGATATTGTAGTTATTTTTTATAAAAAAATGCGCATTTCTCGGGATTTAACTGCATGTTGTATTTTCTTAGTTGTCCGAAGATTTCTACGAGGTTATCAAGGTGATTGTTGCCGATCTTTGTCTTGGCGACCATATCGTCAACGTAGACCTCAATGTTCCTGCCGATCTGTTTGGCGAAAACGTTGATATATTGCACCTGCATTCTCAAGGCCAAATAGCATGACTTTATAACAATAGTTTTTATATTCAGTAATAAAGGCTATCTTATTTTAATTGGATGGATGCATTTAGATCTGGTTATAACCAGAATATGCATCCATAAAGTTGAGTTTTTCATAACCAGAGGCATTATCAATTAAGCAATCAATAGATGGCAAAAGATAGAAATCTTTGGGCCATGCTTTGTTGAGATCGGTGAAATCAACACACATGTACCATTTACCGTTATGTTTTTTCACCATGATGACATTCGCCAGCCATGTTGTGAATCTGATTTCTTGGATGAAGCCCGCGTTGATGAGCTTCTTGGTTTCTTTTAGGGAAGCTTGTTTTCGATCATGGCTGAGGTTTCTCTTTTTCTGTACTACTAGTCGGACAGATGGATCTAACACCAACTTGTGAGATATGATGGATGGATCGATGCCTGGCATATCAGCTGGGGTCTAAGCAAACATGTCGGCATTTTGCTGTAAGAATGCTCGGAATGACGATTTCTCTTCTGATAATAATGTTGAGCCGACATATGTGAATTTGTCCGTGCTTTCTGTGAAATAGATTTTATGCAAGTCTTCTGTTGGGGTTGGTCTTTCAAGGGTTCCCGTTTTGGGATCAAGATCGGCCAGGGCTGGTAGGTTGTCCATGCTGCCGATGTTGTGAACATGGACTTTTGTGTTTGGGTTAGGTCTTTTGAGACTGTTGTTGTAGCATTTTCTGGCTTCTCGGGCATCACTGTGAATGGTTGCAGTTGTGTTATCCTGCAAAGGGAACTTAACACAGAGATAAATTATAGATACTATAGCGCCGAACCTATTTAAGAAAGGTCGGTCAAGTATTAAATTGTAAGGACTAAAATAGTCAATGACTAAGTATTGAATGTCTGAAGTTTTTGACGAGACAAACTCACCGAGTGTGGTTTGTAACCACACAGAGGCCATAACCGAGACTCTCTCACCTGAGAAACCTACCAGGTCTCCAGTGAAAGGTTGGACGATATTACTGCTTAGTTTCATTTTCTGGAATGTGGAATAAAATAGAACGTCGGCACTGCTTCTTGGGTCCAGTAACACCTTTTTTACTAGGAGATCTCCGGGCTGCAAGGTGATTACGACCGGGTCATCTAGGTTTGCCACATTGGTGTTGTAGTCGGCTATCTAGAATGTTATCTGCGGAAACTGCGGAAGTGTCTGTTGTTGAGTTTGATTGACCTCTATGAAAAACATAGCTCGGAAAGATCGTTTTCTTGCCGAGCTTGTGGTTCCTCCACCTGCAAAACCTCCAAAAATACAGTTAATAATTCGTCTTGGTTGGTCGGAATGGCTATTGTCTGGCCGATCTTTATCTCGGCCATGATGTGTCGCCGAGTTTTGTTCACCAGAAGGGGTTGTTCGTCGTTGTATGTGGCCGCTGATGTACTTGTCAATGTGACCTTGCCGAGCTAATCACTCCAGAAGGTCTTTTGCGATGACACACTCGTCGGTAGTGTGGCCGTGCTTTTGGTGGAAAGAGCAGTATTTTGATCTGTCCATGCCTTTTGAATTGGGGTTCCTGCCGGCTTTTTTTGGTGGTTTAATCAACTTCGAATTCAAGATCTCCTTGATAATATCGTCGCGCTTAGTGTTGAATTGAGTGTAAGACTCATATCGTGAAGTCGGCTTGGAGTTCTTCTTGTTGACTCGTATTCTGTCGTTGTCTCGGTAGTGTAGCTTTTCTATTTTCTGAGCTTGTCAGAGTTTTTCGATGTCGATCTGACCTTTAGCCTTTTCACGGAACTCGGCCATAGTCTTAGGTTTGGCTACGGCAATAGTTTCCTGGAATTTTTCTAGTCGCAATCCGCCTTTTATGGCGTGCAGTCCCACCTCGAAGTGGAGGTCGGGTATACTCATGACTATTTTTGTGAAGCGTATCATGTAGTCCCTGAGGCTTTCGTGCTGGCCTTGCTTGATTGTGTTCATGTAATCGGAGTCGTGTAGGTAGATGGCCGATCCAGCAAAGTGCTCCTCAAAGGGTTTTTATATGTCTCGAAATCGGGAAATAGAACCTGTAGGCAAAGGACAAAACCAATCAAGTGCAGGACCGTCTAAGTAAGATGGAAAGCAACGACATAAAACTTTATCAGATGCACCGTTGGCTATCATTATGGAGGTGAACTTCTTGATGAATTTCTTTGGATACCAACCCATCATAGGGAGTTAGGGTGGTCGGCAGAGTGAACCTCTTGGGTAGCACGAAGTTCATCACCTCGGCCGTGAATGGTGAAGGGGAGCTTTCCTGATCGTCATCCTCGTTGTCTGGCCGAGCTTCCTCATTATGCTCGGGTTGCTCCTCTTCCTGTCGAGCAGTGTCAAAGACGTGTGTTGGCCGTGACTGCTGTTCGGCTTCCTCTGTCCGTTCTTGCCGATCATTATTGTTTTTGATTCGGGTGTTATTCAAGTTGGAAATTTGCGGTGCCATTCTTTGGTTCTCCTCGGCTATGCGCTGGTTGGCTTGCTGCAACTCGGTCACCATCTGAAGGAGTTCGGATGGTGTGAGTGGAAGTTGTTCAGCCATGACTCAGGTGAGAACCTCGAGGCCGATGATATATGGAAGGGATTATATTCTCGGTCCCACGGTGGGGCCAATTGTTCTTGTATAGATACCTGGAGGGAGAGCTTGGTCTTTGGGAATAGACGCCGAGTTGTTATCTTCGGTGCCGACCTTTGAGCTTTGTGGTAATTCGAGCTTTACTCCAAGGGGATGTCCAATCGCGCAGAGCTTTGAGTAAGAAACAAGGGGGGAGTGTACCTGTAAAGGCACTCCGAAACTTAAGGCAGTATTGAGAATTCAATGTGTCTATAAGATAGAAGATAATACCTTTTTGTAGGTAAAAATGTACAAGTCGGTTATGTCTCTGCTTTATTACCTGTATTAGAGAGCAATAATGAGGGTGAGATGTTAGGTTAGACGTTTCACTTTTGGAGAGTAGTCCATTAATCCGAATTGTAACGTAAGTAGCGGATTAATAACTGTAACGCCGAGTAACATCCGTAACGCCGTTTAATAACTGTAATGCTGATTAATGATATAACGCCGAACTATGATGCATTCTGCTGAGTTATGACTCATAATGCCGAGTTATGAGTTGATATTTGTAATGGTCGGATCAGTGCCGATTTGGGTTGGCACGTGGTTATTTAATTTTATCGGATAAGTCGGTTAGAAGAGCAAAACACGTACTCCATGTACTCCTGATATAGGACGTGTTTATTTAGTTTTAAGCAGATTCCGATTTATAGGTTTCCTTGAGCCGAGTTATAGCCAATGAATCACTTAGAATATCACAAATGAACGTAAACTATTTTCAAAATTAGAAAAATGAAATATGGTCTAAGATATAAAATAATAATCTACCTAGATTATTGTTGTATATTTTATAACCCACAAACTAACCAGCAAGTGCACCGGGTCGTACCAAGTAATACCTCAAGTGAGTGAGGGTTGATTCCACAAGGATTGATGGAGTAAGCAATAATGGTTGAGTGATTTACTTAGTTAACCAAACAGAAAATAGTGTTGAGAGTTCAAATGCATCAAACAGTAATTCAGAGAATCAGAAAAGCAAGCAGTAAACAAGTTGTGAAGTATATGTGGAGAAACAGTTAAAGTTTCAGAGATATCTATCTTCCGGATTGACTTTTCTTACTAACTATTGTAATTATGCAAGAATCAATTTATGGCAAACTATATGTGATTAAACCCTAATTCCTTAGACCTTTTTAGTCTTCTCTAACCTTCATCAACCGCCAATTCTTTGGTTACTTAATTCCAATTAGAGAGTGAAGTTCAATGCTAGTTTATATGCCACAGAAACCCTAATTACCAAAATATAATAGGATTATATATCACGTATCCCGTTAAGTCCAGATAATTAGAAATTTAGGAGAAATTATTTTCAAGTTGTTGTTCAAGTAAAGAGCTTTTCTAAGTTATACAATAACTCAATTAGAACAAGGGTCATACTTCCATTCCACCCAAATTCATAAGATAAAGAACGAAAACAATTCTTGAAATAGAAATCAATACATGAATTAAAATATAAAAGTAATAGTATCAATTCATACAATAGACAGAGCTCCTAACCTTAACAGTGGAGGTTTAGCTGCTCATGGTTCAGAGAGAAAACTAGGATTTAGAAAAATTATAAATTGCGTAATAAGATATGTAAAAGAGAAGATAAGAAGAGCCAAAATAGCTGATTCTTTTCTCTTTTATATCTAATCCTAATTAATGTAAAATATATTTTCTAAAAATCAATAATATATTTTTCTATTTGTAAATAAAATAAATTTTAATCGATCAGAAATAAATAATTCATCTCGAGCTGCTCCTTTGGGACGAATGGGGACCACCAAGTTCATTAAGGTTGGCGCCAAACTTGGAAATCCCAAGTTTGGTGCCACTTCAACCGTATGCAATACTACTTTTTCTTCATCTTGGCGCCAAACTTGGAGAATCCCAAGGTAGTGTGTTTAGCGAGTTTGCAATGATCATGGCACCAAACTTGGAGAATCCCATGTTTGGCGCCACCAACGCCGTGTGGTTTGGAAGAAAAGTGTATATTATTATATATCGTTGGAAAATTCTGGAAGTTAGCTTTTCAATGCCATTAAAACCGCATCAATTTGACCTCTGTAACTCAAGTTATGCTCGTTAAAGTGCAAGGAGGTCAAGATTGACAACATCATCCACTTTCTTCCTCTTCTTCTATAAAATTCCGTCAAATCCATCTGAATACTACCTGAAATAAATAGAATTACATACAACTTAAAGTGGTATTTATAATAACTAAAAAATATTTAAATATTGATTAAACATAACAATTCAAATGTAAATTTACTAAGAAAAGAAAAAAATGTTCACGCATCAATTACAAGTCGAAAGAACTATATTTCTTTTAAGATAAAAGAACGAGGAAGAGAATAAACAAATGAGGTTATGAAAAGAGCACCACTTCATTCTCTATGATCATTTTTCTACTGCTTCAAGAATTTGATTCTATCTTATATAGGTAACGAGCATTAAAGATCCCTCAAACCTGTCTCCCCCTTTTTTTGTTTCTATCTCCATATTTTTCAAAAGGTGATGAAAATCAAATCACTTTTAGCTTATGTTAGCAATTTTTGCAAAGAATGGTAGCTTTGTGATGTACTATGTTTGAGTTAAGAGATAGAGAAAGTTTTTGCAAATCACTTTAGCTTATTGAGTGCTTTAAAATAAAGAATTTTTCTAGGAAGTTAATAGAATATTTATTTGGCTTAATATGAGTTAAAAAATAAATATACAGAATAAAATACTACTAATTTTTCAAACACAATATACTCATACTATCCAAAATAACTATCTAAGTACTAGGGATAATAAACATTTGATATCTTACTGAATCAAACCTCCCTAAATCTCCATTATACATATTATATAAATACTTTATTGCCTCCTTATACTTCTTCTTAAATTTAGGGTTAGAAGCAAGATGTTTTTTTAAGTTAATGATTTTCCTCTTTGATCTTTTCGCAAGTGGAAGTCAACCTGTCATGTTTCTAACTAAGCATTCTTATTTTTTATGTAATTAGCTAGCTTCTGAGGTTATTTTCATTTAAGTTTTAACCTTTTTAAGTTCAAGAGGGACCTAATTTGCTTTTAATATTTAAGAAAAAATTATTAATTTATTGATACACTTGAGCAAACATTAAATGACACATTAATATAATTATTAAATTATATTTTGATTTAAAATGATCAAAATACTTTCTCAAATATCATGAAATTAACATTTTCCCATTTCCATGCAGTTATTGTTTATTGTTTTTTCTCAAATACAGTGAAGGCTCTTATATAGTTATATAAACAAATGGGTAAATATGATTATACGAATAATGTCTGTACTATTAGTAATATTACATAGGCATTCTATATTATAAAAATATTTAATAACAAAAAAAATTAATTAAAATCAGTTAAACTTTATTTTATTTAATATTTATTAATTATTATAATAATTAATAAATATTAAATAAAGTAAGTTTTAACTTTTTTTTTATCTTTCTAGTATTACAGTATCATCATATTATAATAGTGAGTGTTATATGATGAATCTAGATCCATAAAATTTGTTGCACTACATTTTGAAAGTTTTGTCAAGGTAAATCAGAAAAAATTTATGTCTCATTAAAAAAATCATTAATAACAAAATCCTATGCCAAATATCTAATTAAAAAAATACATTGCATCTAACGTGACAGATCTTAAAACTAAAGAAAATAATATAAGATAAATTAGAGAATATATTGGTTAAAAGATTTTCTTCTAACAAAGCTTTCAAGTATTCATAATGTATATAATTTATCTTTATATGCAGATGATACTAAACTAAAATTAGAGAATATATTGATATGAATATGGAACTATTTTTTATTGCGAATTAATTTTTCATAAAATCGGATAAAAAAGAATTCAAGTAACAATTTTCTACTATTAAAAAATTAACAAACTAATAGATATGTGAATATTGTGACTTAATTTTCATCTTATTATAAATTCTCAACTTTTATACACTTCATTCACAAAATACACTTAGCCATATATCACTTACCTTGTTGCAAATACCTTTGATAAAAATCAAACCTTAATTATAGAACCATCCGAAATTTTCTCCCCTGTCTAAAAAATGAAAAGCCAAATCTTTGTCCTACTTTCAACATTTATATTTTTTTTACCATGCTTTTGCACTCAAATATTTTCTAGTGGTGTAAATACTAGTTTCAATGTTGTTGATTATGGTGCTTTAGGAAATGGTCAAACCGATGATTCACAAGTATATGTTTTTAATTTATATATTAATATATAAATAATATTATTTGAACCTTTTGCTTCTTTCTTTTTTTTTGTTTTAATTTTATTCTTTTTTTATAATTCTAACTAATTGGCAATGTTTGAAGGCATTTTTAAAAGCATGGCAACAAGTGTGTGGAGCAACTCAAGGAACTCCAACACTCATTGTACCTCGAGGAAAAACTTTCATGTTGCAGCCAGTTATGTTCATGGGACCTTGTAAAGCCGCAATCGTCAACTTTAATGTAAGAGAAAAAGATAAATAAATTTTTAATTTTTTAATTCGAAAACAAATAGAAGCCGCATTTTTATTTTTATTTTTAGTATTTTCTGTTTTTTAGATTTTGTGAAGAAAAAAGTAAAAACAATAAAAATAATAAAATTTTATTTTTTATTTTTACTTCGTATTTTTTCTTTTTTCTTTACAAAATTTAAAAAATAGAAAATATTGAAAATAAAAATGTAAACTAAACATATACTAAGTCTTTAACTAATTAAAAATATAAAAATATCTCCAATCTTTTAAAATACGATACATTTAAATCTCTTCGTTCAAAATATATAAGGACAAATAAATTAGTCGCTCGAAAGGATTTAAATATCTTGCATTTTAGAAAGCGAGAGACGTTTTTATATTTTTAATTAGTCGAAAACTTATAGACCTATTTGTCATTTATTCTTAATGTAATTGTAAGAAAATCTCGTAAATCATTTCTCCTAAATATTTTAAAATTGGTTGATATAAATGTTATCATCTTTTCTAAGGCACATCTTAAAATTATTACTAATAAAAACTTTTAAATTTTTTATTTTAATAAATACACAACAAATACGTTAGAAACCCAACTCTATATTTTTTCTTATACAGATTTTTTTTAATTAATAATTTTATGGCACATAGCACATAGTAACTAAATCCTATAAATAATTATATATTGATGAATACATGCAATGCAAGTTAATTTAAATATCTAAATATATGTTGTGATTATTTTGCTTGATATATAGTTGCAAGGGATTATTACTGCCCCAAACACACTTGAATCATGGAAATGGGGAAATAGTAACAAGGATTCATGGATCACATTCTCTAATATAAATGGCCTTGTCGTCAATGGAGGTGGTCAAATTGATGGTCAAGGTGCTCCATGGTGGCAATGCAAAAATTGTGACAGACCAACTGTAAGCAATTAATTAGTTAAACATTATAAATATATATTAAATTAGTTATATTATTATTTTATAATTATTCATGTAACTGTGATTAATTCGGATGAATTAAGGTTTAAATACTCTGTTGTTCCCTATAGTTTTACGAAATTTTTAATTAGGTTCTTATACTTTTTTTTTTCCTTTTAATTGAGTCTCTGTACTAATTTTTTTTTCAATTAGGTCCCTTTTAACTAGGGCTAGCAATGGGTAGGGTAAGGTAGACCTACCCTAACCCTACTCGCGGGTTGAAAATTTTATTAAAATTCTACCCTATCCTACCTGCGGGTTGAGAATCTCTCAACCCTAACCTTACCTGCACCCTAAAATTCTAAACCCTACCCTACCCGCAGAAATATCAAATTTTTTCAAAATAAATATAAAATTCAATTATTTCGAATTTTATACGTATTAATAACATAAAAAATAAAAAACTAATACTCTAAACTATTAAATTAACTAATTAGTTTAGTTGTTGTTCACTTATTATAAGTTATTACATAAGAGAGGTTGTGGGTTCAACTCTCACTTTCTTCATTATATAGGGAGATTTTTATAAAATATGTGTTATATATGAGGTGCGGGTAGAGTAGGGTAGGGTACATCCTAAACCCATACCCTATCTTACCCGCAGGCATACACAGACCCTACCCTACTCTACCCGCAGCTTACCCTACCCGAACGACCGATTAAAAATTTTGCGAAACTATATGGACCAACAGATGAATTAATTACGTATATATATGCAGGTTTTGAAGTTCAATGATTGCCAAAATCTAAAACTTAGTAGATTGGCACACATCAATAGTCCAAGAAATCATATAAGCATAAATTTATGTAACAACGCAACAATTTCCGATCTTCATATTGAAGCACCAAAAGAAAGCCCAAACACTGATGGAATTGATATTGCAAGTTCATCCAACCTTGTCATTACAACTTCTACTATACAAACTGGTAAAACAAAACTTTATATTTCTCAAACTTTCTAGTTTTTTCTTTACTAATTATAAGCTTTGATCAATTCAGCTTAATTTTATTATTTATTATAGGTGATGATTGTATTGCAATTAATAACGGTTCCTCCTACATCAATATAACTTCCATTGTTTGTGGACCTGGCCATGGCATTAGGTCAGTTATATATGTTTCTATAATTTTACTTTGAGGTATCTAATCAATGACAAAAACAAAGCTTATTTTGTAAATAAAAATACCATGCACATGTTAAGAATTAGTGGATCACTAGATTAGTTACTTTATATATATATATATATATATATATATATATATATATATATATATATATATATATATATATATATTAACATAGTTACCAAATTCAGCCCAACCCAATCGATGGGATCGAAAATTCAGTCATCCGATTATCAATTTGAATTGGGTTTTGAACAGTAAAATAATTAACTCAGTCAAATTTAATCAAATTTGATAAAAATCAGCCAAATTTATTTAAAAATAATTTAAATCGACCTGGTCAAATTCGGTTAAATTTAAAAAAAAATATTTTCTATCATGATTTCTTTTATAAAATATATTACATAAACAAAATTAAATTATATTTATAAATTTTAAAAATATAATATTTTATTAACTATAATATATTTTTTATTTTTATGATTGTTATTTTTCTGTTTTTTTTTATAAATAATTAAAGAGTATAATAAATATATATTTATAAATACTTGAATATTATAATAAATCAAACTAACTAATGAATTATTAAAATTTAAAAATAATAATTAATTGAATACAAAATAAAATAAAAAAAGATATTTATTATAAAATTTTACATAATTATTTAATTATGACCGAATTAACTAATTCAATTTGTGATTTACTGGTTGAACTAATAATTCAATAACTCAATAATCTGACTGGTTTAATTACCGATTTAACTTTAATAACTATGATTTTATTAATATGTATTTATATCATAATATGCATTCTATACTATCAGTTAATTTGATAACTAATTTTTATATATGTATATACATAATACCATTCCTTTTAAATACGTTTGTAACTTTCAGTATTGGAAGCCTCGGAAGAAATGGAGCTTATGAAACGGTTGAAATGGTGCATGTGCAAAATTGCACTTTCAATGGATCTAGCAATGGGGCCAGAATCAAGACATGGAAGGTAACATAAGGATATGTTTTAATTAATTGGTTGAATATGATAACTTCATTAAATGATATATATATATATATATATATATATATATATGGATGAAATAAGCAATACCTTTTTTTGAACCAGGGAGGATCTGGATATGCAAGAAACATTACATTCGAGAATATTACTATTGTTGGAGGCAATAACCCTATTATTATCGACCAACAATACGATAATCCCTATTATACTACTGATGATGGAATTGGAACAGCAGTTAAAGTGAGTGATGTAACTTATCGCAATGTGTTGGGAACCACAGCTTGGAAAGATGCAATCCAATTGAATTGTGATCCCATTGGGTGCAATGACATTGTATTAGACAATATTAACATAACCTCTACTTATTATGGCCAAGCAAACCAAGCACTTTCAACTTGCCAATATGCACAAGGGACATGCACTTCTTGCAATCCACATGTTTCATGTCTTTCTGGGTTCCTTTGATTTATGTTTTTCCACTAATTATTATTATTAGGTTTAATTAGTCTGTTGGTTTCTATAGTTTCGTAAAATTTTCAATTAGTTTCTTATACTTTTTTTCCTTTTAATTGGGTTCCTGCACTAATTTTTTTTTCAATTAGGTCTCTCTTAGTAGTAATTGGTTTAATTATATAGGGACCCAACTAAAAAAAAAATTAGTGCAGGGACTCAAATAAAAAAAAAAATATAGGAACTCAATTGAAAAAAAATTTGGTGTAGAGACTCAATTAAAAGAAAAAAAATGTATAAGGAGTTAATTGAAAATTTTGCGAAACTATAAGACTAACAGAATAATTAAACCTTATTATTATTATTGTTGTTGTTGCAAGGAATTAATTATGAGAAGCAACCATGAAATGTAAGAATGTGTATTTAGTGTTAGAAAAACACTTATTAAGGTTATTTATAAAAAAAATTGATGTTTTTGATATTTTTATTGGATTTTGTTATTATGTATTCTAAAAATATATTCATTACACAAAATAAAAAGTTATAACTTCATTAAATTGTATGCTTAATTTATATTTTATGTGTGCCGTTGAATAATGGTATGGTATTGTACTCCACTTGTATTGGCGTTGAGTTTTGAGCTACACATAAAAAAATTAAGATAAATAAAAATATGCAAAAATATTTGTAAATATCAAAGTGCACTTCATAAATTATTTTTGATGGATAAAAATACATGTTAGAGATCTATACATATTAAACCTTATTAGCATCATGACATTTTTGTCTATAAAAAATAATTTTACTTTAAGTTTAATTATTCTGAGATTTTTATAATTTTATCGAATTTTTAATTAAATTCTTATATTTTTTTTCAATTGGATTTTATACATGGTTTTTTTTCAATTTAATCCCTGTTAACATTAAACGTAAAAAAAATGTTAATAAATTGTGAAATTACTTATATACCTCTGGAAAGAAAAAATAGTATATAGAGACTCAATTGAAAAAAAAAGGTATAGAGACCTAATTGAAAATTCAATGAAACTATAAATATTTAATAAAAGATATTCCTATAATATTGATAAAATGAAATAGAAATAGTAGTAATAAGTATATATAAAATTCAATTTTCATCATTCAAGTATTCATTATGATCATGTAACATTTTATATTTGTGTGGATTCATAAAATATATTTTGTATCTTTTTCATATCATGGTACACCATGAAAAATCACAAGGCTATGTAATTTGTGTTATTGAAATTTGAAATCTTAAAACGAAAATCATAGAAAACATAATTTTAGTATAATACAGATGAAAATCAGTTCTTATGTTGCAGCCTCCCACTCTCTGAATCAGCATAAGAATTAACAATAACATTGATAATAGCCGGTTTTTTAGCCGAAAAAAATTAGACTTGAGTTCATTAGATGTCCCAATAAGATAACCGCCGAGAAAGATTAGACTTGAGTTCATTAGGTGTCCCAAGAAAATAATCTTTTCTACCAAAATCTTCAATCAAAGCATGGTAGCCTACTTTCGGAACAAAGAAAGTGGGAGTAGGATCATCTTTGTGAAATCTATTCATCTCTTTGGGAGTTCTTTGGTCACCTCCATATACACCTCTGTTGTTAAAAATAATCACTTCCACGGGTAATTGGTCTGGATTGAAAAACGAAAAAATGATTAATTATCACACAATTGTAAGAACAATTTATTGCATATAAAAACAAATATATGCAACCATATATGATCATATCAACATAATGAAAGAACTTGTATATGGCATATGGTAACAAGAACTATTGATATAGTAATAACTAAAATTGTTTAAAAAAATTGAATTCTATATAGTTCTTCAAACAAGAGAACCAATTTGACTGACGAAAAATTCAAAAGCAAGTA
This sequence comes from Arachis hypogaea, assembly GCF_003086295.3. Classification (NCBI taxonomy): domain Eukaryota; kingdom Viridiplantae; phylum Streptophyta; class Magnoliopsida; order Fabales; family Fabaceae; genus Arachis; species Arachis hypogaea. Next base: position 2,048,039 of record NC_092039.1, on the reverse strand, counting down.
TATTGAAGGCATGAATTTTTCCTATGCTCAGACTAGAACAAGCAATACATATTTTTTTAAGTATCAACAAAAGATAAGACATATAAGGCAACAGTCCAAAATTTTTTCTACACATCTCTGGATTAACACTATGCCTCATGATATGTTACGCTGTTTTATAACAAACTTTTAATAAAAAAAATTTCTTTATTTTCTCAGACATGCAATCCAATGGTTGTAACTTCCTATAGTTTAGAGAGAAAATATTAGGAAATTAAAAGTTGTTGGATGTTTATGTCTCTATAGCATTATCTTTATTAGGTAATAACAGTTCTTATTCACACTAGAAATTTTCTAATGAAATTCCATTTCAGTAATATATGAATGTAGTATGCAGAACCACTCTCTCTACTCTTGATCCTGAAATCACTCAAATTGGCTAAATATTTCTTTGCATATCTTATAGTCCTTCAAGTTTATAATTGATGAAAAAAATTCACAGAAACGTCTTAGAAGTACAGTGATAAACTAACAAATAAACTAACTTACATTTTGAGAATTAGCATCACTTCCTTCACTGCTACCTTCACTTGCTATAAGTTTATAATCTGACCTCAATGAAGTTAACAATGGCAATCAGGTCAGATCCATTAGGTAGTGTTTGGTGGAGAGCTAGAGACTGAAGGACTGAGATTGAGAGACGGAGACTAAGAGACAGAGGCTGAAAAAATCACAGTATTTTGTTTGGTGTAAAGTGGGAGACAGAAATTGAAACAAGAATAAAGTTCTAATTTAATTTACACAATGGGTAAAATTAGAATTAATTAATTGAAATGGAGGTAATTTAGGTATAAAATATTATTAAAGTTTTAGTCTCCGTCTCTAAAAATTCCAGTCTCCTGTGTCCCTATTTTTTAGAGGTACTGAATACTGGAATTTTGGAGATAGAGACAGAAATTTTAGTAACAGTCTCTAAACCAACAAACATGATATTGAGTCTCAACTCAGTCTCTGTTCCAGTACCTCAAAACATGTGAGCTTTAGATTGCATGGACAAAAACCATGTCAAAGTAAGATGGGTCAAAAAAAAAAGAAAAAAATATGAAAATAATTATTTTTTGGTTTCCTGGCCAGTATTACTTTTGGGTTCGTGAAGAACGCATAAAGATTGATGAGAAGAGTTTTCGTGCCAAGTGAAAATAGAAGCATACTACTGCCGACAAAACTTCGAACACCAATAGAGAGATAGAATCATCTAACAAAAAACTGAAGAAAGGCAGAATCATCCAACAATGAGATCCAAAGCAAGCAATCCAGCATTCCTCTCCTCCGATCAACAGAGAATAACGGAAAAAGAAGTATTGGTACAGACGAAGAGCAACTCATTTCCATGACAGTAGCGTTCAATGGCTCACCAGCGTTCTACTCTATTCTGTCATCCAGCAGCGACCACCGTTATTGGTAGAAGGAGCGCCTCACTGAGATGAAGTGTTCTTGGTTATCTTGATTAGGATTAGAAACGATTGAGTGAGATGAAAAGGAGGGAGTTAGTGAAATTATCCCTGTCCATAACTCCAAAAAATGTTTTTTCGTTTTCTTCAAATCTAACAAATTAAAATATGCAAACGACTACGAAGGAAAAAAAAATAAAAATATCGAGTTATTAGTTGTTTCTTTCATTAATTAGTTATTTCTCCTCTCACTGACATGTTCACTGACCGTGCATCGCCAAGACTTAACCCTCCGATATATTTGACTTTCGATCTTAATTGGAATCCTAGTTCTCCAATCATTATATACCTAAGACCAATCTTTATCAATTTTTCCACAAAATTATATTATCTATTTTTTCATGTTAATTACTCTAATTTTATGTGCCAAATGATTTAGTATATTTAATTAGTAGAATTATTATGTCATTAGGAGAGTCAATATCCACTCTTTATATTCAAACATCACAGATGTCCTTCTCGCATTGGTTCACACGTTATAGTCACCTTAGCTATCAATATGCTTCAGCCACCACAGACGGCACCCAACTATATATAATACACATTAAAAAAAAATCTACCAATTTCTAAAAACAAAAATTAATACACCGACCATTAATTTACGAAACTTGTCCAAACCACCTTATCACTCCCCTCCTAGGACGGTATAAATGTTGAACTTGAACACAAGTCCTGCCATCCCTCCTTGATTAAAGGGCACAAAAAAGTAAGAGACAACTTTGACAAAGGTGATCATTTAATATTATTTCTTTCAGAAACTAGAGTGCTTTGTTAGAACAATAGAACCAGAAACCAATCTCTAATTTTTTTTTTTTTCAGACAGGAAAAGAGTAATTTCATCCGGATGGACAAGGAACATCTAACCAAGCTAAACTTTGTACATTGTTTGAAGCATGAGTAGTAAAAACTGAGTTGGCTAATTCATGAGCAATTCTATTCTTATTTCTTTTAACATGACTAAATGAAATTCTTCTAAAATACTCGCTCAAAGAAAGAGAATCAGCAATGAATGATTCAAATTTTAAAGTTGAAACTATTTTTTTAATAATATTTAAGAAAATTGTATAAAATTTTAATTTTTAAAATATTTTTTAAAATTATATACTTAATATATAGTATTTTTTATTTGTCGTTCTTATCTTTTAGAAATTTTTTTGTCTATAACGTAAATTTTCGAGTATCATTTTAATAATTTATATTGTATATATATTTATAATTAAAAATAGTAAAAATATAATGATTTAATTTATATATTCATAAAAAATATTTATTTTACTGAAAAATATATAAAATTTTATAATATATAATAATTAATTTAACAAAAATGCATTTTTAAATTTGATAACCAATTTGTAACATTGTCTTTACTAAGGGGAAAGAGTAGAGAATACAGTTACAAAAAGATGCTTAATCAATGGCGATAGGAAGGGGAATAGACTGGGTCTACTTTCTTCAATGCTCTGTCTCTCCTGTGATCTTGTCTCCAAATTACTTTTTTTTTTAAATGTTTTTATTAATTATTTACTTTTAAATTTTTTTATTTATAAATAGTTTTTTTACTTAATAGATTTAGATATTATGAATTCTTTTCTGGTTATACTTATCGTGAATTAAGTTGCTGAGATAATTGAAAAAACAATTCTTTTTTAATTTTTGTAAATTTTAAATATTTTAATTTTGTTTGATTATATAAATAATTGACATTAAACGGCTTTTTAAACAAATTTATTTGATCCAATAAGGGTACTCTCTACCCCAACATTTCCCCTGAAATTATTACTAGCTAAGAAGAAAATGTAAGTATCAACAACTAACTTTAATTTTTAACCAATTATGTGTAACCATCTAAAATTGGAAAACTAATAACCAAACAAAAAGTATATTAAATTTAGATTTTGTTAATTTGTGTTTTAAGAATACACATTGAAATTATAAATAAAAAAATTATTTAAAAATATAAAAAAATTAAATTTTTAATATATTTATTTTATATTTGCTGAAAGAAAAATATTTAAGACTTTTTATTATTGATAATCTTATGGGTCCTAAACCCATTAAATTTTAAGTACAGTTATTTCAGTTGTTCTAAAATACAGGTTAATTATGCTAAAAAATGTTAATTTTTTCTCATACATTAGGTTTTTTTTATGTGAAAATTATTATCGTGTTATTTTTTATTATAGAAAAATTGTGTGTTTTAATCTAGTATAAAAATAATCATAAAAAATAAATTAGAGAATTCGATTTGCACATTTCAAAAACTTTAATATTGAAACACAAGTTAAAGGACAGATTTTATGTTTTAAAAATTTTAAAAATTTAAAATTCACAAATTGGATAGTAGATTTTGTGTTATTTCACAAATTGAAGATAAATTTTGTGTCAATTCATAAATTAGATGATAAATTTTGTGTTATTTTACAAATCAGATGGTAAATTTTGTGTTTTAAAAATTAAACTTCACAAATCAAAAGATCAGATTTATAATCTCTATATAAAAGAAAATACCAAATTTTATACATTATTAAAACATACTGCTATAAACCTAATATGAAAATTAAAAACTCCACACATTGCATTATTTCATGTCATGGCTCCTCATACATCTAACATTCAGGGCTTCTGGCTTGTGTCAGAGCTACCAGCCTCAGAAGACATAATCACATGCATGATGCATCCCATTTCCTATCTCCATGAACCTCATTGTAACGGAGCTGCCACGCTCCCACTCATATACAGTCAAATTCATTGTCGGCAAACAGTAATTTTCTTAGACTCAGTGGTTTGTATAAATTTGAATTTTCTAAAGTTTGAATTTTATTTTAAAAAATAAAGTGTGAATTTTCACTATTAATTTCATAAGTACGATAAAAAAATAAATATAAAAAAATTATTTAAAAATAAAAACTTATATTTTATTCTTTAAAATAAAATTTAAATTTTAAAAGATACGAATTATTCAGTACAGTACCCAAGATTAAAATCTCAAGAAGAGGAAGATGTACTGTCCAAACAATATTTCTTTCTAATAAACTAATATATATAATAGAAAATCATCATAATCTATTATTTTTAGTTATTAATTTAGTCTTTTAGTTAAATAACCCACTAACATGTTTTAGTCCACACTTATAAATATTGGCTATTAATTGATAATAAAAAAATAAATTTTAATGATTTTTTAATATTTTTTATAAAATAATAATGAATTTAGTTAAAATATATATATATATATATATTAAAATTATTAATAAAAAAGATTTTATGATAAAGAGATAAAATTTAATTTTTAATGTATTTATTATTATTTATTAAAAAAATATTAAAAATTAATAATAATAATAATCTTATTATGTATCCTACGAATATATTTCAAATAAACCTAAAAATATAATATACTTGATAAATAAGAGAGTAGCATTTAATGACATTTAAATTAAATTTGATTAATTGAAAAATACAATTTATATATTAATTTTTTATGAATAAATATATAAATTAGTCTTTAAAAAATTTTCGATTAGGTATTTTGCTTTCTAACCATTTTTTCGATAGAATTTTATAAAATTACTATTGTCATATAAATTGGTCCTTTAGTAGTGGAGACTAATTTATATTATAATAATATTAAAAAAAATTTAATTGTTTAAACACTTATTTATCTAATATAAATATTAAAAATTTGATTGTAAGTGATAAATGGATAACTTGTCTAACAGAAATATTTTTCGAAAATTTTGAGAGCAACAAAAAATTATTAGAAATCAAAGTATTAAACTTGAAATTTTTTGGAGATAATTTGGATGTTTCTTCTAATTTTTTATTAATCGATGTCATTAAATAAGAATATTATCCCATAATAATTAGTATAAAAAATGTAATTTACTTAATGAGATCATTTTTTTCTAGAAAGAAAATAAAAGAACAAAAAATTATGCAAGGGTTCTGTATCAAACATTCAAACAGATACCAACAAAACTCAGATGGAGTTAGTGAATAGTTGAATCCTTTAAATACTTACCAAGAAAAGCATAGTCATTTTAATAATCTCAAAATTTTGAAAACGGAAGCTAGTAATAGTGAACAAATATTAAACATTCAAAGCATTCAAACTAGTGGTTAGGTGGCGTTAATGATGAAAGCTTATTCTTTAATGTGGGCGATTAAACCCTAAACCCTTTAATCATAGCATCCGGATCTGTGGGATCCAGTTTTTATATCAAAAGTGTACACTTCACAGTACTAAAAAACAGTCATATTACTTTCCTTTTCACATTTTTCTAAGACCAAAAAAGGAACCATGAAGTATGAACTATGAATGCTGCTGCTGTTATTATGGTAGGGTATATATAGGGTGTTTATGGGTCGGTCTTGCTCGAAGATCTAGCCTGATCTTGAATTTTTTAGAGACTAATTTGGTATGATTTTAGAAAATTTGGTCATTATATTAGGTTGGGACTGAGTCATGGTTCGGGTCATCCAAATTCGACTCGATGGCCAAGTCATCATATACAATTAATATTTTGTGCTATTAGTGATGGATGATGGCTATTTTTATGTAGAATTTAAATATTGTAAACCTTAATATTTTGTGTTATTAGTCATTATAAGACTATAAGTTAATATTTTATGTTTAAATACATAAGACTTTAGACTAATATATAATATTGTGTTATTTGTATTGATTTAAATATTAGGTGTTATTAGACAATATTAGTAGTGATTGTGGTTATGCTTTAATTTTAGGAAAGGTTTGGTTTTTGTTATATTTTCTAAGTGAATTTTACTATATCAAATAATTGTTAGAGTCTTGAAAATTTAGATATTTTCACATATTAGTTTACAAGAAAGTAATGTTAATGGCTAGATTTTTACCCGGTTTTTATACGGTATAATCGTAGCCCGAAAGTGTGTTGATTTTATTAGATCTAGGACCGGGTTCGAATCTAACAAATAGACCCGGTATATATTTCATACCGATTTTGAGTCTAACAAATAGGTCTTGTATATATTTTGGGCCGGATCTGAATCACATCAAACCCGATTTTACCCTACTCATTAATACTCCTAGGTGTATATATATATAAAAGAATTTAATTTTAAAGTACTATTAATGTAAAATAATTTTATACATATAACTAATTATATAATGTCAGACTAATAAAAATAATTATGTTTTATATTAATCACGTAAATCGTCATTTAAACAAAATGATATGATAAAAGGCTTTACATTATCAACGGATCAAAATTAGACTCTATATATAATGATGAAGAATATTATAAAACAGGTTCAGTAAGTACTTTAGCTATGATTATGATCAGAAAATGTGTACTTGTAATGATCTTCATCAGCAAAACCAATGCTAGGATCTCTCCCATTCCTAATTGCTTCCCTCACTCTCTCTATCCTTTCAAGAATCCCTTTAACTGCCAAATCAAATGCATCTTCAATGTTAGACCTTGGATCTGCATATATTATACTTGGAATCAGTTTAATAACCTCCTCTCTCAATGCAACTACCTCATCCTCTGGAATCGCCATTAACACCTTCTCCACACTAATATTTTTCTCATTCCATTCTTTTACATCCCTCACAGGTATATAAACTGAATACTTGGTTCGATTCTGCGGTAAATTCCATCGGTACTGCGAATAAGCCGTGCCAGGGTGGAAGAAAACCGGAACACAACCAGCCACCATTGAATCGAAAATCGACCTTCTTGTGTAAGAATCTCCCGGAGGCTGTAAACAGAACACTGAATCCCCAAACTCCATTATAACATTAACAGGATCCTCACATTTTTCTTTACCATAGCTGCAATCAATGAATTTGCAAGCACGCGAGCTTCTACAATGTTGTATCACTTTTCCTCTAATGGAATCCTCGATTTCAGGCCTAGGGGCGCCGGTGAAGGTGAACAAGTGAGGCCTCTCTCTGTTCCTGATCTTCCTCTGCCACTCAACAATTTCGCTTTCTTTCAATGGATGAAACGAGGTTGGATATGGAACAGCGTAATCATTGTTCCATGAGCTTCCCTCCACGGCCAGCATTGACATGTTCATGGATTCCGGTAAGAATCTGAAATTGCTTCCCCAATCCGACAAAGTATTATGTTGTCTTCTGAAGTCCCAAGAAATCCTCCCGGAAATTACGAAATGGTCCCTTCCCCACATTCTTTTCCACTCCTTTTGACACGAAAGCCAGCGAGCAAGGTCTCTTCCAGAAGCATCCCTGACCGTCAGATTAGAGACCCAAAGGAATCTGCTGACGTCGAGACCGGCGTAGAACGGAACGAAAATCGCCGAAGCTACCGACGAGTCATTCGTCAAACACTTGTAATTTTTTATCTTGTGATGAAAGATGAGCTCTAAGGAGAATTGGTTTGTTTCATACCAATTGCTGTTCGTGAAAATCTCTGGCGATTTGGAACTGGAAGAATCGAGTTTTGGGCCGAAGCCCATGTTTTCCATGTACGGACACATGTTGGGCTTATCGGTTCCTCTGGTTAGAGAATCGCAGTGGTCAATCAAGTAGCGGTTGAAGCGAGGGGGAAGGTCGTGAACGTAAACGTACCTGCCATGGCATGGATCTACTTGTTCTCCATTGTTGTTGAATACTAGTTCAAGTGAAGGAGAATGATTGAAGTGTGTTACGATTATGGTACATAAGAGGAGAGAGATGAGGGTTGCAAAGCCGAGTTGGTGATCGTAGCAGCAGGTTCTCGAGATCATTATTGATGGCTTTTCCATTTGATCATCACAAGAGGAGGAGGAGGAGAAGGTCTCTTTAAGTAGTTAAAGTGGTAAACTGTGAGAGAAACGTGTTGGCAAGGTTGTTAAGTGTGAGAAAAATGCAATCTCAGTATCTCACTCAGCTTTTTGGGATGATTCGGTCATAAAGACAATTAGACAAAGATGGGTAGTCAAAACTCAAAACGATAGAATGTTATCGTTATTCAGTATTCACCGGTGAACAAGGGTTTAAAAGATATTAGTTAAATAAATATAAGTGTAAAATATATATTTTGTTGCTAATATTTATAATTTTTAAAAATATTTTTAATATTTAATTTTATTTTTAATATATTTTAATTTTTTTTAATTTTTTTAATATTTTTTATTTGTGATAAAATTATTTTTAAAAAGTTTTTAATTTTGTTTTTAATATCTAATATGAAGTTAACGTCAGGATAATTTTGATATAAATAAAAAATATTAGAAATAAAATTGAATGTAATTAAATGTTAAGAATATTTTTAAAAAATTATAAATATTAGAAACCAAATATATGTTTTATTCTAAATATAAATAAATTTTTAATAAAAGGTTTTTTTTACTTTGTTTTTTGGTGAGTTTGCGACAGTTTTTTTTCTTACTTTTCTTTTTTTTAAGTTAACAAAACCCTTCAATTATTTATAGATAGGAAAAAATTTTTCAAAACAAAAAATCTCATTACAAATAAAAAAAAGAGTTTTATATACACCAGTGTATTAATATGAATCAGAGTAAAATATTTTTTTGTTTCTAAAGTTTGGGATAAGTCTTGTCCCTAACGTTTAAATCGTCATATCCCGTTTGGCTAGGTTTATAAGTGACTTTTTTTTATTTTTAACTTATGAAAAAGTGTAGTATTAATGTCTGGTATAATTTTTAAAACAAAATTGTAACTTTTTAAAAAGCTATTTTAGTATTCAAGGAGAAGTTAAAAAAAATGACTTCTCTCATAATAAAAAGCTTTTTATCACTTTTCTCTTAAAATAAGTACTTTTAGAACTAAAAAACCAAATACAAAATAACTTATTTATAAGTTACTTTTAATATAAGCATTTATTGTTTAAGCTATTTCTTCAAAAGTAATTTAATTAAGTTGTTTACCCAAACTGGGCCTTTTGTCCCGCCGCCAATTCTGTTAACAAATTCCTAACGACAGGACAACATTGAGTCAATTTTGAAACGTTTGGAACTTAAATATGACGAAAACGTTGGGGACAAAATGACATCTAGAAATAAATTTTAATTTTATCCTTCAATAATATCAATTTTTTATGGTACATAGTTATTCAATTATTTTTTCATCATATCTAAGTAAATTACACTTAATTACATTACTTTCATTTTAAATAACTTTTTTTTAATTTTACTCGTAAAAATTTTTACTCATCATAAAATATTTGTAAAATGACTAGTACATAAATTTGTAGAAAAAAATAATTTTAATTTTTTGATGACAAATAATTACTTAATTTATTTTTTAATTTTGCTCTAAATAAAAAATAAATTCACTTAGAAAAAAATAATGTGATTAAGAATAAATTTTAAAAAATAATTGAATAATTATCTACCGTAAAAATTTGATATTATTGAAGAATAAAATTAAAAATAAAGTTTAACTAAATTAAATATTAAAGAATTTTGATACATTAAAGAGTACAATTTATTATTATTATTATTATTATTATTATTATTATTATTATTATTATTATTATTATTGTTAATAATCTGGTCCAACACTAGGGTTTAGGTTTAAATATACCAAAAGGTTTAATATAAAGATTGGTCTTTGCTCTCCACCGACCTCCTCAGATGAGGTCGGATTCAACACAGACTCCACTTCAAAGAAGTCGGGTTTAAAAGATAGATGGCAGATAACACTTATTCAAATAAGTAATTGTCCCTAAAATCTCTCAACCCACCTCTAGGAGCCATATCTCAACTTTCCTATGATAAAGGGACGGTTATCCTCCTTAAAAGGTGGAACTACTCCAACGGTGGTTATTGGTTTACCACTATAAATACATTGACACCCCTCAGGTATCTCTAAGTTCCAATACTCTCTAAACCTGCTTACCCTTTGCTAACTTAGGCATCGAAGTGTCTTTGCAGGTACCACCCCCATTCATTCATATGCACAAGTCGGACGGCAGCTCCTTGACGCGAGCCAAATCGGAGATCACTTCCTCCTGACGTTTGGACGGTCTAGCCCATTAATCTTCGGTTACCCATCGTAACATTATTATTATTATTATTATTATTATTATTATTATTATTATTATTATTATTATTATTATTATTATTATTATTATTATTATTATTATTATTATTATTATTATTGTTCATACCCTGGCCCAATGTCAGAGGCCCAGGTCCAAATAAAAGGCCTAATCTAAAGGATTAAGCCTAGCTAAATACCGACCTACAAGTAAGAAGTCGGTATCAGCCACGACTTGCTCTAAAGAAGTCGGACATGAGATTAGCTGGCAGATAAACACTCATTCAAATGAGTAACCGCCCCTAAAATCTCTCTAACTGCTTCATAAAGCCATATCTTAACCTCCCCAAGATAATGGGACGGTTAACACCCTAAAGATACGGCACTACTCCAACGGTGGTTATTGGCTCACCACTATAAATACACTGACACCCCTCAGGTATCTCTAAGCCCAATACTCTCTAGACCTGCTCACACTCTTGCTAACTTAGGCATCGGAGTGTCTTTGCAGGTACCACCCCCCATTCACTCACGTGTATAAGTCGGAAGAAGGCTCCAGCGTGCAAACCAACTCGGAGCTCACCATCTTTCGGACGATTGGGCCATCCCACGCCATCTATTCTATTAATCTCCGGTTACCCACCGTAACATTGGCGCCGTTGCCGGGGACCCGAGAGATCATCCATTGATGGCGGACAGATCCCACGAAGAAGGCCATGTGGAAACAGATTCCGAACAAGAGAATCTGGACATGAGTAATAACGATGCGGATCTAGCCCTACACCAGGAAGTTAATAATCAACATAGAGAAGGCACCTCCGGAGTGAAGAACCCGAAGGTAAATTCCTCAAATGGGCGCGAATCAGAAAAAGGCGGACCATCCCATGTAGCTGAACTAATGGGACTAGTACACAGCCGCCTCGAACAATTAGAGCAAGAGCGGGAGAAGCAAAAGGAAACTGAAAAGTACCTCAAAGAGGAGATGGAGCGGCGAAAGGAGTTAGAAAAAAAACTCTTACAGCTAGAATCTTCCCTCAAGAATCACAACTCCCGCGACGAACAAGAAGAACAACTCTTGGGCGGAGAAGATCCTTTCAGCGAGGACATAATGAGGGCAAAAGTTCCGAGAAACTTCAAAAGCCCTGATATGGACCTCTACGATGGAACCACGGACCCAAAGCATCATCTAAGCAACTTCAAAAGTCGGATGTATCTAGCTGATGCTTCCGACGCTACTCGATGCAAAGCTTTCCCGACCACTTTATCAAAAGCGGCGATGAAGTGGTTCGATAGCCTTCCCCCAAGATCGATCACTAGCTTTGAAGACCTCTCAAGAAAATTCTTGATGAGGTTCTCAATCCAGAAAGACAAGGTGAAGCACGCACCGAGCCTCCTGGGAGTAAAACAGGAGGTCGGAGAATCTTTACGAGCCTATATGGAAAGGTTCAATAAAGCTTGTTTGGAGATCCAAGACTTGCCCACAGAGGCAGTCATAATGGGGTTAGTCAATGGACTTAGAGAAGGTCCCTTCTCACAGTCCATATCTAAAAGGCACCCCGTTTCTCTAAGTGATGTACAAGAAAGGGCTGAAAAGTACATCAATATGGAAGAAAACGCCAAATTAAGGGACCTGAGTTGGCGACCTGGACCCCCTCCCTCAACTAAAGAGAGGGAAAGGGAAGCCAAGAAAAAGGAAGAACTCGGTCTCGAGAGGCCCAGGAAATATCACTCTTATACTCCTCTAAAAACCTCTATAGTGGATGTATACAGAGAGATTTGCCACACTGAAAGGCTGCCACCCCCTAGACCTATTAAAAATAAAAAAGGGGGGAGCCGCAGCGATTATTGCGAGTACCATAAAATATATGGTCACTCCACTAACGACTGTTACGACCTTAAGAATGTGATAGAAAAGCTGGCTAGAGAAGGTCGGCTCGATAGATATCTCATGGAAAGGTCGGACAGTCACGGAAAGAGAAAGCGAGATGATATGGATAGAAGAGATCCACCACCACAGACCCCAGAGAGACATATCCATATGATCTCAGGAGGATTTGCGGGAGGAGGACTCACCAAATCTTCTCGCAAAAGACATCTCAAAAGAGTCTACCAGGTCGGGGAGGAGTCACCCGACCTCCCTACCATCTCATTCACAAAAGAAGATGGGCAAGGAATAATCCCTGGACACGATGATCCAGTGGTAATAACTATGATACTAGCAAATGCCCATCTCCACAGAACTCTAGTGGACCAAGGAAGCTCGGCGGACATTCTCTTCAAACCTGCTTTCGACAAGCTAGGGTTAGATGAGAAAGAATTGAGAGCCTACCCCGACACCCTATATGGATTAGGGAACACGCCAATAAAACCACTAGGATTTTTACCCCTTCACACCACTTTCGGAAAAGGGGAAAAATCAAAGACTCTGAGTATAGACTTCATAGTCATTGATGAAGGGTCAGCCTATAATGCCTTAATTGGCAGGACTACCCTTAATCGGCTCGGAGCAGTGGTATCCACTCCCCACCTCTGCATGAAATTTCCGACCTCAGCGGGAATAGCAACGGTGAGAGGAGACCAAAAATTGGCGAGGAAATGCTACAATGAAAGCCTAAATCTGAGAGGAAAAGGCAAAGAAGTCCACACTATAGAGCTCGGTGGCGCAAAGGCCAGAGAAGAGCTGCGACCTCAACCGGGAGGAAAAACCGAGGAGATACAAGTCGGTGGAGGGGAAGGAAAAAACACTTACATAGGAGCTAACCTAGGGGAAACCCTAAAACAAGGGTTGGCTGAACTCCTAAGAGCTAATTCCGACCTCTTCGCTTGGAAGGCTTCCGACATGCCCGGGATTGATCCCAAGCTCATGTCCCACAAGCTTTCGGTTTACCCAGGGTCCCGACCTGTACAACAAAGAAGACGCAAGCTCGGCACAGAGCGAGCACTAATAGTAGAAGAGCAAGTACAGGCGCTCCGGGAGGCCGGCTTCATCAGAGAGGTCAAGTACCCAACATGGCTAGCCAATGTAGTGCTAGTCAAAAAACAGAATGGTAAATGGAGAATGTGCGTCGACTATACCGACTTAAATAAGGCATGTCCTAAGGACCCTTATCCCCTACCAAGTATTAATACCCTAGTGGACTCCAGCTCGGGGTACCAATACTTGTCGTTCATGGACGCCTACTCGGGATATAACCAAATCCCGATGTATGAGCCAGACCAGGAGAAAACATCATTCATCACACCCAAAGCCAACTATTGCTACGTGGTCATGCCATTCGGATTAAAGAATGCAGGCGCCACATATCAAAGGTTGATGAATAAAGTGTTTTCCCCCCACCTGGGGAGCCTAATGGAAGTATACGTCGACGACATGCTAGTAAAAACCAAGGAAGAAGTCGACCTCTTAACCGACCTCTCACAAGTCTTTGACACCATAAGGTCGCATGGGATGAGACTAAATCCTGCAAAATGCGCCTTCACGGTGGAAGCAGGAAAATTTCTAGGATTTATGCTAACACAAAGAGGGATTGAGGCCAATCCCGATAAATGTAGAGCCATCCTAGAAATGAAAAACCCGACTTGTTTGAGAGAGGTCCAGCAGCTCAATGGCCGACTTGCAGCCCTCTCCAGATTTTTGGCAGGATCGGCACTAAAATCCCTTCCACTGTTTTCCTTATTAAGAAAGGGATGCCCATTCGAATGGACTCCGGAATGCGAGGAGGCGTTCCAAGAGTTCAAAAGGTTTTTAAGCCAACCTTCTATCCTAACCCGACCAGTACCAGGACAAGACCTCGTTCTGTACTTATCCGTAGCAAACAAGGCTGTCTCGTCGGCCTTGATAAAGGAAGACGAGGTTGGACAACGCCCAGTCTACTTCACCAGTAAGGTCCTGCAAGGCCCTGAACTAAGGTACCACAAACTAGAAAAGTTTGCCTACTCCTTAGTGATAGCCTCACGAAGGCTACGACCTTACTTTCAAGCGCACACAATCAGAGTCCGTACGAACCAACACATGAAGCAAATCCTCCAAAAGACGGATGTTGCAGGGAGAATGGTTCAATGGGCAATAGAGCTTTCCGAGTTCGATTTGAGATACGAAACTCGGACAGCAATTAAAGCCCAATGTCTCGCCGACTTCGTTGCAGAATATGCAGGGGATCAAGAGGACAAACCGACTACATGGGAACTCTATGTAGACGGATCCTCCAACAAAACAGGAAGCGGTGCAGGCATAATATTAGTAGATGAAAGAGGAACCCAAATAGAGGTTTCCTTAAAATTTGAATTTCCGGCTTCAAATAATCAGGCAGAATATGAAGCCCTGATAGCCGGACTAAAATTGGCAGAAGAAGTCGGTGCTACAAAAGTGATGATATACAGCGACTCACAGGTGGTGACCTCCCAAATAAGCGGAGAATATCAGGCAAAGGACCCTAATATGAAGAGGTATTTGGAAAAAACTTTGGAACACCTTGGGCGCTTTGCAGAAATCGAGGTCAAACACATAACTCGGGATCTAAACAGCAGAGCGGATGCCCTATCCAAATTAGCAAGTACCAAACCAGGAGGAAACAACAGAAGCCTGATTCAAGAAACCCTCCAAGAGCCCTCGGTAGCAAAAACAGAAGATAAACAAGAAGTACTTGAGGTAGTCGGTTTAAACCTCGGATGGATGAATCCCTTAGTCGAATACTTGAAATTCGACATCCTCCCTAAGGAAGAGAAAGAAGTTAAAAAGATCCGAAGGGAAGCACAGCATTACACCTTGGTGAGAAATGTCCTCTACAGAAGAGGGATATCAACACCATTGTTAAAATGCGTACCGACCTCAAGAACCACCGAGGTACTGGAGGAAGTACATAGCGGGATCTGCGGCAATCATCTCGGAGCAAGATCACTAGCCAGGAAAGTAATCCGAGCTGGATTCTACTGGCCGACCTTGCAAAAAGATGCCACAGAATTTGTGAAAAAGTGTCAACCGTGCCAGATGCATGCAAATTTCCACGTGGCTCCCCCAGAAGAGCTCATTAGTATCACTTCTCCATGGCCTTTTGCAAAATGGGGAATGGATTTGTTAGGTCCTTTTCCCCAAGCGCCAGGACAAGTCAAATACTTGATTGTGGGAATAGACTACTTCACAAAGTGGATAGAAGCAGAACCATTAGCTACTATCACCGCTCAAAGAAGTCGCAGGTTCCTTTACAAAAATATCATCACAAGATATGGGATACCTTATTCCATTACTACGGATAATGGAACCCAATTCACCGACGCTACCTTCCGAAGCTTAGTAGCCAGTATGAAAATTAAACATCAGTTCACCTCGGTAGAACACCCACAAGCCAATGGGCAAGCCGAGGCAGCCAACAAAGTCATACTGGCAGGACTAAAGAAGAGACTACAGGAAGCAAAGGGAGCTTGGGCTGAAGAGCTCCCTCAGGTGCTATGGGCTTATAGGACAACCCCCCAATCCGCCACAGGAGAAACACCTTTCCGACTAGTCTATGGTATAGAAGCCATGATTCCAATAGAAATCAATGAGCAAAGCCCAAGGGTAATTCTCCACGACGAAGTCGGAAATGTACGGGGACACAAAGAGGAGCTCGACTTGCTCCCCGAAGTCCGAGAAGATGCCCAAATAAGAGAAGCAGCATTGAAACAAAGGATGACTACCACGTACAACAAGAAAGTCATTCGAAGAACATTTGCCCCGGATGACTTGGTCCTAATCAGAAACGACATTGGAGTCAACAAATCGGGAGAAGGAAAGCTCGCCGCAAATTGGAAGGGACCATACAAAATCAAGGAAGTGCTAGGGAAGGGTTATTATAAAGTAACCGACCTGAACGGCACTGAGCTACCAAGGTCGTGGCATGCTTGTAATATGAAAAGGTACTACAGTTAAAAGCGAACTCTACTCCCTGATGTACTCTTTTCCCAACTTCATGATTTTTTCCCAAAAGGGTTTTTTCTGGAGAAGGGTTTTTAACGAGGCATCATAGTAGAGACTAAGGGAAAATAGGCTATCAAGACCCTTAGTAGCAAGAAGGTACCTCCCCAATTAATAAAGATCTTTTTCAATATCTCTTATAATATCCTTCTTTATTTTTCTAAGTTTTTCTACGAAACGCGCCGACTTAAGCTCGACAAAATGTGAAAATCCCATGAACCGACCTAAATGGTCGTCAGGATAAAACGACGAGGTACAAGTCGGAGTAAAGAGGTTGTATAAGTTGATCGTGAAAAACTCGGGAACAATCCGACTCCTAAGTCGAAATGAGAACCCGAGTAAAACAAGCTCGGAAACATTCCGAGTAGACGAAAAACGCATCACAAAAATAACCTAAGTCATAAAAACTCGCTAAAAGCAAAGTTGAGTATAAAGGATAGCAAAAAGAGATTGAAAAACCTGAGAAAAGTTTAAAGGCTGCATAAAAGCCCTTAAACGAAAAGGCTTGGAAAAACAAAGACAAGCCAATAGGAAAGGTTTTCAGAGAAAAGATCATAAGGGCGTTAAAATATTGAAAAGCATGCACGCATAAGATAACTTAAAACCCTTGTCCAAAAAAGGGCATTTATTTTGTTAATCTAAACCCTTATTCAAAAAGGGTACTTGCCGAAATATTTTGTTTACGGCCTAAAAAGGCCAAGAGAAATTGTTCATACGACCACCAAACAACATATAAATAAGTCTAAAAAAGGGGGGACTCACAGGCCGAGCCCCCTTATAGCCATGAAAAATAAAGTCATTTTTTCAGAGGAGTAGACAGATCACCACCACCAGAGCCAGGAGGAGCGCCACCATGACCAGGAAGAGAAGCTGAAGAGGAAGTCGGAGGGACAACTGAAGAGCTCGGAGTGTCTTCGGGACGAGGAGGGGACTCAATAATCCTCTGTCCCCGAGTCTTCAATTCTGACTCGGAGACAACCACGGGGACAGGAGGATCCACGATAGCACCATCAATAACGACCTTATCAGGATGTAAAGGAGAAAGATCCAAGTCGGGAGCGATAACTCTAACTTGCTCCAGGAAAATTCTCCAAGACTCCTCAGCACCATCAGCAATAGAGTCCTCCAACTCGGCGTACGCATTCCGAGAGTTCAGCAAATCCTTCCTCACAGACACAAGATCCTGAAATAAACTCTGGTAACTATCCTGTGCTGTCTTCCTCAAGTTCGCCTCCATAGTACATTGGGCCCGCAGCTTACTCTCCTTCTCCCGGAGGCTATCTCTCTCCTCCCTCAATTTGGCTACCTCCTCCCTCAACTCCCTCTCATGATCCTGGTAAGCAAGAAGCCTCCCCTCCAACTCCTCAACCTTCGAGGTTGCCCCCAAAGAGCTGAGGGGAGTCTTCTCAAAAATGTCCAAAAGTTTACCACAAACACCCGCCGCCCTAAAACTCTCCTCGGCCAGAGTGGTGAGGTGATTCCGAACAGAAACATCATCCATACTTATATAAGGATAGATGTTCTTTCGGACGAATGCAAGAGCATCCGCCTTAACCCCACCATCCAAAGAAGAGCCAGACTCTGAAGTCTTGCGCTTCTTCTTCTCTGGCTCAGGAAGAAGTTGGGCAGAAGGGAGTGGCCGAGACAAGGTTGAAGAAGAAATTATAATGGGTTGAGAGGGAGTGCCCACATTCTTAGGAGGAGGAGGAGGAGGTGGAGGAGGAGGAGAGGTGATCACTCTGGCACCACCGGACCTAGCCCGGGACTTCGCCTTAGCCTCCTGAACTCTTTGGTAAGACTCCTGAGCATTCTTCCTTGCCATATCTACAAGAGAAACAACTAACAAAAGTTACAAGTCGGTAACACTCAAGTCGACAGAAACAAGTCGGAAATAGGAAAATGCATTTACTACCTAGTTGCGACCGAACAAAGGTCGGCGTTCCCTGGAGGATTTTCCTAGTATCCAAGTATGGGGCCCTCCCCCACGCTTCTCGGAAAAACCCCACAATGGCCGCCTCCACCTCGTCTAGGTCATCTAGACCATACTTTTCACAAGGGGAGGCCTCCAGCCAATAAAGGGGAAAGCGAGGGGAAAAATGCTCATCCAGGAAAAAGGGGTGGTGACCTTCTACAGCTTGCACTTTGAAAAAATAGTTTTTGAAGTCATGGAAGGATTCGTCAAAAAGGGTGAAAATCCTCCGACCTTGTATGGCTCGGAAGGATACCCATTGCTGTTTGTTGTTTAGCCCACTAAAGGGCTTGGTCATATGAAAAAAGAAAGAAGAAAATCCTCAAAGAGGTCGGAAAGTCCAAAGCATGACTAACAAACTGATAAATCTTCAGAAAACCCCAAGAATTGGGATGAAGTTGAGTAGGGGCAACTCGACAGTGGTGTAAAACAGATATTTCGAAATCCGAGAAAGGAAGAAAAACACCCAAGCGGGTGATCATACATTCATACATAAAGAAAAAATGAGGGGCCGCCTCATTAACTCTCCCAAAACAAACCCGGTCTTCCGGACCCGGGGTTATCAACTCATATTTTGGCTCGTCCTCCTCCGAAGTACAAAGCCTGTGATGAGTACGAAGATGAGTGATAAACTCAGCATCGACCAGGGGTTCCTCCCCAAGGACCGTGACATCAACCCACTGAGAAAGAACATCTACAGAAGCCATTTTTCTTTATATAATGAAAGGTGACAGAAACCTACAAAAGGAAAAAAGAAAAGGAAAATCAAAAAACATGGTCCCTAAAGAGGAGAGATACGAAGCCAGAATCTACAGACCAACCTATCCACCCACAAAACAAACACATGCAAACATAAGGCATGACGTGAAAGAAGTAAAACTAACCTTTATCCGAAAAATGAAGGTTGGAAAGAGCGGAAATCTTCGAGCACAAGAATACAGCACGAGCAAGGAAAGAGGAAGTTTGAAAGATTGCAGAAACGGAAAAATGAAAGAGAGGGAAAGCATTTATAAACATGCTAAGGGGCATAATGGTAAAAGCGGAGCAGTCATTAATGAGATTGCACCGTTACCAAAGCCCTCAATGCTTCCCCAACGGACACGACGCTTGAATTGACGTAACTGTCAGAAACAAAAG
Source organism: Arachis hypogaea (assembly GCF_003086295.3). Classification (NCBI taxonomy): domain Eukaryota; kingdom Viridiplantae; phylum Streptophyta; class Magnoliopsida; order Fabales; family Fabaceae; genus Arachis; species Arachis hypogaea. Next base: position 2,028,500 of record NC_092039.1, on the reverse strand, counting down.
GTCGCGAAAATCACGTCGGTTTATAAGACCCATGTTTCTCCAGATAAGTCGGCTACGAACCCGAGTTAAATACTTGAACCCAAGCTCTAAAGAGACTTTGGGCTCAAGTAGGGGCACTGTTCATACCCTGGCCCAATGTCAGAGGCCCAGGTCCAAATAAAAGGCCTAATCTAAAGGATTAAGCCTAGCTAAATACCGACCTACAAGTAAGAAGTCGGTATCAGCCACGACTTGCTCTAAAGAAGTCGGACATGAGATTAGCTGGCAGATAAACACTCATTCAAATGAGTAACCACCCCTAAAATCTCTCTAACCGCTTCATAAAGCCATATCTTAACCTCCCCAAGATAATGGGACGGTTAACACTCTAAAGATACGGCACTACTCCAACGGTGGTTATTGGCTCACCACTATAAATACACTGACACCCCTCAGGTATCTCTAAGCCCAATACTCTCTAGACCTGCTCACACTCTTGCTAACTTAGGCATCGGAGTGTCTTTGCAGGTACCACCCCCATTCACTCACGTGTATAAGTCGGAAGAAGGCTCCAGCGTGCAAACCAACTCGGAGCTCACCATCTTTCGGACGATTGGGCCATCCCACGCCATCTATTCTATTAATCTCCGGTTACCCACCGTAACAATTATTATTATTATTATTTACAAGTGCAATGACTAATTACCTACTATACAGGTTACTCCTAACTAGCTTTATCAACCATAAATAGATTTTAATTATCGCTTCTAACTATCTCATTCTTACTCCTTTTATTCTCCCTCAAACTTAGGGTGCTAAAACTCTGCAGCCTGAGTTTGTGTCGAAATTCTAAGAACTTAGTTGATGAAATAGCCTTTGTCATGATAACTGCCACCTGAGCATATTCAGGAATGTGATGCACCTGCAACCTGTCTTTTGCAACATGATCCCTGAGAAAGTGTAGATCAATTTCGAAGTGTTTAGACCGTGAATGCTAGACTGAATTCACAGCCATTTGGACAGCTCCTTGATTGTCATAGTAAATCATAGGAACAAGTAGTGTAATGCGAATTTTGAACAAGAACTTCTTGATGGCTAAGCGCTCTATAACTTGGTTGCATACCCCTCTATATTCGGCCTCAGTACTGCTTCTTGAAACTGAGACTTGCTTTTTCGATGACCAAGAGATAAGATCTGGCTGCATCGTTGAGGGAAATGAAGAGAATAAGAGCCCGTGGCTCTTTTTAATTGTTGGACTAATTGGGCCCACAGCCCGGTTTAACCGGTTCGGCCCGGTTTAACCGGTTCGGTCCGTTCGGTCCAATCTTGGACCGTTTTCTTCGAAATTGGTGTCAAAATTCTCGTTTCGATGAGCTCTATCCTAATTTAATATAATATTCACATTTCTAATCTTTCTTATTAAAAAATTAATTTATTGACTAATTATCTACTAATTTAACCGGGGTTTACATCCTACCCACCTAATAAAGAATTTTGCCCTCAAAATTCAAATCTAGTTACTTGAAAAGAGATGTGGATAGTCCTTTCGCATATCTGATTCGAGCTCCCAGGTATGTTCCTCGATACCAGCTCGACTCCAAGCCACTTTTACCAATGATACTTCCCTTCCTCGTAATCGTTTAACACTGGTGTCATCAATCCTCACCGGAATTACTGGGAGTGTTAGATCTTCTCTCACTTGGATTGGTTCTGGTTCTAGAACATGACTTGCGTCAGGGGTGTACTTCCTAAGCTGAGACACATGAAACACGTCATGCAAATTCGAAAGATATGGCGGTAAGGCAATTCTATAAACCACTGGCCCAATCCTCTTCAGAATCTCAAAGGGTCCAATATAACGGGGATTCAGTTTCTTAGTCTTAATAGCTCTTCCCACTCCAGTGGTTGGTGTAACTTTCAAAAATACATGTTCTCCTTCTTCAAACTCCAAAGGCTTTCGCCTCTGATCAGCATAGCTCTTCTGGCGGCTTTGGGCTATAAGCATTCGACTACGAATCTTCTTTATCAGTTCAGTTGTTTCAGCTATCATTTCAGGCCCTAATAAACTTCTTTCTCCAGTTTCATACCAACATAGTGGAGACTGACATTTTCTACCATACAGAGCCTCATATGGAGCCATTCCGATGCTCGCATGATAGCTATTATTATAAGCAAATTCTATTATTGGCATATACCGATCCCAGCTCGTCAGCTGGTCTAAAACACAAGCCCTTAACATATCCTCCAAGGTCTGAATAGTTCTTTCTGACTGACCATCTGTCTGAGGGTGATACGCAGTACTCAAGCTTAACTGAGTCCCAAATGCACGCTAAAAAGCTTCCCAGAACCTTGATGTGAAACGAGGATCTCTATCAGATATGATAGTAGAAGGCACGCCATGCAACCTGACAATCTCTTTAATATACGTTCGAGCCAATTCCTCCATTGTGCAACTTATTCGGATAGGAAGAAAGTGAGCTGATTTTGTTAGTCGATCCACAACCACCCAAATAGCGTCACAACCAGATCGGGTTTTAGGCAAACCTATCACAAAATCCATTGCGATACTCTCCCATTTCCACTGTGGAATCTCCAAAGGCTGAAGGGTTCCTGATGGTCTCTGATGCTCAATCTTAACCTTCTGACACGTTAAACATTTAGATACATGCAATGCCACATCATTCTTCATCCCTGGCCACCAGAACATCGCTTTTAGATCCTGATACATTTTAGTGCTCCCTGGATGAATTGAGAACCCACTCTTATGAGCTTCCTTCAAGATACTTTGTCGCAGGTCTCCAATATTAGGCACAATAATCCGGTTCTTGAACCTCCATAAACCATCCTGACCTTCTGACACTCTCCACTGTTTTCCCTGTTCAACTGCTGGTAATACCTTACGTAACGCTTCACTATCTCGATGGGCCTTCAGAAGTTCTAATTTAAAATCACTTGAAATTTGCAACTGACTCAAACACAGGATTCCATATTCTTCTCTAATTCCCAAATTCAAACCTTGAAATGCCCTTAGTAATTCTTCCTCCCGTAGCATCATCCAAGCTGCATATAAAGACTTCCGACTCAAAGCGTCCGCCACAACGTTCGCTTTTCCTGGATGATAATTCAATTCAAAATCATAATCTTTTAGAAGCTCCACCCATCTCCTCTGACGCATATTCAACTCTTTCTGCTCAAAAAGATACTTCAAACTCTTATGGTCTGAGAAAACATGAAACTTAACACCATAGAGATAATGCCTCCAAATCTTTAAAGCAAACACAACAGCAGCAAGTTCCAAATCGTGTGTCGGATAGTTCATTTCATGCGGCCTTAACTGCCGTGAGGCGTATGCCACAACATTCTGGTGCTGCATCAGAACGCACCCTAAACCTTTCAGAGATGCATCACAATACACTTCAAACGGTTCACTTGGTTCAGGTAATACCAATACAGGTGCAGTAGTCAACCTGTGCTTCAATGCTTGGAAACTCTCTTCACACTCCGGAGTCCAGATAAAAGGCGTATCCTTCCTAGTCAACTTAGTTAAAGGTAAGGCGAGCTGTGAAAATCCCTTAATGAATCTGCGATAATACCCCGCCAAACCTAAGAAACTCCTAATCTCTGTCACTGAAGTTGGTCGCTCCCAATTCATCACTGCCTCCACCTTAGCAGGATCCACAGCTATTCCCTGCTTACTCACCACGTGGCCGAGAAACTTCACTTCACTCTTCCAGAACTCACATTTAGATAACTTAGCGTACAACTTTCTGTCTCTCAGAATTTGCAGCACAGTTCGCAAGTGATCAGTATGTTCCTCTTTAGTCTTAGAATAAACAAGAATGTCATCAATGAAGACAATAACAAACTTGTCCAGATACGGTCGGAAAATCCTGTTCATATAATCCATAAATACTGCCGGGGCATTAGTTAACCCAAAAGACATTACTGTATATTCATAATGACCATAACGCGTCCTGAAAGCAGTCTTCGGAATATCCTCATCTCTAACCCTTATCTGATGATATCCGGATCGCAGATCAATCTTAGAAAACACACCGGCTCCCTGTAACTGATCCATTAGATCATCGATTCTAGGCAACGGATATTTATTCTTCACAGTGATCTTATTCAATTGCCGATAATCGACACACAGCCGCATACTCCCATCCTTCTTCTTTACCAGTAACACTGGCGCTCCCCACGGAGAAACACTTGGTCGGATAAAATGCTTACCCAACAGATCTTCCAGCTGAGCCTTCAGTTCAGCCATTTCTAAAGGTGACATCCTATAAGGAGTAATTGAAATTGGACCGGATCCAGGTACCAACTCAATTGCAAATTCAACCTCTCGGTTAGGTGGGAATTCATTAATATCATCCGGAAACACATCTGGAAATTCACATACAACCGGAATTTGCTCTAAACTCTGATCATCACCTGATACTCCCGCAGTTAATAACATAATACCCTGACATTCAGTTCCAGAACATGTTACTATCATAGAATTTAAATAGTAACTATTCACCACAACCGGTGCTTCTGACCCTTCCGGCATAAACTGTACTGACTTCTCAGAACAATCAAGCAAAACATGATTCTTGGATAACCAATCCAATCCCAAAATGAGATCAAGACCAGTCATAGGCAAACAAATCAAATCATGCACAAATTCACGCTGTTGTACTCGAAAGGAAACTTGTGGACATCCTATCCTAGTCACCATAGCTTCATGAGTAGCATTATATACTTTCAAATCATAACCTAAAACCACCATTCTCAATCCTAATTCATGGGCCTTTTTAAATGCAATAAATGAATGACTTGCTCCTGAATCAAATAAAGCATTTAAGATTTTACCAGCCATTTCACAATTACCTCTAATCAGTGTCTCAGATCCCTCAGCACCTACGGTAGAAGTGGTGTATACTCTCCCCAGCTGCTGCACCCTACCAGTCTCATACTTCTTCTTCTCTGGGCAATTACTGGCTATATGCCCAGGCTGTCCACAGGAATAGCATACTCCAAGTCCTAGTCTGCACGGAACTCCAGGATGATACTTTCCGCACCTCTGACAATTCAAATCCTGCTGTGGCTGCTTCCCAAATCTTCTTCCCTGATTACCATTGGTATTCAGCCTTCTATAATTACCTTGACCCTGAGTCTGTTGCGGAATAGAACCTCCACGCTTGAAATTCCTACCTCTCGGAGCAAAGTTCCTTCCTGAAGGTCTCTGAAAAGGCACCCTCAAACTTCCTTTCTCTGCTGCCGCCTTCCTCACACAATCCTCAGCCACCCTACTCTTATTCACCAATTCAGAAAACACCCTGATCTCCATTGGGGCAACGAAGCTCAGAATATCACTCCGAAGACCTCCTTCATATTTAATACACTTCCATTCAGCAAAATCTTCAGGCGCACCTTGACAGATACGAGAAAAGCGACACAACTCCTCAAACTTACTAGTGTACTCAGCAACAGTCATCTGTCCTTGTTTTAACTGCATTAATTCAAGTTCCTTGGCATTTCTGACTGAATTAGGAAAGTATTTCTTATAGAACTCTGTCCGAAAAACCTCCCAAGGAATCGCAGCACCATCAGGCTGCAGGATACGTCGTGTCCCCTGCCACCAATACTGAGCTTCACCTTGCAACTGATAGGTTCCAAATTCAACCCATTGCTCTTCAGGAACCTGTTGTGCCTGTAACGCCCTTTCCATAGCCTGAATCCAATTATCTGCATCAGTGGGATTTGAGGTTCCCCTGAAGGTTGGAGGATGAACTTTTAGAAATGTAGCAAGTGTCATAGGACCATCCTCATCATTATTATTTCCATGATAGCCCTGATTTATCTGATTACCCAGTGTCTCAGCTGTCGCCTGCATAGCTGCAGCCATATTTCCCAGGGCAGCCATAAAATCTACTGGATCAGTCCCTATGGGGGCAGGAGTAACGGTGCCTGCCCTACCTCTACCTCGCCCGCGACCGCGTCCGCGAGTTGACATCTGGTCCCTATATACACCAAACAAGTGATATTAAGTTGATCAGTCTCAATATCGCCGGTCTAATGCTTTAGGTTCCAAATGCATGCTCACAAACGTTTATGCCATATATATCAGTCAGATATCCTAGTAGCACATAAACACATATACAGAGAATGCACAGAAGCACAATCAGTCCGTCTTTCAGGCTCTATAGGAACGAACTGCTCTGATACCATAATGTAACACCCTACCACGCTAAGCTTTACGCTTAAGCCGTAAAACAGAGGTGGTGTGGTATTACGACCTCTAAAATAAAATATATATTTATAATAGCAGAAGAATTATAATATGCTAGGAGCCGTGAAGAAAAGAGGAAACAAAATCGCTAAATAAAAGCGCAACGCTCAAGGAACGGGTTAACCTGCGTGCTAAGGAAACCATAACTATTAAACATATGATAACAGAAGTAGGAATAGAGTGCCAAAGATACAAAATAACGAGCTCCTGACTCAGCCTGCGAAGTCAAGACTGGCCGGAGAATATACACACATATATACATATATATACATATCCAAAACCCAAATGTACATAAACAAAATCCTGCCTCTCCATACACCTCTAGGAGGATAAAAAAGAATAAGTTATGTGGAGAGAAAACTAAGTACATATATATACATCATAGCATAACAAAAAAAACCCAGTAACCACTCCGCTTCAAGAGTCCAGACACCTAACGAGATGCCTCTCGACCTGCATCTGAAAAACAACAACATAGTATGGAATGAGAACCGGAGGTTCTCAGTATGGTAAAGGTGCCACACACATAATATATAAGGTCCTGGGAATGCCAGAGGCAATCCTAGAACGCCGACACTCAGATTATAGAGCTTAAAGTATTAAATAGAAGCCATAGAAGGTGGTTTTCTAAGAATATGTAAACCTGATTTAACTTAATCTTAAACCTAAATCTCATATTGCCATTCCTCCAAACCTCCATCTCCATCAGGATTTCACAGACAAACAAACAGATAAAGCAAGCACATGAAGGTTACAAGTACTGCAGGTAACAAATATACATTTAGCATGGCAGATACATTCAGGCACACCCAGTTAATGCACAAGCAAGTAGTTCAAATAGTATGCATATGATGCATGCCTGTCCTATGGCTGATGAGGCTCATCTGTCGGTTATCCAGCCAACCCGACAAGTCTGAATTGTCCTTAGACTGTCCCCCGACGTGCATCCCCAAGAGTCTATGCATAGCTTTATCTCAAATAATCAATATTGCTCAATGGGGGTAACATTCCCGGGAATTTATATAGTGCCCGGTCACACTTACGTCGTAGGGTCAACAGAGTATCGAGTTTTCTACCTGGTACACGTGGTGGCAAGCCACGGTACTTTATCCAGGGAATCTCGTATCTCAGATTATTCAAATTCATAAGCCATATAAATAATTCAATTATAATTCATCAACATTAACATCATTCTCAATCGCATTTCATTCATCATCATACATCAATCATATTCAATCCTTATCCTTCACTATCGCACCTCCCATTCCGTCCATCAATAGTTCCAATTCAAAACATAATTCATTCTTTTCTAAATGAATCAGACTTAAAACATGCTCATTTTCTTAATAACTCTAAATCAAACCATATACCCTTTGAATCTAAATCTTTTTAGATAATCATATAAACAAAATCTCTAATTTCTATAAAATTTCGGCAGCATCTCCTCTAAAACTCGGATTTTGCCACCCTTTTCGGGTCCAAACCTGCATTCTTTTCAATTCGACATACCCTTCCTTATCATCATAACAATCACCACAATAAATCTACCTCAGATCAACAATTAAACTCATACAATATTCGAATCCAACAACCAAAAATTCAATTAAGGATCATAGTTCACTAATCCTAGGCTTCTAACACAAGATACCTCAAATCAATAATTCACCAAATTATTAATTAATCAACAAGCACCAAACTAACCATGTTCATCAATAATAACATTCACCATCCAAAATTAATAACTAATTATCCAATAAACTTCAACCAAATATATTCATCGAAAAATTACTAAACATTAAACATACACCCGCATTCCAACTTATCCTATGGTCATCTAGCCTAAGTTTTCACAGAACATTATATATTAAATGCAAGAAACCTAAACCATACCTTAGCCGATTCCCAAGTATTATTCCAAGAAAATTTTCCTAAAAGAACACAGCCCTCAAAACCTCAACTAATCCGCTTCCTCCAAGTTCCAGTATTCACAATTTCAAGCTCCAATTATCTATTTTCAACCTAATACACATTCATAACACATATATACCCAATTTAATACTCAAAGCTCAAATTTAATGAAAATAAAATATAATTATCGTATCCTCACTTTACCCAAGCTTCACATAAGCAAGAGTGAACGTTTTCCTCAAGCTAATTGGATCCTAAAACATCAAAAATCAAAGAAATTCAACACCCTTTCTCAAAACTCAAAAATTGGGAGAAATGAGAGACTGAAGTGGAATATCAAGTTACCTATGAAATTGTTCCGGTAGAAATGTAGAGCTCAACGCAGTGAACGCGTGGCCACAAACGGTGCGGCGATCGGAGCTCAAACGAGGAAGTTACGGGAAATTGAATTCACCGTAAACGAATTCCTCTTCTTCTCTTCCCTGGGAGGCTGCTGCATCGTTGAGGGAAATGAAGAGAATAAGAGCCCGTGGCTCTTTTTAATTGTTGGACTAATTGGGCCCACAGCCCGGTTTAACCGGTTCGGCCCGGTTTAACCGGTTCGGTCCGTTCGGTCCAATCTTGGACCGTTTTCTTCGAAATTGGTGTCAAAATTCTCGTTTCGATGAGCTCTATCCTAATTTAATATAATATTCACATTTCTAATCTTCCTTATTAAAAAATTAATTTATTGACTAATTATCTACTAATTTAACCGGGGTTACATCCTACCCACCTAATAAAGAATTTTGCCCTCAAAATTCAAATCTAGTTACTTGAAAAGAGATGTGGATAGTCCTTTCGCATATCTGATTCGAGCTCCCAGGTATGTTCCTCGATACCAGCTCGACTCCAAGCCACTTTTACCAATGATACTTCCCTTCCTCGTAATCGTTTAACACTGGTGTCATCAATCCTCACCGGAATTACTGGGAGTGTTAGATCTTCTCTCACTTGGATTGGTTCTGGTTCTAGAACATGACTTGCGTCAGGGGTGTACTTCCTAAGCTGAGACACATGAAACACGTCATGCAAATTCGAAAGATATGGCGGTAAGGCAATTCTATAAGCCACTGGCCAATCCTCTTCAGAATTAGGTCTATAACGGGATCAGTA